>NC_052476.1:12016883-12616883 GCF_009730915.1 Dioscorea cayenensis subsp. rotundata | reverse complement strand
TGTATTCTTGTGTTTTTCATGTTTTGCGTAACTTGACGTGCTTGATTTGCATAGATTCTTGTGTAAAACTTGCCATGTGAGTATTGTCGTAGTTGCAATTACCTACCGTAGTTGAAAAACTCAACGTGTATGAAACCTGTAGTTACACCTACAGCCCTTGATGTATTTGAGAGCTGTAGATCCAATAAGGCTTTTGAGCACCCACAAGGATCTTAGAATGTACAATGATAGGAATTAGATTCAAGTTAGTATCTCGAGCCCATAGAAATCATTCCAGGGTATTGTTCTCTTGTTATCAAAAACTTGATCCTAGTCTACTTGTTGATTCCATCCTTATCTTGTTGTTCTTAGTAACCTTGTTAACCTTTCAACCAACCCATTTGGTTCGCTAGATATTAGAGGATAAATTAGTACTAGAAGTCCAGTTTCTGAGGTTCGACAACCCTACTCCCTAGGGGGAACCACTTTATTACTTGCATACGATCCGTACACTTACAGAGAGTACATCAGACTCTTCTATTCATAATAGAGGCAAGCCTCTATTATTAACTACCCAAGACTAAAATCTTGGGAACCTATGATCAAGTGCTCGAGTATAAGTAAAGACAAGAAAATTGCGAATTATTAATTTTATTATTTCTTTACTTCATATATATATGTAACGATATATATATATATATTACATCATATAACTTTTATATGTATATATATTATATATTGCTCATTGTTCCTAGGTCATCATTGCACTGTGGGCCTCATTGGCGCCTTGAGATGTATATCTCATTATCACCTTGAAATTTGTATACTTTCTAAAAGAATTTGCCACTGCCTTGAGATGAGCATTCTGGACATTGCTTCAGTATGAACATGTTTATCGTTGCTTCATAATGAGTATTTTATGATTGCTCCAGGAAGGGTATTTTATTTATTAACTAATCCATGGTGTTACTTCCAAAAGAAAGAAATGTTGCTTGAATCATTAGGAATATCAATCTTAACATATCTGCAAAGGTTTCAAGTTTTTGCGATGAATGACTATGGTGCAAAAGAAGTCTTCATCAATCAACCACATGTTCGTGCCCTGTAAACTGCTCTATATCAAGTTAATATTCAAGCTTAGAGGCCAGAAAACCCACTTCTTACTTGTTACTAAACAAACACCATCTACCGTATTGTTACTTAATTTTACGCCATGTATGTCGCCATCCAACCTATGAATTTTTACATACACATGTCAATAACTTAGAGGCATTTTATTTCATTATTCATTACTAGAGAAGAATATACAATGGTTCATTGCATCCATTTGCTTTCATACATATCTCTTTCAACCATCTCACTTATATCATCATTTTTTTATATGATAATTATATAGCTTTTATTTGATATGTGAACTTTTTAAGCAGTGGAAGAATGTACAAGTTGTCGAAACATAAAGATTAGCATGATTTTTTTATTAAGAATAGCAATTCGCACTAGCCACTTGGAATAAACGGTGCATGAAAATGAATTGCAACATGTATCATCATTCAATAAAGCTGAAATGCCATCATTGGTCTCCCCAAAAGGAGAAAGCATCGTCATGACAATGAAAACATGGCTTCTTTGATCTAACACCAAAATGATATGTGGTTAATGTATCGGGTCGGAAGCACCATTAATCTCAACTTGAGGTTTCGATCAAGAAGTCCATTTAAACCCCAACACTCTATGGTATGGGCAATAATTAGTATGTTATTTTTTACCCTATTCTTCTGGTCTTTCTCACTCACGCAATTGTAGGCCTCCATTCAAGGCATCTTTAAACATTTTTAGTACTTTATCTATTAGGAAAGAGTACTTTTTGTTCATTCTCTATTTCAAAGAGGGAATGGCCCTTGGTTTGTTTCCACGAGCACCTTAACTGGGTGGCTTAGAGTGTTTTGGCTTATGTAATTCTATAGTGTTTTTCCTTTTATCAACATTTAAGGTTGTAGCAATGTACTTGACACCTTCTGCGTTTTTAGGCTTGTCATTGTTGGAAGTTTGGAAATTAGACAACACTCTTGGGCTAGTCCTTTCCAATTTCTTTGCTTGTGACATCAATTCCTGAAATGTAGTGATGCCAGACGTACTTAAGAAAGGTGTCATCCAGTTGTTAATGTTACCGAGCAATAATCCCACTGCTTAGTGTTGGTCTAGGGGTTGTTCAAGCTTAATACTTAGGTTTCTCCATCTCATAATGTAGTCAACTACTTTTCATCTTTGTTTTGACGAGTGGCTGCAAGATCAACTATAGTAATCTTATCACTAACACCTCCATACTATACTCAAAATGTATCTTTCAGTTGTTGCCAATTTTGAATTGAATCAGGTTGCAAACTTACATAACACTCAAATACAAGTCATGTGAGACAAGAAAAAAATAACCTAAGGAGAAATGATAGTTTTGCACTTGTGTCTTCACATGCTATTACAAAATGAGCCAAGTGTTGATCAAGATTACCAATCCGATTGAATTGTTTGAATTTAGGCATATTATATCCCTTGCGATAGGGTATTAAATCATGATAGCTGCGATAAGGTCTGTCACTATTAGCTCTTATCTCACTATTTTTGGCATGTTTAAGATCAGTAGCCACCATCTATTGTATTTCCTCCTGAGTCATTACATTTGAATGTTCTTGGATAGGAATACTTGTTCCCCCTAGCCCCATTGCTTGAATAGTCTCTTTTAGTTGAGGGATTGAATTATTCAATTTCTGTACATATAAGATGTGATTTACCATCAAGGCAGCCATTTTTTTTTTGCATCTGAAATACGGTATCCATTACCATCATCATATTTTCATATATTTTCTACTATTATGTTTCCTAGTTTTCCATTTGTTGGAATTTTTTGATGATATTGTTTTGGTTCAGAGTAAAAATTGGTTCATCTTCATCATCTTCAATTGGAGGATCTGCCCCGTTGTAATATTTTGATGCATCATGTGGAATATGGCTTGAACCTTCCTCTCTAACCATGCTTGAAGAATCTGGTGCTTTTCTACGGATCTTGTGAGTAGTCCTGGTTGTTCTTGTTCAGTCGTTGGATCTCCTCGAGCTTCAGTAATTATATGGATAGTGTATACTTTGACATCTCCATCTGACATCTCTTCATCTTCACTCTTCTTGTTTCGGTTAAACTTTCAGTGAGAAACTAAAGCTTGACCCCGTGAAGCCTGGAGTTGTAAAACTTAGTTATTTGGCAAAGTAATTCGATCAAAAATAGTTTTACGTGCTTTCAACACTAACTGCTTCTTTTGATAAAATTCCCTTAGCTTCATTTTGTTTAACTGCAATTCCTTTGATGCTATGTATATCTTATAAATATTTTTGCTAAAGGAAATTTTATGAGATTTTAGGAGTTTATAGGATTTCTTTTCATATGGCTAGTAGCGCAGCTTTGTAGTGGTCCGTTCTTCTTAACTATATTTTTGAAAGAACCCATCCGATTATCATCTGGGTTTTGGAATGACACAAAACCTAATTTGTGATTTGGGATTTTCACTTTCCTGGGTGTCAGCTTTAAAAGCACACTTTTTCGAGGCTTAGCTTCCTCAGATTGAAAAATACCACTTTTTTTCCCTTTGAAAGTAATAGTGAAAGTGGGTTCATTATTTTCATCATTTGTAGAAAATATCTTTTTAGGACATGATAGCCTCTAAAAGATAGAGTTTCTTGGTTTTTCATCAAGAATATTCTTCTCAAATGTGGGAACAATGACATTTGGGCAATGACCCCTAGATGTCAGATGCAGAACCATCAGGGTTTCCTCCAAAAATGCAGTTCTCTTCACAAACTGTACAGATTCAGAAATTGTGCCAAATTTTATCTCTGCTCCAGCTGCTCCAGTGTTGAGAACACAGTTGGGCAGTTGGACTTCCGATCCATCTCCCAGGAAAATAGTTAGCTTTAAGCTTCCGAGTGCAATTTAACTCTTAAACAAAATTTTACCAGCAATCACAATATCAAATTAATTTTCTTATGCTTGAGTTATAAGAAGTAATGCTTTTACATGTACCTGAGCCTCTCAAAGATGGGAGGAGTGATAAGTGCTTGTGTATAAGTAATATGAAGTATACTTTTCTTACATCGAGCATAATTTTTATCAGATTTTATAGCTCTTTCATGATGTGGATACAAGTTTGAAAGAAAGGAAGCAAACGTAGATCATGGACGCAATTGTTGATAGAATTCTTGTATCCAGTAATGGTCAAGGCACAAGTTGTGATCATAGACATGTGGGTGTGTGCCAACCTCCAAAATGCTCAAGTGAATATACAAATTGGAGAGGCACAAAGGCAGTCACACTCATGTGTTCCAACTTGTGTAATATTTCCAAGAGCTTCATCAATGTGGTTTAATTGAAGATGCGATGTAATCTACCACATGGTTGGTTGCCCAAATTGACGGCCTCGATGAAGAAAATTAATTTGGGAATATTTCAGAGAAGTACTGTAGAAAAATCACTATAATAAAATCACTACAACAAAATTAATGTAGCAGTTACTATTTACAGAAAACACAACCTAGAAATCCACATGGCCGTGTGGATGCCTGATTTCAGCCCCATAAATACTGCTTTAAGAGTTTTATTTGAGGATCTTCTTCGTATCTTTTGGGGAGAGCACGGCTAGGTGACAGCAAGCCTTTTGCATATATTCCGTAAGTGCATGGGTTTGTCGAAGACATAATACCCTACTGAGTGGGTAGTCCTATCCATAATGAATAGTGATCAGAAACACAAGGATTGCACACATTCAGGTATCTTCAATCACAACTTGTGTCTTCACATTTGTTCACTCCAAGACTTCATCAACAAAGTACAATCGCAATCCACTTTGGCTTCTTTCTTTCATATTTGGCTTCATAGTCCTTCATGTATGAAAGTACAAAAAAGCACATGTATTGGCGCTAAAATCTGATAAAAGTAATGCTCATCATAAGAAAATAATACTTCGTATTCCTGGTAAATAGGCACTTATCAAACTCCCCCACACTTAAGCTTTTGCTTGTCCTCAAGCAAAAATAAAACATTAAGACAAAGAAGAATGAAATATTAAAAGTGCTTAGCTTTAGGTTCACCAAAGCATGCAAGGGAAGCATTCTACAAGTAAGGGAAATTTCAACACTAAATACAAAAAAAATCATTGCACTAGCTAAAAACTTGAATAAAAAAGGATAACAAACCCGAAATCGTGTAAGTGTGTGAACTCACTCAAATCAACCCAAAATATACTCCTCAAAGTTTTAAGCATAAAGGACTTATTTATATACAAAACAAAGTAAAGAGGTGGTAGTAGCTTCACACATCCTCTAAGGTAGCCCTTTCAGAAGCGGCCGCTAAGGTGGCTTTCAGACTTTCGAGGTGGTAGCTCTTTCTCTCATTAGAGCATAACTAGTATCTGACTTATGAGAGTAGCTTCATACTTCATAGGTGGTAGCTCTTTCCACCCCCAATGTATAACTAAAACAAGTATTTTTTATTTTTTATTTTTTTAGAAAAATAACACAGGAAACAAAACTAATTAGTCCCTAAAACATCAAACTTGAGTTTCCAAAAGAGTTTAATTAGCGAGTTGTACAACAAGTGTCAATCGGGCAAAAATTCCTAAAAATCTTAAGTAAAAAATAGAGCATAAAACATTCAATGATTAAAATTCTCCTAAACTCAAGAATACAATCATTGCAACTAAGGTGAACCGCCATTGGCTACTCATCATGCACGATCAAAGCATAGGTATAAAACATGTGTAATGTGAACTCCCCCACCACTTAAGATGTACATTGCCCTTAATGTACGCATGCAAGCACAATACAAAATATTGAAACAATACTCCCCTCAACTCCTAGTGGTGCATTTGATGGAGCTAAATTCATTGGGAGTGGAGTTCCGACGAGTTGTAAAGCACACATGGCCAAGTGTAAAAACACATTGGCCATGCCCATGACTACTTCTAAATTTCCATTCTGACAAGACCATCTACGCATACACATGGGGTTCAGTGAAGCTCAACAAAAACAAAATAAAGTTGAGTATATAAAAGATAGAGTAATGAAATACAACTTGAGACAAAATTATAAACTCAGAAAGGAAGATCCCTTCTGAGTGTACAAGTCCAAAAGATAATGCAAAAGTAAAATACGATAAACAAAAGAAAAGAAAACTAAAGACGCCTCAAGCATCGGTGTCATCGACGATCGGCTCTGCTGTTGCTGCTAAGTTAAACGACACTGATGGATCTGGTGATGGTAACTCTGGCGAAGCCAGAGGGGTCTTTGGTCTCATAATGAAGGATGAAGACGCGTCGCGCTTGAGTAGCTGTTGTAAGATATCTAGACGCACCATCACCTCTGCGTGCTACGCAGCCTGTATAGTGCGAACCTCAATAATCTCGGTCCATAACACCCTTACAGCACTCTCAAGCCTCTCAAACCAATCATAGGCTTGAGATGAGGAGAACATGTGCACTTGGGGCATGCTCCTGTGTTGCTGGTGGTGCATTGTTCTCCATTGGCTCTGGACTGTGGGTCGGGATCAGGCTGAGAACCCTCTACTAAAACTCTTTCAGCAATCTCTGGATCATGTACAATCAGTACATGCACTCACGGCCTATACCTGCGAAGCATCTCCATCTGTCTAATCATCTCTATACCCAGGGGAGCAGGTTTGATCGTCTTCTCGGTCCCTCTAATAGCGTCCCGTAGACCCATTCCGATGATGAGCCTAGCTATGTATGGGCCAGAGAAGAGGACACCGATCCTAGCAGACTGGCACAAATGCCTCAGGTACTCTGCTAGTATGTGGCCAAGGTGAACTGGCTGGCACTGTACCATGGAATATAAGTAAAGAAGCTCCTGTCAGCTCAAGACACTAGTACTAACGCCGTGGCCATTCCCTAATCTGCTCTGGACGACATGCATGTATCTATAGCTTGGTTGAGACAAACAAGTCACCTTTGGTACCCCTAGTTCATACAGACCATGGCCACATAATGCTCAATACACACTCTGAGGAGTAAAGCTGCCGAATAATCTGTACGGAGCTGCTCGTACTTCTCAGTGACCATGAAATCCTCATCGTATAGCCCCAAACGAATTGAGAACTGTGCAATGCTCATACTATAATGATGCCCTAAGACTCTGAACTGTATGGTGTTACCACTATAAAAAATGGAGTACGATCTATCAAACTCAAATGATGCTAGTACTTCCAGTGTCAACATCCGAATGGCAGGGTCACGAATAGTAAGCAGTTGACGCCAACTGCCCACGGCCAACATTTCCTCAATCTCATCTGCCATATTGTTAGCCAACTGTATCTCATACATACCGCTCGAATTTGGAATCCGCGTCTAACCAAACTTAAGCTTGGAAATACGCTCAGACCGAGCTCGGTGCTCGGGTATAGTAAACTCTATATGCTCGGATTCTAGAGAATGCTCTCGAGGATGCTTGCCAGCTGGTGTCTTTGTCCTAGGGGCATACCTGTAAGATTTAAAAGGAAATTGATTAATTTTAGACACAAATCCATACTACAAGAATCCAGACAGTCATGTGGAAATTTTACAAGCCCATGTGGATCCATGGAGCATAAAAACTGCACGGTCACTATACTAAAAATCCACAAATACACTAAAAAACCATTTGTAAACTAATTCTAAACATACATTAATTACTTCTGCATAGAAACGAACCACATTCTCCAGTTTAATCAAATAAAATCAAGTAATGGTGAAGAAAAGAGAGAATAAGGGTTTACCGACGAGATTAAGAAGAAAAAAACTTTGAAATCGGCCAGAAAACTCAAGTTAAACCTATCTAAAAAAAAAAAAAAGAGGAAAAAATGAGTCTATGTTAGTATTCCTCTGTTAATGAAGCATGAATGCATCTTTGTAGACTGTAATCGAGTATTTGGGTGGCTCTTGTGCCTAACCAACATGTGCACCCTCAAGAAAGATTTATTGGTGCAGTCTACATATGTTGGACTCGAAAAAAATAAAAAAATAAAAAAATTAAATAAATAAAAATAAATAAAAATAAATAAATAAAATAAATAAAAACCCTAGTGATCTTGTTGACTACCTACTAGAGGTTATGTGAAGAAAGAGGGAGTCAGTTCAAGTATAAGAGTTAGAAGGATCTTACCTGTTCATTAAAGTAGCACATAACATTCTAAGTCTCAGTATTCTTTGCTTGTGGAGTGATTAGCATCTAGAGCTAAACTGACTGAAGTCAGTAGGCTAGACCAAATCCGGACAGATGAAATACAAGGTTCACACACATGGCACAGACACAAAAGAGGTGAGACAAGATCTTTCTGTTGTGCTTACTGTTTGTAACTCCTCATCTGTATATCATTTTCCATTGCTTGTAGATCCTTGTATCTATTTAAGCCAAAGGTAATACATTTAGCCAATTATCATTCTCTTTGTTCTTCATGATTTGTTTGCTTGGGGATATCCAAATGCTTAGGTGTGGGGATATTTGATAAGTGTTTAAATGTACATATTATGGTATATGTATTTGATACTTCTAGCATGTACTTTCATATAAATGGATGCCCATGTTGTGCTTAATCGACTGTTATTTGCTTTGTAGGAGAGGAAAATACCATGGAAGACACAAAGATACGGTTTGGGCGGAAAAAAAATAAGAAAACTAGGTCGCGATACTGTAGCGGATTTCTGTAGATGGAGTACCGTAGCAGTAAGATTACTGTAGCAACCACTATAGCACCTAGATGATTTTCGAATCAGGAATTGATCCAAGCCATATGGTCTCAATGCTGCTCAGGATTAACACCGAGATGAACACTGTAGCAAGAGTCTGGGATCAAAAATACGTGTCTGGCATCATGGAAAAGACACCATATGGTACATCGAAGCACAAATATCATATTTGTTTTGTGGGTTCTTCCATTTCCAATAATGGCAAGTCTCTATTATTATTTATCCCAGATTAGGAATCTTAGTAACCTCCGATTAAGGGCAAAAGTACAAGTAAAAGCAAGAAGATTTGCTGATTATAAATCTTGATATTTTTATTATATAAACACATTTATTACATCATTGATATATATATACACATATTTTTTTATCATTGCCGCTGCCTGTGACTTGTCACCGCGTTGCCTGCCATGTTGCCATTTTGAGATGAATATCTCCTTATCACCTTGAAATTCAACACTACCTGTGTTTTTTATCACAGCATTTTATGTCATTTTGAAATATATCTCATATCTTTCATATATTTTCTAAAATCTACCGTTTCGTTGATCATTCTTGTTATTGCTTGATAAGTGCTTGTGCGATATGAATGCGAAGCGTTCATTCCTTATGTTGAACATTACTTTTCTCGGGTTTTTACACTAATAAGTGTGCTTTTATGTTACTTTTATGTAGGTAGGGTTGTGAGGATGAGTATGAAGGAAAGAAGCCAATGTGGATCACAATGCACCGATTTTTGAGGAAATCTTGCTAAGGTTCAAATGCGAAGACTTAGGTCGGATGTGAGATGCTAGAGTGTGTGCCAACCTCTTTGTATTCGAGTTTGGCACATCCATTTGGAAGGGCACAAAGCAGTCACACTCGAGCATTCTGACATATGCACATAGAATAAAAGCTCCACCAACTTACCTATCATTGAAGAAGCAAGTGATCCATGATGTGAACGTGTGCCCGTTTGCGTTACTCCGATGAAAGTATGGATTCTGGAAGCTATTCAGGCCGGATACTGTAGCAGAGCACCGCAGCAACACGGCAGCAAGTACTGTAGCAGCACTGTTCACAGCCGGCCTAGAAAACAGGAGTTCAGAGAATCCACACGGGCGTGTGGAAATTATCCATGCCCATGTGGAAATTCCGTACGGGCACGTGAAGCATCCATGCTCGTGTAGTCGCCCGATTCCAGCCCTATTTAAAGCCGAATCAGCCTCGATTTTAGTATTCTTTTCTTCATCTTTTTCCCAACTTAAGAGAGGGCTTCGGCTAGGGTTTTGAGGGGTATTGGCCAAGGTTTTGGAGAGGTTCTACGACTCTGACATCGTCATTCCTTAGGAAGAAGGTTAGTAGGGGAGCTTCCATCGAGGCGTATCTTATACAGGACGAGGGAATCCTTGGAAACGAGTAGAGGACTTTCCACAAGAGCATCGACACGACCATCGAGCGGTTTTCTTTATGGATTCATTGCTTTTACATTCTATTTTCTTGATTGTACTTAGCTCCATGGAGTGCTAAACCCCTAGTGGGTACTTGGGTATTTGTGAACCCTAGGATGTATTCGTTTCATTGAATCTCTTTATTATGCCTTCAATTAATTAATGTTTATTGTGAGTTCCAACCTTGAATGCTTGATTGTATGAACATTTCCCGTAGAGCGACACTAGGGTTGAGAGTTCTCGTTGGTAACCTTGTGAGTGAGTGACACACCACGAGTGTTAGACAAAGCTAAGTTGGAGAAGGTTGAGAGGGTGAGTCGAGAGGTACAGGAGCGTCTCCTTTCCCCTCCGACGTGATAGATTCTACCTCCGTTCCTCGAGTTCTTTGCGGCCATAATAGAGTGAATGGTCTAAGGGATGAACTTCCGCTGGGGCTTAGTTGCACGTGCAACGGAGTGAAGCGTTGAGGTGTTCTTAGTATCTAGGGCTTAATCGTGGTTAGGGACCTTCCACCTGGACCAAAGGGTTAGGTCTATAATTAGGAAGAGATTTATCACTTGGAATCCCTAGAGCCCATTGCAACTCTATGCGAGTGCGAGATTGAGAGGTTATCTAATCTCTCCTCCGGGACATGTATAGAGTTAGGCATAGTTGACCTTAGATTTGGGACTATGTAATTAGAGATTTTCATGACTCACCATTGCATTGATTTGAAAGCATAATAGAGGGTTCTTGCATTTGAAACAATTATCCTAGGCGGAGCATTATCCGAGTACCCCATCTTTATCGATTGCCTTACCTTCTCCTTTATTCGTGCCTTCTTACTTGTTGTTTTTACTTTCGAGAATTGAATCATTGTCACAATTATCATCATTGATCTTTCACATAGCTAAGAATCGAATTAAGTATTTTTATTTCCTATTCCGTGTGGATTCGATACCCGCTCATCCGGGATTATTACTTCGACAAACCCGTGCACTTGCGGGATATACACAAGGGGACCTTGTCATTGCTTCAAGTAATCAAGTAATATTGTCGTTGCTCTCTTTTTCATTTGCTGTATACCCCTTAGTCCACTTCATAATTAGTATCATTGTAATCAGCATCACCTGATAATGGGGCCTTTGTCACATCTCTTCCAAAAGATATTATTCTCCTTGACATCTTGAGAAACGATAGAATCATTACTTCTTCTCCTTTTACTAATTCAGTTGTAGCATTCGCAAAGTTTGTAAGCCAAGAAAATCTGAATCTAAGACACCAGGTGCAACGTCTTTGGCAACAGCAACATCTTTGGCCTCAGCAGAGAAAAGTCCAGTAACTTGTCGATCAAGTTTCTTGCATCATTAATTATAGACAGGGATCTTGAGATCATTTTCATACTCTAACTTGTGTCTTCTATTGAATATGATCTCTGTCAAGTTTGAAACACACATTTTGTAGTATTAAGTCTCTGCAAATTAACGGAACATCTTCTCAAGTAATCAATGGTAATCCCTTTCACTGTTCATCACTTTGAGTCGCTCCTCCTCCCATGGCACTGATCATGTCTTCATAGTGAGAAGAGAAAGGGAAAAAAAGGAGGAGAGAGAGAGAGCGAGATATAGAGTAACACAAGCCAGCACGAAACTCTTGGCAATCTCAGGATCAAGGTCCGAGAGACTAGAGATGAACCCATCTCGTTCTTCCCAAACAGCGATGAAGATGAAGAAGAAGCAGCAAGCACTGGAGGCAGCGGCTGCGAGCGGCAGACAACGGCGGTGAGCAGCAGGTGATAGAGGCACCATGGTGATAATTGACATCCGGCATGATCGGTGGCATTATCTCGGCCGCTCAATCACGCCGGCAGCATCAACGATGAACACGGCGACATAAATATTACAACAACGGTGATTAGCATTAATAGAGGCACCATGGCGATAATCGACATCCGGCATGATTGGTGGCATTATCTCAGCAGCTCAATCACGCCGGCGGCATCAATGATGAACACAGCGAGCAACGGCCACGATTATATATATTTTATGTAAAATATAAAAGGAGAAAAGACAATCTTCTTTTTTTCTTTGCTTTTCTACTCCCTTTTTCTTCCTTCTTTCTTTTTCTCTGAATTTGTTTTTGAATTTTTTTTTTCTTCCTCCCCCTTTTCCTCTTTGTCGGTCCCTCTCCCTTTTAAAAAACCAACATGGATCTTATCTTTTTAACCAACCCCTCCTTCAAATCAGAAGTGATGACAATAAAACCAAAACAAAAATTCCCAATTTAAATTTTTTTAATATGGGATCTTATCTTTTCAACCAACCCTCCCTCAAATCAAAATTGGAACAAATCTAAATTTTTTGTTTCTAATTTTTTTTTTTTCAAATATTGAATTTTTTTTAATTTAAATTTTTTTTTTATTTATTATTTATTATTATTATTATTTTTTATTAATTTAAAATTTTATTTTATTATTATTTTATTTTATTTTGTTTTATTTTATTTACTTATTTATTTATTATTTAAAATTCATTTAACCTAATTTGCCTAGGGATATGTGCTTGGGGTGCTTCGGGATTTGCACTTTCTTAGGTTGCCTCGAAATCTGTTCTCAGGCTATATGAAATTTAAGATCGCCTAGAGATGCATATTTGGGCTATCCTAATATTTGAGATTTCTTTGAGATATGTGTTCTCAAGGCAATCTTGTAATTTGCATTTTACCTCGAGATATGTTCTCAAGGGTATTTTTTGTAATTTGTATTTTTGCCTCAAGATATGTTCTCAAAGGTAATCTTGTAATTTGCATTTTGCCTCGAGATATGTTCTCAAGGACAATCATGTAATTTGCATTTTTTTTTCCGCCTCGGGATTTGTATTCTAGTCCACGACAACCAAATAATTTATTAAGATTCAGATTAGGACATTTAAATTTTAATTCTAAATATATCTATGATTATGATATATTAGAATTTAAATTAAATTGGGATTTGGTTTCCATTAGGACATCAAGCTTTATTAGGACATGTGCTATATTATTTATATATAAACAAATGGCCCCTTCGTACTTGTCTCATGAAATTCTCTTTGGTGAGTTTGAGTGAGAAAAGTAGAAACCTCCAATCTTTTCTTTGTCATGGCCAATACCTCTCAACCTTTTTGGGATATGGCCTAAAATTACAAGGCGGTCCCCCAAAGTCAAGCCTTCATGCTCCACACTTCTATCTTTGATTTTGAAGCCAAACCCAAAATCATATATGAAGGAGGAGAATAATCAGAGTTGGTGAAGCGCTATCCAAACCGCATGGCTATTGCCAAATGGTCCACAAACCTTTGGTTTGAGGACGGTCTGACTGATGCACTTTGCTTTAAACCTGAAGGAGAAGTAAAAGATTTGAAGACATTCGAAACCCTTGGATCTAGAATAATCAATCACCACCCTGGATGGATGGGTAGGGAACCTATCTAAAATATTTTAATCAATCTTCCGTATTATGCAGAGTGGGCCAAATTCATAGTCAATAACTACTCCAAGGAGTTATCTAAATGCAGAATTGGTGGGCAGGATTGTGGCTTCAGTTGGCCGCTATGATATTGTCATCAACCTTTATAAAGCATTAGTAGAACTATGGTGTCCCGAAACTAACACTTTCCACTACTTACATGATGAAGTTGGGGTTTCATTATGGGACATCAAGGAATTGGGAGGATTTCCAATTAACGGAGACATCTATGATGAAGTCATACCTCCTAATAACAAAATCTGTTGAAGTTATGCCCCTGAACTTTCTGTTTAAATAAATCTTTTTGACATCTTTCAATGGCTCTCAAGACAAAGAGTCGACAAAAATGTATTTTTTGTGGATTGGGTGGAATTCTTTAGGAGATCAAGACATAGCTCCCGTTATAGGTCGGCGTCTAATCCGTCTCCAAAGCCTGTTTTCAAGGCAGATTTAGTTGTTTTCATAGCACTTTGGATTTGCTTTTTTATTATGCCGGATGATCACAAGGTGATTAGACCAGGTGTTTTTATGATGGCATGCAACATCGCACACGGGAGGAGAGTAGCTTTTGCCCCTGCAGTGCTAGTGAGCTTATACTTGGGCTTATATGCCATGGCTAAACAAAGAAGAGGGCCCAGATTCTCCACCATAGTGTTCCCTGCTCATATGTTGTATGTTTGGGCTGGTTATTATTTCCGGAGCATATATCTCAAAAGGAAAATAGATGATAATACCTCGAGTATCCCTGAGTTGCTGAGAATACCGAAGATGCTACAATTTAAGAATTCCACCATAACTCCGTTTGTCAATCCTATATATGTGATAAAATTCATTCGACATGAAAGCGATTTCATATCTCGCCCTTTTTGGTTCATGCATCATAATGACGATGTAGTACGAGATTCCAGATACCCGACAGGACCCCACGTATTGGATTCATATACCATGGAATATGTGATGAATCTTCGTTGTGGAATTCTTCTGCTTCGGTGTGCAGGAGATCTTTTTGCAGAACCTTATAATCCGCACCGATTTGGGTTCCAATTTGGATACGATCAGCATACACCGGCATATATTGATGTTCCTAGGAGGGCTTCTTCTCTCAGGATTGTTGCGGGGTACGGGCTTCATCTTTCTCGCCAGAAGACGTCTAGCTCATTCTACATCCCTAAGAGTGACAGTAAAGGAAGACTTATACTTGTTTATGCACAGAAATGGTTAAGGACTGTTGAAGCCTTTTTCCAACAGAAATATTCATTGTTGATCCAAGATAACTTCAGAGACAAGAGAGCCATTGATAGGGAGCAAGGGCAGTCTTCGAAGAGCCAGTGATTTATTGTTAAGAGTATATTCATTGATGACACTGACCCTACTGCTGACCCAGCTATCCCATCAAAGCGGCAAAAAATTGAAGGTATGTCAACTTTATTTATTCGCTTATTTGCTTATTCATTTTTCTATTTCTTTTTTTTTTTGAAAAGAAAGATCAATTTTTTTTTATTTCTTTTCCTTCACAAATTTTTTTCAAAACTCAGGAATTTTTTCCTTTTCCTTTACGCCCTTTGTTATTTTTTTAAAAAAATTTCTTTTATTCAAATTTTTTCAATGATTTTTTTTTTATTTTTTTGAATTTTTTTATTTTTTTCCGATTTTCAAAAATTCTGAATTTTTTTATTATTATTAATTTTTTTCAAAAAATCAGATTTTTTTAATTATTATTATTTTATTTTATTTTCCTGAATTTTTTTTAACTCAAAGTCAAACTTTATAATTCCACACTTTTTTTTTATTCAAAGTCCAAATTTTGACTCAAAGTCAAACTTTGTAATTTCACACTTTTTATTTAATTCAAAGTTCAAATTTTGACTAAAAGTCATACTTTGTAATTTCACACTTTTTATTTGATTCAAAGTCCAAATTTTGACCCAATGTCTATTTCCAATATAGGCATACAAATTCATGACACTCCATTAGGTAATGTTAGGGCTATTCAAAGTCGTCCAAGAATTGATGATGTTCCCCCATTACATCTAGAGATGCACTTGAGCTCCCATGTTGGTAAGAAATATCTCTTTCTCTTTTCCCTCCTTCTCCATCCATGAACTTAATGACACCTTATTTCTAGATCAAGTAAATGCACAAGGTTTAAGTGTCGGTGCCGAAGAAAACATTGGAGTCATTGACGATGTTGGGGCCTAAGACAACATTGGAGAAGAGGAAAATATTGAGATTGAAGGAGCTCTTCCTAATCCACTACAAGGTATTGCCCTCATGTCATTTTTGCACATAAACCTTGTGAGTTCCTATGAATTTAAAAATTTATGTTACCAGGCCCTCTAACTTTTCTTTATTTCTTCAAAATTTGCAAATAACTCCCAAACATCCATATTTTCATATTTTTCATGATTTCTTGCACTTAAACCCTATAACTTTCTCTTTTTCCACACTTTTTTCAATATTTGCAAATAACTCCCAAACTTCCACATTTTCATTTTTTTTTGGAAGTAAAGCCCATGGATTTCTTATTTTCACATATTTTAATAAATTTTGCATATATATATATATATCCTCAAATATATTTTTTCTCCATAGATTTTGCAATAAAGCCCCTCCTTTTTATTATTTTATTACTATTCTTATTCTTTTAACATATTCTTTTATGCAAATTCCCCCAAACATTCCATTGTCATTTTTTTAAATAATTTTTCCAACAACTTTTTTTTCATTTCACTTTGTTTATTTGAATCATGTGCACATAAAACATGGTCAAACATGCATTTATTAGAAATCATGCATTTGAATGACATGAGATCTATGGTGGGGACCACCAAACATATGATGATATAAATCCAACATTCATCCAATTCATGTACCCATGCATGAGAATTAAGAAATCATGCATTATACTTAAATGAAGGGGATAATAATGCTTCAGGTTTTTCTCTCTTTTTTTATTTTTTATTATTTGCTTTTCACCCTTATTTATTTTAAAATTTTTTCGATTAGGAGATGCATCATTTGCAATGGAAAATGAGTTCCCACAGAACCTGCCAATAATCCAAAAAAGTTATTATTATTAATATTATTTTATTATTATTATTATTTTTTTATTTTTATCATTCTTTTTAGCCACTCAAGAGAATGAAAGTGTTTCACCTTTTAGTCAAACTCCTTCGGCAAGTTTCATAAAAGATTCCCCCTCTTCAATGGAGAGTGATGGCGGGAATACTCATGTTGAGGGTGTACCTTGTGATAGGAAAAATGCTAACATTGAAAGCACGACTCATGATAGTGGTAACGTCAATGTTGACACCACACCTCTAGCAATGCAGAATGAAGGTTTTATTTATTTATTTCTTTATATACTTTGTGTGCGAATCGCCATGTACATATATATTATTTCCTTCTTCTCCTTTTTTAGTCGACCAAGAAATTGCCAAGGACATTGCAAGTTTGCCAAAACAAGCCCCAGGTTTTTTTAAATTTTATTTTATTATTATTTTCTTATTTATTAATTTTAGCATGAATATTGATAATATTTCTTTGGAATTTTAGTTGCCCAAAAGGACGACAACTCCCCATCATCAAGACAAGATCCTTCTCCTGTTCCTATAGCAAGTTTGGAAGGTGATGGCGTTAATACCAATGTTGGACTTGCAATTGTCGGAGCAAGGCCAAGGTTTTTTTTTATGTTTTATCGAAGGTCAAAATTTATTTGTAAATTCTCTTTGTAGGTTGAAAGAATATACCAAATGTAGTGTTACGCCAGCGGGATGAGATGATCAACAACATCAAGTCCCTCAACTATCACAACTACCAAGGCATCATCAACAAAGTGAAGGAGTCAAAATTACTTTTTGAACCTTTCAACATTGATTTGACTAGTCTAGAGCCTTTCATAGAGAAGATCGCTTGATGTGCAGCCTATGCTAAAGAAGCCTCAAAGGATCCTAATATTCAAGCTCGTATCCGTAGTTAACAAACCAAGGCATGCGTGCATGAAAGAACTTTGGCACTTGAGCGTCTTAACAAACTCAGGACTGACTAGACCAATAACATAAATGCGAATAAGGAGGAGTATCATAAACTTGCCCAAAGGGAACATCAACATTAGGCCAAGCTTTGTGAAATTCAAGGCACAATGAAGACTCTGGGTGAAAAGATAGCGGATTCAATGAACATGTTTGAAGCATCCAAATCTACACAAGCGAATCTTCAAGTTGCATTAGATGAGCCCAAGACACACCTTGCTGAGAATCAAGAAGAGAACTCCAAATAGTCCTCTTATGGCTAATTTCACAAAATGGCTTGATGAATTGGAGGAAGGAAAAGAACCATTGTTGAAATTTTCTGGGATTTAAAAAGCCTTTTTTCTTTCTTTTATAATTTGCTTTTCTAGTTTGTTTCTTAATTTGCTTTCCTAGTTTGTTTATGTTTTGACAATTGATTTTAAAACATCGCTTATGGACATTTGGTTTGAATAAGCCTTAGCTTTTTGCTTTTCTTTTCTCATACCTCTTCATGATTGATTTTTTATTATTTATTTATTTATTTATTTATATTTGTTTTTTTTAATGAGGGCCTTGTATTTGTAAATATTTTCAGTCAAATTTGGAATTATTTTATATTCCATTCATCCACTTAATATCACCATGGGGGGCAGGGAACCAGATAGACATGGTCTTTGAACCCAAAATTTTATGATGATCAAATGAGCTCAAAACCCAATCTCCACCAGTCATCTTAGAGATAAGGACCTTTCAAATGACTATAAAAAGTTTCACTAAAATTTAATATGATTTGATATGGTGATGCTTGACTTGATGGTGAGGTAGGTGGGTAGGAATTTAGGCAGATTCTGCCTCTAAATTGCCAAATTTTTTTATGATAATCATATGATCTTAGAATTCAATCGTCACCATTCATATTGAAGATCAGAACACCTTGATCATATAGAAAACATTTCAGAAGGATTGAAGCTCTTTTGACCATCTGAACTTGAGCTAGAACTTGAATATGGTGTGGTGACAATCATCAATGAATTTCATGTTTGATTTGCGATTTTATTTTGATAATTGATGGACTTGAGGCTCAATCGTAATGTTCATATTGAGCATTGTCAAGTCTGGATTTTCACAAAAATTTTCATACCAATCTGAATTATTGGCATGGTCTGATCAACATATTAATCAAAATTGAGCGTAAAGAATTGGTATCCTGCATCATGAACGACATTCCTGTTCTCTTCTATAAATCATGTAGACTTCAAATCAAATTTTGACTGCTCATATTGAAGACTAAACATGTATTTATGATTTGAAAGATATTTTAGGGCAATCAAAGATAATTTGGTTACTCGATGACGACCTTGATTGGAACAATACCATCAAAGAAATTTCCATTTTTATAGTTTTTTTTTGTCTTTGCTTTGATTTTGTTTTTGTTTTTGTTTTTTTGTTTTTGTGTTTTTTTTAAAACACAAGGACCAACGTATTTGCCTCAGGAAGCACGTTTAATTATGCATGACTGGTCTACATGGATCCGGACATTCCGTCATAGACAAACTCATGTCTTTTTATTTCATTGAACGAATTTTAGTACAAAAGTGTGTTTAATACAAAAAATGCATAAAATGAATGTTTTCCCTCGAGAAGTACATTTAATTGTACATAACTAGTCAACCCTTGTGAGGGACCAGACGTTCCGTTATAGGCAAAAATTTTTACATTAAACATAATATTAATTTCTTCAGTTAAAGCGGCCGTTGATGGGTGGCATCGGTCTTTTCTCCAATGGCATCAATAAGTTGATACGCACCTCCCTCATAGACAATCTCCCTAACATAAGGGCCTTCCCAATTTGCTTTGAATTTTTCCTCGAGCTTTTTGTGGGTGATGATGGGTCTTTTGAGGGCAAGGACCATCTCCACTTTAGTTAAAGTCCGAAAACGAGCCATCTTATTGTAAGCTTGAGACATTTTTGCTTTGTAGACTTCAAGATTATGTTGCACCCCTAATCTTTTTCCAACAAGAGAGTCCAACTCATCCAAGTGGAGCCAAACATTATCTTCATTAGATATTTCATTTTTCAATGGCATTCTCAGGGAGGGTATCCGGATTTCGAGAGGTAAAACCGCTTCAGTTCCAAACACCAAAAAGAATATGGCGTGCATTGTCTCGAACTCCTATAGGTAGTGTGATATGCCCATAGCATCTCTGGAAGTCTTTCATGCCAATCGTTCTTGTTTTTGGACACCGCTTTCTTCAACAGCTTTGAGAGGGTTTTGTTGAATGCTTCTGCCAATCCATTTGCTCTAGCATTATAAATAGAGTTATATCTCCAGTCTATTTTATGGTGTTGTGCGAATCTCCCGACCTTGAAGCTTCTGAAAGAGGGGATCGTTGTTTGAAATAATTCTTCTTGGAGTCCCAAATCTATATAAGATGTTTTCCCTGAAGAATCTAAGGATATTATCAGTCTTGACCTCTCTCAGAGAGCTTGCTTCTGCCCATCTGGAGAAGTAATCTGTTGCAGCCAATATGAACCAATGTCCCAAAGATGATGATGGTTCAATAGGACCGATTACATCTATTCCCCATATCTCAAATGGGTATAAAGAGGCTGTGGGGTGTAAAAGATTTGGATGTTGATGAATAAAATCTCCATGCATCTGGCATAGATGACACTTTCTAGCATAATTGATGCAATCTCCGACCATGGTCGGCCAGTAATATCCTAAGCACTTGACCTTGAGTCGCATCTTCGGTCCAGATTAGTGCGCACCACATATCCCAGAATGTACATCATGCATAACTTCTTGGGCTTCTTCATATGAAAGGCATCGCAGGAGTAGTTGATCATAAGACCTATAGTACAATATTTCATTTATGAGGGTGAATCTTATGGCTATTCACTTTATCTGAAGACCTTTTGATTTATCCTCTGGGAGTTTATTATATTTTAAATATTCTATAAACGGTTGCCTCCAATCTTCCTTTGTCATTTCGAGAGTGAAGACTTCCGCATTGCCCACAGCACTTTCCCCTTCCACTTCGTCAGAGATTTTGCTAATAGGTCTTCTATTTCTTATGGTTATATGCATTTCTTCATAATTTGGATTCGCCAGCTCTTTTGCTACTTTCACCAAATAATCAGCTTCTCCATTTTTTAATCTTAAAACCCTCCTCAACTATACATGGTGGATTTTCTTCATCAGATTTCTAACTTTCTTGTAATATTTAAGAAGTTCATTTTTGTATATCTTATAATCTCCCTCAACTTGCTTGATAATGAGTTGTGAGTCTCTAAATATATGAATATCTTGGATCCCCATTTTAATTACCAGTTCCAAACCAGCTATGAGAGCTTCATATTCTGCCTCATTATTTGTACATGGCCCCATGAGGGAAAGATCATATCTAAGAACTCCCCCTTCTGGTGTGAGGAACACAAGTCCTATCCCAGCTTTAATTTGTGGAATTTGGGACATGAGTGCCGGTTTTATAGATGATGCTCCATCAAAGTATAGTCTCCACCTTACTTCTTCTACTATTAGTGTCTCTTCATCAGGGAAATCAAGATTAAGTGGAGAATCATCAGGGAGAGGATTTGCTACTAGAAAGTCTGTCAGGGCTTGCCCTTCAATAGCCTTCTATGGAGTATATGTTATATCAAATTCCGTCAGAATCAATGTCCATTTTGCTAGTCTTCCTGTAAGCGACAGCCTTGTCATAAGGTCTTTGAGTGGGTCTATTTTTGATATGAGTATTACTTTATGAGCTAGCAAGTAATGTCTCAACATCTTGACTGCAAACACCAAAGCAAGGCAATGCTTTTCAATTGGTGTGTATTTACTCTCAGCTCCTACTAGCATCCTACTAATGTAATGTAACACATTTTCTTTGCTTTCTTTATTATTCTGGGCCAACATAGCTTCCAAAGACCCTTCCAATATGGCAGTATATAAGATCAAAGGCTTTCCATAAATCGGGGCTGCTAGCACTGGTGGCTTTATCAAGTATTGTTTAATGTCTTCGAAAGCTCTCTGATATTCATCATCCCATTTGAAAGGCGCATTTTTTCGACCAGTTTAGATAAATGCTTGTATTATCCAGAGAGGTTAGAGATGAATCTTTTGATATATGCTAAATGCCCTTGGAAGGAGAGCAGCTGCTTCAGTGTTTGAGGATGTGGCATTTCAAGGATTGCCTTTATCTTGGAGGGATCTATCTCTATTACCCAATGCCTCATGATGAAGCCTAAGAATTTCCCACAGAGAACTCCAAAAGCAAACTTCACGGGATTTATTTTTAACTTGTATTTTCAGAGGCATGTGAAAACTGTTCTCGGATCATTAAGATGCTTATCTTTGGAATTTGTTTTAACCACAAGATCATCCACATAGCATTCTACAACTTTGTGAATTGAATCATCAAATATTCTAGTCATAGCCCTTTTATATGTTGCTCTTGCATTCTTTAGTCCAAACGGCATTACTCTATAACAATAGATGCCCATGGGTGTTCGGAAAGCAGTATTCTTCTGATCATCCTGATGCATTTTGATTGGATTGTACCCAGAATATCCATCCATAAAGGAAAACTTCTCATACCCTGAGGTGTTGTCGATCATAATCTCCATAACTGGAAGGGGAAAATTATCCTTGGGACATGCCTTGTTTAGGTCTCTTAAGTCTACGACATATCCGTATTTGCCCTTTTTTCTTTTACATAAGGACTATGCTAGCTATCCAATCAGGGTATTTTTCTTCTCTGATAAAATTTGCTTCAATCAGCTTCTTTGTCTCTTTTATCACCTTTTCTTCTAGGTCAAACTTCATCTTCCTCGGTTCCTGTTTGACTGGAATAGCATTAGCATCAATGGCCAGTTTGTAAATAGGTACCTCATCATCTAACCCTAACATTTCATTATAGTCCCAGGAAAAGCAATCAATATACTTCTTCAAAAGAGCCTTGAATGATGCTTTTTCTTCTTCTGATAGCTGTCCACTCAGGAAAGTCGGCCTTGGGTCCTCATCGCTTCCCAAGTCGATTTCAACGAACTCATCAATTGTTGCTTGCCCCCTCCCTCCCAGCTCTTCTAGTTTGAGTGGTGCATTCTTTATCTTGATTTTCTCTTCTTCCTCCCGCAATGTTACCATGTAACATGAGTGCCTGGAAGACTTAGAGTAGCCTATTCCTTTCTTGTCCTTATGTACAGGATGCCACAATTGACACAAGCCCTGATGTGACCTCCTTGATCACTTAATTTTGCTACCCAAATCTGTCAACTATTGCCTAGAGCTCGTTGGGGTAATGACTTGGGAAGCTTATGGGTTGAGCTTCATCATCTTCTATTTCTTCAATATTTACAATATCATCACTTAAGTTCTTTTTGCTTTTGTCCTTGTCAAAGAGAATATCTCTCTAATTTTCATGATGAACTAGCACATAAAATGTCTTTAGATGCTCAATTGTATTTATATTCAGATCATCCAAGGATTTGTGTAGTCCATCAGAAATCCTCGTAATATACAACGCATTTTCTTCAGCAGTTCTTTCAACCTGACCCTTACTTTGAGGTATATCCACATCGCTTTCATCTTCTGACGACTCAGTGTCACTACCATACCAAAGTGAGGTGGCATCGATTGTCTTCTTTGGATCACTTGAGTAGTTTTGAATGTCTTGATCAAAAACTTTTCCTCTAGGCTTAGCAATTTACCTTCTTTGGTTGATTTGTTCCCATTAGATATGCAAAGATAATATCTCGCATCGTTATAGTGTATTTCATGGATGCCAAAGGGTTGGATCTCACCATCAATTCTGAAACTCTTCCCCATCCACCAAGTACTTTGCACGCTGATGAAGTGTTGAAGGGACCAGCTGGTTCTCATGGATCCATGGCTTTACTAAGAGGGATTTATAAGAAACATCAACGTCAATTACATGGAATTTCACATTAGATGACATTTTTCCAAATTTAATGGGGAGAGTAATCAACCCCAATGCCTTTTGGTTGTGTTGATTAAAACCCTGGATGATAATGCTCTCTTGAGATAAGTGGCATATTTCAAGAGCTAATGCTCGAAGAGTGTTGAGGATCATTAAATTTAAAGAAGACCCCGGGTCAATCAAAACCCGGTTGATTTTTACTCTATCACAAAATCCCATCACATATAGAGGTCTGTTGTGTGCCTTAGTCCCAAGCAATAGATCTTCATCTTTGAAGGACACCGAAGATGTATGGAATGCATACAGGGCTCCTTTTATGTTGACCTCAGCAAAGTATGCTTAACACTCCTTAAGATTTTGTAGGGCATGTATTAAAGACTCCCTGACTTCGGCCGACATCATCAACGCATCATACATACCTTCTTCAAATGTTCCAAAATGTTATAATATGGCTTTTTCGAGGGCCTTTTCAGGGAAACATTCTCTTCTTCAATTATCTTCCCTTTATTTCGATTATTTCAACTAGGAGCATATCTTGGCTGAAGTGTCTTCCTAATTCTGAGTTGTATTTGATGCACATGTTGTGGTACCTCATCTTCTTCATCAGGGAAGTTTAGCTAGTATTTTGAATCATCATGAGCGGTTATGTTATAACATTCACCTCTTTCTTCAAAGTAGTCTTCTGTGAGTGTCAAATTTCCAATAGAAACCTATTTTTGCAACCATTTTTGGAAAGCTTGACATTATTCTATGGTGTGTTATACAAGCCATTGATATTGGCAATAGTTTGGATTACTATCAAGATACCTCACACACCGCCTTTTGGGTCTAGGCAAATCCAATCCTTTATCTATGGCTTGATTAAAGAGCTTTTTTCTCTTATCATTTTTGATAAATCTTTCCTTAGCATCTGTTGCTTTGGTAGGAACCAGAGAATCCATAACTTCTGAGGCAAAATTTTATCCTGATGATTCTAGAGGGTACGTCTCGGATTTATCCCATTCTGCATCTTCAATATATAACTATAGCAGCCGATTAGCTGACTCCTCTGTCACCCTTTCAATGAAAGCAGGGATATCTTCAGAAGGCATAACTTTCCTTAAAACCATATATTTTGGGATCTTCGGGGTGTAATATGGTTCTTTATACTTTATTTGTTAGCAGGGCTCCAAGGGCTTGGCGTTCGCCTTCTTTACTCTCTCACTGAATGCAATATTCTTTGCTTACTTCTTGCTAATATAGGGCTGACCGTAGCGGTCATATGACTCTTCTGGCTCAGAGGAGCTATCATATTCATCATCATTTTCTGGGTTATATGGGGGGTATTCTCCTACTGAAATAACTCTGTAAGTCTCCACTTGCACATCTTCTTTATTTTTATCAACTTCCTCAGCTAATCCTCTGAGCAATTCTTCGACTTCTTCAGGAAAATAGTCTCTGAGGGCAATCAGAACCCTTTCCTTCTGCTCATATTCATCAAGGGTCTCTATATATTTCTTAATAATGGATTTCTTGCACTTTGATTGTTCGCACTTTTGCTTTCTCTTCTTGTTCTTCTTCTTTGATTGTTTTGTTGAGTGACCTTTAGGAGGTTACTGAGAGCGTTTCCAAGCGACCCCCGAGAGTTTAGCCAACTTCTTTGACATCTTCATTGATCTTTTGGATATAAATACTTCCCATAACTCTTCTAGAACAACAAAAGGTTTATCATCGTCTATCGATCTAAGTATCACTTTATTACCAACCACTGTGACTTCCCCTTGGGATGACCCCTCAGGGTTTAGGGCAATTACATAGCGTATATGTTCAGCTGGTTGCTCAGACAAAATATTATTTGAGAGTGTGATTTTGCCCTTTTAGTATTATCGCTCGACCCAGTCTTTGAAAACATAACAATCTTCTATTGTATGTCCCAACACCCTATGATATGGACAGTAATTGGAATAGTCTTTCTTGCTTTGCTCTTTAGGCCTTTTGCATTTAGGAAGCTACAGACCTTCTCTCACAGCATCTTTGAAAATTTTATGTACTTTATCTCTTCTAAATGAATACTTCTTATTCATCCTATATTTCAAGGAAGGAAGAGGTCTTGATTTATTGTTAGTAACACCTAAGCTAGGTACCTTAGCTTGTTCCGTCTTAGGGGACTCTGCTACGCCTTTCCCTTTCTTAATATTGAAGGTTGTAGCAGTGTACTTGACGCATTCTATCTTCTTCGATTTGTCTCTATCACTCCTTGAGGTTTTTTGGAAATTAGACAACACCTTTAGGTTGGTTCTTTCCAATTTCTTAGCTTGTGAGATTAAGCTTTGGAATGTAGTTATGCCAGATGAACTTAGGAAATGTGACATCCAATGTGGGCCCTGGCTTAATTATTTGTCCCATTCATTTGGAAAAACCATGCAAGCCCTGGATTCCTGGCCTAAATTCTGCAAACTTTTGCATCAATTCATGAAGCTTGTCTTAAGCCTTGCTATTGACCCTTATTACCATCTTGTCTTACAGGGAGTCAATAGAAATCTCTCCTACTATCTTCTGTGTGTGTGTGTGTGTGTGTGTGTGTGTGTGTGAGAGAGAGAGACAGAGAGAGAGAGATGAAACCTTTGACCTCCGGCGAACCCGATGATATTGAAGGGTTCTTCAGTGCAGGCCCTCTATGAGCTCCGCAAGAAGACCGTCACACATTCTTTTGCTTCTCCATCCCCCATTGCATCTGATAGCTTGTTGGTTTCTTGATTGCAATGGCTCCTAAGGATGTTGGACTCAAACAAGATAATCAGGAGGATGACAGAGGATAGGTTTTCTTTGGATCAAACCTTTCCAAGATTTTCCTTTTCATGAGCACATGGGATGATGGTTATAAGAAAGATTCTTTAGGGTTCCTTGCATACAATAGCATATGACTGGACTGAACCTCCATGCAACCTTAGTGGTGACCAAAATTTCTTTCCAGTGAAGCTTCTGGCCGGCCTTATACATATTGCCATGATTACCCATTCTCCAGTTTTGGTAGGTATATCAGTACATTTTGATTATCAGTTCCAATTGTATGTGAAGAGTAGAGGATTAAAACTAAGTTGATGAGGTTGCTTGAGGTTGTAAGATAGAAGTACTTTGACCATAGATTTACTACAATTATGAGTAGTGATACTTAATATAGAGACTAGCCTAATTCACCATAGATTTATAAAGTAACCACTTTTTCAGTTCAACCCTTTTAAATCTTGTGATTTTCTTATATCCTTATGTCTAGACTTGGAAGGGTGTTAATTTTCATTTCATGTCTATAGGACCTTTGCTGGAGGATGAAATTGGTGTTCGGATGGACTTTAGAATTTATTTGGTAGCAAGTAATTCACTAAGAACCTTGTATTTTCAGTATTGGGGAAATTATTCTTCGGCAAAATTATTATCTATTATTTGGTGGCACTTTTGCTTATTATTGTTAATTATAAAATCCTTTAATGTTGATTTAATATTTTCTTCTATTTCTAGTTACTTGTTTTTAATTGGTTTTTGAATTAGTACTTTTACTGGCCATTTGATTTTAATTGAATGATTATTGATTCTTTAAAAAAAAATAATAAATCATGGCCGTATTCAGGTGGTGAAATTCTTGGTTATTATTTTATGTTAAGTTATTTTCATTACTTACATATCTATAAAATTGGGTTGCTTTTATTTTGGAAATGTGATTAATATCTATGAATGATTTATTATATCATTTCCTTATTTTTTTATAAATTATTTTGTTTATCTATTTATCTTATCCCTAAAATGGCATCATGAAATTTATCAGTATTTTGGGGTATTTTGTGAACTTGAGAAATTCTGGACTCGTATCCTTGTAAATATTTTTGTATCTAAAAGTTTTGGTCTCCAAATGAGCAATATGCAACCCTGTTAGTGGGGGGTTAAACTCTGACCTTGTCGATAAGAAATTCTGAGAAAATGAGACTGCAGTTTCGCATCGTGCCGTTCGGTTAAATAATTAACGGCCACCTTATATTGAGTCTAGGGTCACCGAGGGTAAATAAATGACTTCTGTTATTCTGGCTCGGGTCACCGAGGATAAGCTAATGACCTCTGGCATCTACAGTGAATTTGGAGACATGCATTGGAATCTGTTAATTAATTTTTGTTTTATCCTTTTGATTCTGATTTTCTGCAAAAACACAAACTTTTTGTCCTGCCTTGAAGTTTTGTATTTCTGATATCACTTTTCTGGTTTTAATTTTTTTGGTGAATGACATACTTGGAAATATTCTTTTATTAGAACATTACACTCTATATATTGTTAAATTATGATTTCGGAGACTTGTATTATTTTGAAAATACGGTATATTTGAAAACACACTTTTATAAATTCTGGTTTAGCTAACTATGGTTTGGAGACTTATGCTCATAATTAGAAAATCTCTATATTTCTAATCAACTGTTATGAAATATGGTATTTTTTTATTTCAGTATTCTGGAATAGTGGTATTACTTGAGAACTATACCTCTATTCAATCATTTATTTTGTATTTGTTTAAACTATGTTTAAACTTTGAATTATTCTTAATGTCTGAAATCAAAGATTTATAAACTCTGTTGTTTTAAATCAATTTATGGATTACTTACTGGGCTAGTGAGCTGATCGATTTGTTTTGAATCCTTTTCAGATCACGAGTGATAGACCAGTGTGGACCTTGAAAGAATGTCTGTAGATGTTGTCTTGTTCTGTTGTAAAATTTGAATTCCTATCATTGTCTGTCCCGGTGTTCCTATATTTTGTATTTTAGACTTCTTGCATCCCCATATTATGGGCGATGTAGAGTCTGCAACCCAGTGACTAAGTTGGTTTGTTATAAGTTATCTGCTCTGAATCAGGTTCCGAGGCCTTGCAGGCTTATGGGGTTTACGCCCTGTGGGTTTGCGGCCGTTTGTTCGCGCACCCGGTCCGACCGGGCCGGGTTCGGGGCATGACAATTAAAGTGGTATCCGAGAGATTCGGTCCTTTTTTTATTTAGTGATCTTAGTGCATTAGATTGAAATGTTAAACATGAAGTGTTTTTTAGAACTTGAACCTATATCGAGTGAATGACATTGGAAATGGGTTTTGATCACTTGTTGATTCTATATTGTCACCTCACTTTCATATTTGCTCTCAATAGAGCGTCTTGAGTCTTAGTCTAGTTTACATGCCTTATATAGCTTTGATTTATATGCCCGATCCTCCAGCTTAAATGCACCTTTTGTTCTTAATGATTGCTTTGATTTTGGCCTTTTAAGATTAATCACTTTCTCCATCAGTCATTTGCATCGCCCATGATTGTGTAGCTTGAGCATTAATTACTTGTATGTTCAAATTTTCTAAATGTAAAGGAGAATCTTGTATATTATTTGATTCTTTGAGAAAGAGATGCTTCCTTTCTGTCCTAAAGCAGGTATGGTGCCATGTCAAATGATGTGAGTGATATCCCTCTTTTAGAAACTCCCTTAACGTGTCATTTTGCTTCTCGTATTTCATATGGCTCATGTGCTATACTATTAGTTCATTACCATCCTTTTAAATATCCATTTCACTAATTACCGATATGACATTGAGCTATGTACAATGTTATCCTCTTATGGGCATCATTTGTACATTTAAATCCATTTTCTTCAATGTTCTAAATTCTAAAAGGTTGCCTCTTGTACACTACTTTTAAGTCAAGTCTGTTTTATTGACATCTCTGGATACCAAAATAGCTTGTGAAGTTAAATTGTGCTTGTCCTTGCCACTTGTTTAAATTGGTTGTAGTATTGATATAAGCTTTGGGTGGCATGATTTGCTTTAGAAATTTTGAGGAACAACATTTTTATAGTTTGATGATGTTCTAATCCTACTTGAAACTGAGAATAATTTGGACTGCCATTTTGTTGCAATGTCTTCAGTTAATAATTGACAATTATTGGATAATCATCTTGGGAAGGTAAATTGAGCCTTATTAATACTATAGTGTTTCATCCAGATTATGAGAGGATTCCTGCCGATGATATTCAAGTGATTTCATTAATCTTATGCAATCATTGATGTATAGTTTAGAACATTTGGTTGTGGATAATTCAAGAAAATTTTAATTTCGGTGGATACTTGGTGATCATCAAGGTAATTATTATATTATTGCAATAATGGTGCTTTTAGGTAGGGAAATTTGTGTTTGTTAAGGCTTGAGCTCGATGTATGGCAGATACTATAACTTGTTTTAATTCGAAGAATAGTTTCTCCCTTGATTTTAGCGAAGTAATTGAGTAATGGTTTTGGCTAATTAAAAATATAGTTTTCAATTGATGAAGGATTTGAGACTGTTTTAATATTTTTGGGCTTCTTTGGTTTTGTTGATCCATAGTAATAATTTTGATGATTTCTACTATGTTCATGAGATGCGATCAGTGATATCACTTAAATGAGTGATCTATATTTTATATCCAGGTCAACATTTTGATGAGGTTATCTTATTATGCTTAAGAATTGCATAATTGGATCTTAGGTTTTCAAAATGATGATGATAATTATGATGATATATAAATGGGGATAGAAAGTTTGAGGATTAAATTTGACTATGATGACGAATTTAAAGGGTGATACCATTTCCAAAAAAAAAATTATATACTTGAACTTTGTATGGGACTTTTTGATTAATTTCTTACTAATTATTGAACAATTATTGGACATGGGTTTTGTAGTTAATGAGGAATACAAAGAGACAGATGTTTAACTCCTTTTTGGTGTAATTTTTATAAGAGGCAATATCCAGTTATGTCTTCTTCTCTTGGTGGTCATTAGTTGCCCTTATAACTTGTCAATAATTTGGATTTTGTTTAACCACCTCAGTTTGAAAGGTAGCCATTTCTTTTTCCATGGTCAAGTGTGAGTTTAGAGGTCTAAACTCTTTTAAAGGAGGGAAGGATTGTGGGCCCCGGCTTATTTGTCCCATTCATTTGGAAAAACCATGCAAGCCCTGGACTCCTGGCCTAAATTCTGCAAACTTTTGCAGCAATTCATGAAGCTTGTCTTAAGCCTTGCTGTTGACCCTTATTGCCATCTTGTCTTATAGGGAGTTAATAGAAATCTCTCCTACTATCTTCTGTGTGTGTGTGTGTGTGTGTGAGAGAGAGAGAGAGAGAGAGAGAGAGAGAGATGAAACCTTTGACCTCCGGCGAACCTCCGATGATGGTGAAGGGTTCTTCAGTCCATGCCCTCTATGAGCTCTGGAAGAAGACCGTCACACATTCTTCTGCTTCTCCGTCCCCCATTGCCATCTGATAGCTTGTTGGTTTCTTGATTGCAATGGCTCCTAAGGATGTTGGACTCAAACAAGATAATCTGGAGGATGACAGAGGATAGGTTTTCTTTGGATCAAACCTTTCCAAGATTTTCCTTTTCAAGAGCACATGGGATGATGGTTCTAAGCAAGATTCTTTAGGGTTCCTTGCATGCAAAAGCATATGATTGGACTTAACCTCCATGCAACCTTAGTGGTGCCCAAAATTTCTTTCCAGTGAAGCTTCTGGCCGGCCATATACATATTTCCATGATTACCCATTCCCCAATTTTGGTAGGCATATCAGTATATTTTGCTTGTCAGTTCCAATTCTATGTCAAGAGTAGAGGATTAAAATTAAGTTGATGAGCTTGCTTAGGGTTGTAAGGTAGAAGAACTTTGAACAAATGGATGTTACAAGAGAGGATAATGGCTTATGTTATACTGCAATTATGAGCAATGATGCTTAATATAGAGACTAGCCTAATTCACCATTAATTTAGAAAGTAATTACTTTTTCAGTTCAACCCTTTTAAATCTTGTGATTTTTTTATATCCTTAAGTCTAGACTTGGTAGAGTGTTAATTCTCATTTCATGTCTATAGGACCTTTTTTGGAGGATGAAATTGGTGTTCGGATGGAATTCAGAATTTATTTGGTAGCAAGTAAGTAATCCACTAAGAACCTCGTATTTTCAGTATTGGGGAAATTACTCTTAAGCAAAATTATTATCTATTATTTGGTGGCACTTTTGCTTATTATTGTTAATTATAAAATCATTTAATCTTGATTTAATATTTTCTTCTATTTCTAGTTACTTGTTCCTAATTGGTTTTTGAATTAGTACTTTTACTGCCCATTTGATTTTAATTGAATGATTATTCAATCTTTTAAAAAAAAATTTAAATCATGCCTGTATTCAGTGGTGAAATGTTTGGTTATTATTTTATGTTAAGTTATTTTCATTACTTACATATCTATATAATTGGGTTGCTTTTATTTTTGGAAATGTGATTAATATCTATGAATTATTTATTATATCATTTCCTTATTTTTTTATAAATTATTTTGTTTATCTATTTATCTTTTCCCTAAAATGGCATCATGAAATTTATTGGTATTTGATGTATTTTGTGAACTTGAGAAATTCTGAACTCGTATCCTTGTAAATATTTTTGTATCTAAAAGTTTTGGTCTCCAAATGAGCGATATGCAACCATGTCAGTGGGGGCTTAAACTCTGACCTTGTCTACAAGAAATTCTGAGAAAATGAGACTACAGTTTCGCACCGTGTCCGTTCGGTGAAATAATTAACGCCCACCTTATATTGAGTCTCCGGTCCTCGAGGGTAAATAAATGACTTATGTTATTCTTGCTTGAGTCACCGAAGGTAAACAAATGACCTCTGGCATCTACAGTGAATTTGGAGACATACACTGGAATCTGTTAATTAATTTTTGTTTTATCATTTTGATTCTTATTTTCTGCAAAAACACAAACTTTTTGTCCTCCCTTGAAGTTTTGTATTTCTGATATCGCGTTTTTGGTTTTAATTTTTTTGGTGAATGACATACTTGGAAATATTCTTTTATTAGAACATTACACTCTATATTTTGTTAAATTATGATTTCGGAGACATGTATTATTCTGAAAATCCGGTATATTTGAAAACACACTTTTGTAAATTCTGGTTTAGTCTAACTATGGTTTGGAGACTTATGCTCATAATTAGAAAAACTCTATATTTCTAATCTACTGTTCTGAAATATGGTATTTTTTTATTTCAGTATTTTGGAATAGTGGTATTACTTGAGAACTATACCTCTATTCAATCATTTATTTTGTATTTGTTTAAACTATGTTTAAACTTTGAATTATTCTTAATGTCTGAAATCAAGATTTATAAACTCTGTTGTTTTAAATCAATTTATGGATTACTTATTGGGCTAGTGAGCTGATCGATTTGTTTTGAATCCTTTTCAGATCACGAGTGATAGACCAGTGTGGACCTTGAAAGAATGTCTGTAGATGTTGTCTTGTTCTGTTGTAAAATTTGAATTCCTGTCATTGTCTGTCCCGGTGTTCCTATATTTTGTATTTTAGACTTCTTGCATCCCCATATTATGCGCTCTGTAGAGTCTGCAACCCAGTGACTCAGTTGGTTTGTTATAAGTTATCTGCTCTGAATCAGGTTCCAAGGCCTTGCAGGCTTATGGGGTTTACGCCTTGAAGGTTTGTGGTCATTTGTTCATGTACCGGGTCCGGCCGGGTTGGGTTCGGGGTGTGACATCTAACTATCAATGTTCTTGACCAATAAACCCACTGCTTGCTGCTGATCAAGTGGTTGTTCACATTTAATTCTCAAGTTCCTCCATCTCATAATCTAATTGACCACTTTTTCATATTTATTTTAGCGAGTAGCTGCAAGGTCAGCAATTTTGATTTTGTCACTTATTCCCCCGAACCCTACTCGGAAGGCATCTTTCAGCTACTGCCATGTTTGGATTAACTCAAGTTGCAGATTCACATGCCATTCAAATGCTACTCCTGTAAGACTTACAGAAAACTGTCTGAGGAGGATTGATGGCTTCGCACTTGTATCTTCATAGGCTGTCACAAAAGGAGCTAGATGTTTGTCAGGATTGCCAATCCCAGTAAATTACTTGAATTTAGGGATATTATATCCCTTGCGGTAGGGCACCAGTCATGGTAGCTGGGATAGGGCTTGTCTCTATCAACCCTTGTCTCAATTCCTTTGGATTAATTTAATTCAGCAACTACTATGCATGCGTTGTATCTCTTCTTGAGCAATTACAGCTAATTGTTCCCGAACAAGAACATAAGAGGTTCCCCCATGTTCTACCAGCCTGAAGGTCTTCTTTCGATGAGGTGTTGAACTTCTTCATCTCTACACATTCTCCATAGGAAACCGTGGGGTTACCCTTTGCTCAACTAGCCTAAGGGCTTCTTTCGGCTGTCTTATTGGACTCCTCAATCTTTCTACTTTGTTCGGGTCAATTTTCCATCAGGGTTTTGATTTGTTTCTACATTTTTAACATTGACCCCATCAACATTGCCATGTTGTCATTGAGTCTTTGATATTCAGCATCACGATGTCCCTTTTGAGGAACAAAAACGGGTTCATCCTCTTCATCTTCATTTAGAGGATGTACTTCTTTATGTTTCCTTGGCATATGGAGTGGTGGAAGGCTGGTCCCTATTCCTTGCTCCTCATGTGGTGGCACATGGCTAGAACCTTCTTCTCCATTCAGGGAATCTGCAGCTTTTCTGCAGGATCTTTAATAGGTCCCGGTTATTCTTGTTGGGGTGCAGAATATCCTCTTACTTCAGTGACCATCTGACAAGTGTGTATTTTCACATGTGCATCTGAAATTTCTTCATCTTTCATTTCCCTTCTCCATTGAAATTTAGACCGGGAAATCTTGGGTTGAGTTCTTGTAGGAGCTAAATGTTCAAAAACCGTCTTCTACGCTATTGAAATCAATTGTTTCTTCTTTTGATAAAATTCTCTTGTCCTTATTTTCTCTGACTGCAGATTCTTTGATGTTGTATAAGTCTTGTAAAGATTTTGACCAAACGAATTCTTGTGATAGGACTTTGGAGGTCTACCAACCTTCTTTTCATTTAGCTAGGGACGCAAATCTGCAGTGGTTGCATTCTTTTTCACTAGCTTAAGAGGTTCAAATGAATTGCTGGAGGTACCAATTTGATTATTTTTGTGTCCTTGGAATGTCACAAAATCTAACCTTTGTTTTGGAATTTTTACTTTCCTTTGTGTGAGCCTTGAAAACACGCTTTTCTTCTTTGTCGTGTCTTCATCAGATGAATGGAAAATTCCACTTTCCTACCCCTTTGTTGTAATGGTAAAGGTGGGTTCATCATCATCATCATTCATAGGAATTACCCTTTTAGGGTGGGATAAGCTTTTGAATGTAGATACTCTTGGTGACTCCCTGACAGCAACGTCTTCTCCAGTTGCAGGAACAATCACATTCGGGCAATGACCTTTAGATGGAAGCCGCGGAACTATCAGGTTCTCCTCCAAAGGTTCAGGTCTCCTTATGAATTACACTGACTCTGATATCCTACCAAAGGTAAGCTTAGCTCCTGCAACTCCCATGTTGAATGTGCAGTTGGGCAATTGAACCTCAGTTCCTTCGCCAAGGAAAATCATGAGTTTTTGGCTTCCAGACATGGTTGAGTTCTTGAGTGCCATTTCTTCTTCTTTTCCTACAAAATAAAAAGAAACATTATTAGATTCCTTTCACATGTTGTAGGAACAATGACTTTACCTATACTTTTGCCTCAAAAATGGTAGGAGAAATGGTGTACCCACCAGGCATGCCAGAATTTGTGGGATCGAAGATTCGCGTCTGCATCATGAAAAAGACACAAGATGGTACATTGAAGCACAAATATCATATTTGTTTCGTGAGTTTTTCCATTTCTAATAGAGGCAAGCCTCTATTATTAATTATCCCAGATTAGAAATCTTAGGAACCTCCAATTAAGGGCAAAAGGACAAGTAAAAGCAAGAAGATTTACAGACTATAAATCCTGTTAATTTTATTATATAAACACATTTATTACATCATTGATATATAAATATATACACATATTTTTTTATCATTGTCGCTGCCTGTGCCTTGTCACCGCGTTGCCTGCCTTGTTGCCATTTTGAGATGTATATGTCCTTATCGCCTTGAAATTCACCACTGCCTATGTTTTTTCATCACCGCATTGTTTTGCCATTTTGAAATATATCTCATTTTTTTATCTTTCATATATTTTCTAAAATCTGTCATATCGTTGATCATTCTTGTTATTGCTTCAAGTAATCTTGTTGTTGCTTGGTTTTTTTATTTGATGCATACCCCTTAGTCCTCTTCATAATTCGTAACATTGTAATCAGCATCACCAGCCTCTTTGCTGTTGCTAAACCTTATGCTAGTTTATATGCTGAAGCTCTTTTTTTTTATAAATGCAAGTGAGTATATATGCATTTTATTTATTCCTGATCATGCATATCTCACCATCTGTTATGCCATCAACTTTGAGGGTGCCGAAGACTTGTCTCACAGACTGGACATCTATGTAACGGCTTCCATATTTGGAATGCTTTATTGAATAATTTGGATAATTTTTATCACACAATCCCTTGGATGATACAGGAGGGTGGTCTTAGGTTCCTTTCAACACCTTCGCATCAGTATGCAAAGGTGGGGCCCACTTTTTTTTCTTTATTTATTTATTTTGCATGTCTCAAGACTACATGCTTTCCATCATTTTTTATATGTATTTTCCATTCCCATACACGTATGCATGCTTCTCTATTTTTTTATTTTTATTTTTTTTTTTTTTTACTTATGCATTATTAAAAAGATGTAAACAATTTTAGCTCCATGTATTTTCATGCATGTGGGCATCATGTAATGTTAGTTGTATTCCCAATGTTTCTCTTCTTTTATTTATTTATTTATTATTTTATTTTTTTGGAAATATGTCTGTGCTCCTCATTTTGAAAAAAATCCCACGTGCATGGTTCTCATTTCATTAATTTTTTTTTTACTTTATTATCAATATTTTAATGTCATGCATGCATGCCCCCCTTTTCCTTGTATACTTCTCATTATTTCATTCTCATGCTTGTCAATTTTATATCACAAGCATGCATATAATGAAGAAAAGATCTCAGTGCCTGACTTATTCTCTCAGGCTTCTCATTTTTATTTATTTATTTATTTATTTATTATTGCCCTTTTTTATTATGCGCATGTGCATGCTTTTCACTTTTTCCCCTTATTATTATTATTATTATTATTATTATTTAGCATCATCAAATTTTATTCCACCATCACATCAACCTATTAATTCAGCTGATCTGAAAGCTTCTAATACAAAGACTATAGAAAAAAATATTATTGACCAATAACCAGACATAATATTGTGCTTTGGTTAATGTCATTGTCTGTGATGATTTTATTTCTAAAGAAACAAATATTGAAGCCAGTGTTCTTCCTCATCTCCTCACGCAACCTTGCTGGTGACTCTCCGGCATGGATCCCAACATTGTACGTGGAGTAACTCTCCATATCAGGAGCATTAGGTGATATGGTTTCCAAGGAGTTTGATCAATACTTGTAATGCTTGTACTTTGGGTCATCTAAATTATCAGTAATACCATATGAAAAATGAGCACTTCCACGCGCGCTGCATTATCTTTGGAGCAACAAACAAGGAATCACCAGTGTATACATTGTAATCAGAAATTGCCTGGATTCCACCCCCTCCCATGTCATGGTATCCCTCCAAACATGACCAAAAAAAAAATTGAATGAGCAAGGTTGTTACCCTTGACTGCATCCTAGAAAATTATCATTTTAATCTGTGATAAAGGGGCCTCTGTCACATCTCTTCCAAAAGATATTATTCTCCTTGACATCTTGAGAAACAATAGAATCATTACTTCTTCTCCTTTTACTAATACAGTTGTAGCATTCGCAAAGATTGTAAGCCAAGAAAATCATAATCTAAGACACCAGGTGTAATGGCTCTGGCAATAGCAACATCTTTGGCCTCAGTAGAGAAAAGTCCAGTAACTTGTCGATCAGGTCTCTTGCATCACTAATTATAGACACGGATCTTGAGATCATTTTCTGACTCTAACTTTTGTGTTCTATTGAATATGATCTCCGTCAAGTCTGAAACATCCATTTCGTAGTATTAAGTCTCTCCAAATTAACGGAACATCTTCTTAAGAAATCAATGGTAATCCTTTTCACTGTTCATCATTTTGAGTCTCTCCTCCTCCCATGGCACTGATCATGTCTTCATAGTGAGAAAAAAGAAGGAAAGAAGGATGAGAGAGAGAGAGAGAGAGCGAGATACAGAGTAACACAAGCCAGTATGAAACTCTTGGTGATCTCAGCATCGAGGTCCGAGAGACTAGAGATGAACCCGTCTCATTCTTCTCAAACGGCACTGAAGACGAAGAAGAAGCAGCAGGCACTGGAGGTAGTAGCGGCGAGCGGCAGACAACGGCGATGAGCAACAGGTGATAGAGGTACCATGGTGATAATCGACATCCGGCATGATCGGTGGCATTATCTTGGCCACTCAATCAAGCCGGTAGCATCAATGATGAACACGGCGACAGAAACTGTACAATAACGGTGATTAGCAGGTGATAGAGGCACCATGGCGATAATCGACATCCGGCATGATTGGCATCATTAACTTAGCATCTCAATCACGCCTGCGCTATCAACGATGAACACGACGAGCAGCGGTCACGATTATATATATATTTTTATGTAAAATGTAAAAAGAGAAAAGACCTTGTTTTTTTCTTTGCTTTTCTACACTCTTTTTCTTGCTTCTTTCTTTTTCTCTGAAATTTTTTCCTCCCCCTTTTCCTCTTTGCCAGTCCTTCCCCCTTTTCAAAAAAACAACATGCATCTTATCTTTTCAACCAACCCCTCCTTCAAATCATAATGAAGTGATGAGAATAAACCCCAAACAAAAATTCAAAATTTAAATTCTTTTTAATATGTGATATCTTTTCAACGAACCCTCCGTCAAATCATAATTGGACCAAATCTAAATTTTTTATTTCTAATTTTTTTATTTCAAATTTGGAATTTTTTTAATTTCAATTTTATTTTTTTATTTTATTATTATTATTATTATTATTATTATTATTATTATTATTTATTAATTTAAAATTTTATTTTATTAATTTTTTTGTATTTTATTTAGTTATTTATTTATTATTAAAAATTCATTTAACCTAATTTGCCTCTAGATATCTGTTTGGGGTAATTCGGGATTTGCACTTTCTCAGGTTGCCTCGAGATCTATTCTCAGGCTATATGAATTTGAGATCGCCTCGAGATGCATATTTGGGCTACCCTAATATTTGAGATTGCCTCGAGATATGTGTTCTCAAGGGTAATCTTGTAATCTGCATTTTACCTCGAGATATGTTCTCAAGGGTATTTTTGTAATTTGCATTTTTTGCTTTGAGATATGTTCTCAATGGTAATCTTGTAATTTGAAGTTTTGCCTCGAGATATGTTCTCAAGGGCAATCATGTAATTTACATTTTTTTCCGCCTCGGGATTTGTATTCTTGTCCAAGACAACCAAATAATTTATTAATATTAAGATTAGGACATTTAAATTTTAAATCTAAATATATCTATGATTAGGATATATTTGAATTTAAATTAAATTGGGATTTGGTTTCCATTAGGAAATCGAGTTTTATTAGGACATGCGTTATATTATTTATATATAAACAAAGAGAAGAATGAGTTTTGCTTGGTTCATACGGCCTCAATGAGGCCACCATTGACCCCCTCATTGACCATGGTATTGACCCCCTCATTGACCTGGTATGGCATGTTTTTGTGGAGTTTTTGGTCTCTTTTGGATGGGACATACGGCCTCTATACGGGAGATATACTTAGGGGTTTATGAGGGCAGAGGGGGGACTTCTGGGGAGAGCTTTTTCTTTGGGGGGCGGGGAGCCAACACTTGGGTGGAGAAGAAGAATGAAGACACCTTTGGAGGGCTTTGGCTTGAAGCTTGGAGGTGATCAAGGGCATTTGGCTAGAGGAAGCGTCATTCGGCCGGCATTGCTCTTCTTCATCATTATTTGGACTAGGGAGTGCCACTTATGCATTTATTTCTTGTTTTTCTTGATCTTGCTATACTTGTTTGCATGATGGCACACTAGACCACCAAGGCCACCTGATGTAAGTGAAGCATTGACTGTTTTCCAGAGAGCACATAGGGGCGTGCGTCTGCCCCTATGGGCTCCCTTGTGGTGTCACATAGGCGTGGGTAATCTCCACACGCCCATGTGGATGTGTAGAAATTTTAAGGCTGCGATTTCCTTTGTAAACCTATCGAGCCCTTTTCATTTTCACACGTCCAAACGCTCAGAGAACACTCTCTCACACTCTCCTGATCTTGCAACGTAGGTTTAGAGAAGTTTCAAGCTAGTTTCCAGCTGATTTACAGATTTTCAACTTCATCTTGTTGGTAAAACTATTTTTCTCTGTTCTCTTCGCCATTTCTTGATTTTCTTTGATTTCTTTGTTTAAATGGGTAAATTTGACTCGTTTTTGTGCTAAAATGGTTGACATTTGTTTCGGACGGGTTTTAAAGCAATTGGGGGATGTATTTATGGATTTTTAGAAAAAGAAGCTTGCGGTTTCCACGCCACGTGGATCGACATAGGCGTGTGGAAATTTCCCCACGCCCATGTGGATTCCTTCAACATTGTTTTGTGAATGATTATGATTGATTTCTTTTCAATGCTGCAGGTATGGGCCCCAGAACAAAGAAAGCAGCTGGTAAGCCTCCTCGGGAGCCTACACCTAAACTGGAAAGCATGAAATTTGCTATTCTTGAACATCAAGCTCGGTTTGAGCAACTGTCGAAGCTCAAGTTCAATCAGACGTGGTCCTAGATTTGATTTCGCTCAGAGAGGTGCAGTTAGCAGATGCCATGGCAGATGAGGTTGAAGAGTTATTGTCGATGGGTAGTTGGCTGAGGCTGTTACTTATCCGTGATCCTGCTATTAGCTTGCTCACATTGGAGGTGCTCACCTCATTTGAGTTTGATCGCTGTTATTCCCATTTCGATAGCGTCGACGCTATTTAGTTTAGAGCTTTTGGACAACATCATAGTATGAGCATCACATAGTTCTCCATCAGAATTAGGTTATATGATGAGGCGCTCACTGAAACAGAAGAGTATGATCAGCTACCGACCGAATTTTCAGGTAGCTTGACCCCCCAGAAAGGTCATAGGATACTATGTGCCCATGGTTGGTATGAGCCGGGAGTGTCCAAGGGTACATGCCTCTCCAGACCTAGCTAAAGATATCTTCATGCCATCCTAAGTAGATCAATGGACGCCGTGGTGACAGTATTGGAGTCATGAGTAGACAGGAACTTCTATACCTATACTCCATGGTGTGAAGCGAGCCGATTCACTTATGACCCATCATAGCAGAGTACTTGAGGCATTAGGGACATTATTCTAGGATTGGAGTCATTTTCTCTGACCCATACATCACTAGACTCCTCATGGGGATGGGATTATGAGACACAATTAGAAGGCCCGAGAAGACGACAGTGCTAGCACCCCTAGGGTTAGAGACGATGAGGCTCATGGGTATGGTCAGGATGTATTTGGACGGGGTTTATGTATTGAAAGTACCCCCACCAGAGCTGTTTGTAAACGAGGGAGTTATAGTAGAGGGTTCTCTGCCATCGCTAGAGGTACAGCTTGAGCAGAATCGGACAGAGGCTTCCCCTACAGCGTATGAGCCCCCATAATTGATTTGACAGGCTCGAGAGCGCGGTAAGGGTATTGTAGGCAGATGTGGCCGAGGTTCGAGGGTGACACCAGAGAGGATTCACAGCCAGTGCTGGAGCTACAAACAGAGCAGGCACATGCAAAGGCCCCCCTACAGAGTAGGAGCCTCCACCAATTCGGCTATTTTCTCCACCTCGACCCCATGATTGATTGGGGAGGCTCGAGAGCGCTGTAGGGGTGCTACAGGCATACTTGGCTAAGGTTCGCGCTGCACACGCCGTGAACCACATGGAGGTGATGGCGCATTTTGATATTTTACAGCAGTTACTCGAGTGGGACACGTTTTCACCCTTCATTGTGAGACTAAAGACCCCTTCGGCTCCTCTAGCATCAGCATCACCAGATCCACCAGCACTATTTGAGCTATTTCCACCAGTAGCAGCAACAGAGCTGACTGTCGATGATACCGACGCTTGAGCCATCTTTTCTTTTGTTTCTTTTATTTCTCGTATTTTATCTTTTGCACTATCTTTTTTACTTGTATACTCAGAAAGGATTTTCCTTCTGGGTTTATCTTTTATTCTTGTCTTGATTTGTATTTCATTACTTCATCTTTGTATACTGATGCGAGATCCGCATGTGCACGGAGTCGTCAAGTAATACGTCTCGTGCGAGCACGAAAGGGTTGTATTCCCTGGGCCCAAGGATCTATCCTTACTTTCTCTTTGTGTATTGTCTAGCCGAAGGATTCAAAGGGTTTCTCTAATCTATTAATTAAAAAGAAAGAACTACAAGTGGAGTCTAAAATAAGGCAAGGATATAAAATCAGGGGAAAGAAATGGTCACGGATGCGGATTCCCTAGGGGTTACTAAAGTGTAAAGGATGCTAAGAGTGTCAAGCAATTAAGGGTTTGGACCTAGAGATTTCCTACATTAGATCAACCCGATGGTCACGGCAACTGACCCCTAATCCGGTATAAGTATTGATACGGAATTTCTTACGATCAAATCCTCATACGATTGCATTAACAAAGGGGGAAATCCCTAATTAGAGCCGGAACACGACTTGGTCTAGCCCTAATGTTGGAGGGGTACAAAATACCCGATGGTCACGGTGTATTCGTACATGAATCCCTTTCAAACTTGGTGTGTCTAGTACAAGGGCGATGGTCATGCTACCAAGTACAACCTAGGAGTTGGTTTACAGAGTTCTCATGTAAGCAACACATCGAATGCACCAAGAATGAATCACAAACACACAACAATTACAATAAACAAAACTAGATCATCCAAACACACAAGTTCACACCAAGGTTCACCGGCATCCGGTGACCTTGGGGTCTACTCGTCCATGCAAACAAATACAAATAATAGATCCATGAAAACAACTACAAATGGCATAAGAAAACTCCCTCAAACAATAGAAGTGAGATGACAAGCCAAGTGAGGTGGAAAGCTTCCACGGACGCCGCGAACGGGGCGGCTTCCCTTGTTGTCTACAAGCTCCCAAAGAAGAGATCGATGAATATCTGGCCAAACCAAGCTTCTGCCTTTGATTCCCCTTCTCCAAAACGTGTAATCTTGCCTCCTTTGAACTGGTGGAAGTCGGCTCCAAGAACTCCCCCCAAAAGCCTCTTCAAAAAACCTCCCCCCTTGCCCTAAAAGTTCAGCCCGAAATATATACCGTCAGGTCCATGCAGCCTCCATGCGGGCGCATGGAGCCAGTGAAGCTCACTGCCGTTTCGCCCAGAAAATATGCCGGTGCTAGAGTGCTAAGCTACAGTACTTTTGCTACAGTGCTGAGGGTTGTGAAATTCCAGCAAACCTCACGGGCACCCATGCGGGCGCATGGAGCCCGTGAAGCTCATAGCCAAATGCCCGCAGCATGAATAGTGATCAGCTACAGTAACACTACAGTGCTGGGACCCCAAAAATGCAGTTTTTGGTGTCGAATTCATCAAATTTGCATTTTTGAACTTCGTTCGGCTCTTTTAAGATCTGCAACACTGAAATAACCAAATTACACATAAACAGGCATCAATTCATTAAAATATACATAAGTAATACAAGATTAATACGTATAAAATACGTACATTTAGGCGTTTATCATATACTCAAGTTGTTATGTTTTTATTGAGCTTCACTGAACCGCCTTTTGTATGCGTGCAGATGGTCTTGTCAGTATCGGAATTGAGAACTAGTCATGGACACGGCCAATGTGGACGGTGTGTGCTTCACAACCCGTTGGAACTTTACTCCGAAGGATTTAGCTCCATCAAACGCAACACTAGGAGTCAGTGGAGTATTGCTTCAATCAGAACTCCCACATATTTGCTTCATTGCTATACTTTCTATTGTGCTTGCATGTGTACATTAAGGGCAATATACATCTTAAGTGTGTGTGTGTGGGTGGGTGGGTGGGTGGGGGGGTTCACTTTACATATGTTCTTTACACAAGTTTTGATTGACATACATGCTCACATAGCCAATGGCGGTTCACCTTAGTTGCATTGTCATATTCTTGAATTTAGGAGAATTTCTAACATTAAATGTTCTCATGCTCTAGTTTTCACTTGAATTTCTAGGAATTTTTGCCCGATTGATATTTATTGCACCACTCACCTTAGTACACCTTAGCAAGATTTCCTCCAAAATCGGTGCATTTTGATCCACATTGGCTTCTTTCCTTCATAATCGGCCTCCCAACCCTACCTGCATAAAAGTAACATAAAAACACACATATTAGTGTAAAAACCCGAGAAAGGTAATGCTTAACATAAGGAAAGAATGCTTCGCATTCATATCGCACAAGCACTTATCAAACTCCCCCACACTTAAGCTTTTGTTTGTACTCAAGCAAAAATTAAACATTTTGTGCATAGATGAAGGAAATATTGGAAGTGCTTAGCGTTAGGCTCACCAAAGTATGCAAAGAGAGCATTCTACAAGTAAGGGAAATTTCAACACTAAGCATAACAAAAATCTAAGCTCTAGCTAAAAACTTGAGTAAAAAAGGACAACAAACCTGAAATTGTGAAAGTGTGTGGACTCACTCAAGTCAACCTAAAGTATACTCCTCGAAGCTCTAAGTACAAGGGACTTAACAAGAAATCAACACCAATTTCAAAGACGCTAGTAGCTTCACATATTCTGTAAGGTATCCCTTTCCCAAGCGGCCGCTAAGGTGGCTTCCACACTTTCGAGGTGGTACCTCTTTCTACCGGAGTGGTAGCTTTCACACATCCTATGAGATAGCTCTTTCTCTCATTAGGGCATAACTAGTATCCGACTTATGAGAGTAGCTTCATACTTCATAGGTGGTAGCTCTTTCCACCCAAAATGCAAAATAAACAAGAAAACTATTTTGTTCCTTCTTTTCATTCATTTTTTTTCTTTTTTTTTTTTTAGAATTTAACACAAGAAACAACTATAACTAGTACCTTTAACATCGAACATGAGTTTCCAAAAGAGTTTAAAGAGTGAGTAGTGCAATGAATGTAAATTGGGCAAAAATTCCTAGAAATTCAAATAAAACTAGATCATGAAGACATTCAATGTTGAAAATTCTTCTAAACTCAAGAATGCAATCAAAGAAACTAAGGTGAACCGCCATTGGCTATGTGAGCATATATATCAATCAAGAACAATAGAAAAGATGTGTGCACTATGAAACTCCCCCCACACTTATGTTGTACATTGTCCCAAATGTACATATGCAAGCTCACTCATGATGTATATAAATCAAGAATATATGTAGGAGAAGCAATCAAAACAATAATACTCCCCTGACTCATAGTGTTGCGTTTGATGAAGCTAAATCCTTGGGAGTAGTGTTCCAACGGGTTGTGAAGCTCACACTGCCAAGTGCCGAAGCACTTTGCCAGTTCCCATGACAAAGTCTCAATTCCCAAGATGACAAGACCATCTGCACGCATACACGAGGGGGTTCAGTGAAGCTCAATAAAAACAAAATAACTCGAGTATATAAAAGATAGAACAATGAATACAACACGAGATGCAAAATGAAAATAAACTCAGAAGGAGAGTCCTTTCTGAGTGAACAAGTCCAAAATAAAGTGCATAAAAGTAAAGAAATGGAAATAAAATCAAATGTCGGAGTCGCGCTCTGGGTCCTCTGCTGGTGGTGGTGGTGAGGAAGTACATGGTAGGTCCACCAGTGCTGGTATAGGTGATTGGGAAGATGCTGGAAATACCAAAGGGGCCTGAGTAGTCCTCGGTTGCAAGACAAATGATGAGGTGACGTCTCGCTCTAAGATCTACTGTAGTGCGTCAAAACGTGCCATGAACTCTGTATACTGAGAAGCCTGCGTGGCCATGATCCTGGCAATCTCTGCTCGGGTCTCAACAACCTCTGTCTATATCACTCCTAAAGCACTCTCGAGCCTCTCAAAGCGATCATGGGCTCGAGATGGTGAAAACATACGTACGAGGGACGCGTCCTCTACTACGGGGGGGTGCCTCAGTCTCCATCAGTGCTGGCTGAGGCTCGGGAGCAGGCTGAGATGCCCTGGCCTCATCACCCTCATCCGTAGTTGTCTCTAGAGTCGGTAGAACTAAGGCGTAAACCCCTGTCCAAACTCTTCGTACCATCCCCATCAATTTCAGTGTTTCCATGCCCAAGGGGGCAGGTATAGTCACCTTCTCAGCCCCTCTAAACATGTCTCATAGACCCATCCCCATGATGAGTCTAGTAATGTATGGACCTGAGAAAATGACACCTAGCCTGGGATACTATCCTTGATGCTTCAGATATTCCGCTAAAATGTGTCCCAGATGGACCGGCTCGTTACATACCATGGAGTATAAATACAGAAGTTCTTGCTTGTTTATGACTCCCGTGCTATCACCGCGACCATTCACTGACCTACTTATGATGGCGTGAAGATATCTGTAACTAGGCCGAGAAAGACATGAAGCCTTAGACACCCTTGTTCATATCACCCCTTATCACATAGCATTTTATACGCCTCCTCGGGGGATAAACCCGACATGTCAATTGGGAGATTCTCGTACTTCTCAGTCTCAGTATACTGCTCATCATACAAAGCAAGTCTAACGGAGAACTGTGTGACGCTCATACTATGATGCTGCCCAAAAGCCTTGAACTGAATGGCGCCGACGCTATTGAAATGAGCATACGAGCTATCAAACTCAAATAAAGCGAGTAACTCCAAAGTGAGTGGGCGGATAGCAGGCTCAAGAATATTCAACAACTTTTGCGAACTACTGACCAATAATAGCTTCTCGACCTCATCAGCCATGTCATGTGCCAGTTGTACCGTCCTGAGTGAACTAACATTTGGAATTCGCATTTTCCAAAACTTAAGCTTCGCTAATCGCTCAAACTGAGCTCGATATGCAGGAAGTATAAATTCCAAGAGTTCCGGCTCAGGGGTAGGCTGTCTAGGACGTTTAACAACTGCTCTTTTCAATCTGGTGGCCATACCTGCATGCATTAGAAAAAGAAAATCAATCAGCCTCATTCAGTTTGTAAAAGAATAAAAACACACGGGCGTGCGAAAATTCCACATGCCTGTGTACATTCACGAGGCGGGGGAAAAACGCACAGCCCTTGTAATCATTCTTCCAGCTACACCTCTATCTCACTTCCAGAACTTATCAAAAATTATTCTAGCAAGAAACCAGTATGCATTATCCATTTTAATCGAAAAGTCAACTAGAATCACAGGAAATCGTTGATGAGAGAAAACAAGGATTTACCGATGGGTTGAAGCTAAAATCCCTTCAATCTGCACAATACTCAATTAATCTTCAAAAACATAGGAAGACGGGAGAATGTCAAAAAGTGTTCTTTGAGTGTTTTAGGGTCAGCTGAGGGACAGGGTCTAACTGATGTATCGGGAGAGAATACACTGTTTTAATTCCTTGAGAACCCCATGGGCGTGCGGCGTTTGCCCACGCCCGTGCGCCCTCACGTGAAGGTCTCACAGGGGCAGATGCACGTCCCTGTGTGCTCTCGGGAACACCTTTAACTATCTCTGAACGCTCTCGCACGGGCGTGCGGAAAATAACCACGCCCGTGCGCCTGTGGGTCAGGGAAAACAGCAGGTCCCTGTTGTTTCTCTAGACATCCGAGAAAATTCCTAAGTGTTCGGCACGCCCGTGTGGAAATGCTGCACGGGCGTGGACATTCACAGGTCCAACTCACAGGGGCAAGTGCACGCCCCTGTGTCTTCTCGGGATCAAGAGAGCTCCTCTACAGAGCTTCACATGGGCGTGCGTAAATTATCCACGCCCGTGTGAAGTTCACAAGGTCGCCTACATGGGCGAGTTCATGCCCCTGTGCGCTCTCGGGATAATCTGCCAAACTCTATAGGAAATCACACGCCCATGCAGAAACTACCCATGGGTGTACGATACTCGCATGGTCATTCACAGGGATAGCCACATGCCCCTGCGTATTCTCTGGATGAGCTTGCAGTGTAAGTCCATGGGCGTGCGGAAATACCACACGCCCGTGCGTTTTCCCCGGATACCTTAGAAAAACCTGCAGGCTCTGCAGAAAATTTCTGAACATGTTTACACACTCAGAGCCTGCCCTATTACGCAATTTTTACCGGTGAAAACATGAAATAAAGCTCAAACAAACCAACTTCGCCAAATCCACATGAAAACACACGATGAATACTCAAAACCTCAAATAAAATCAGAGCATAAGCATCTAAAAATCAAAACACCAACACTTAACAATAAAATTATGTAGACACTATATTATTTGACTATGAAAAATAATAAACACTTGGGTTGCCTCCCAAGAAGCGCTTGTTTAACGTCACTAAGCTTGACGTACCTTGTCTTACCTCACGGGGGCTTATGAAGGAAAAAATACTTCCCTGTCATCATTGCTAATCTCTCCGCCATAGTATGGTTTCAGCCTATGTCCATTAACCTTGAATGTGCCCTTCTCCGGCTGGGTAATCTCAATAGGTCTATGAGGTGAAACTTCAGTTATGGTATAAGGACCATACCACCTAGACTTGAGCTTCCCCGGAAATAACCGTAGATGAGAGTTGAATAGTAATACCTAATCGCCCGCTTTGAAGTCCTTCGGAATCTTAATATGCTTGTCATGCCACTTCCGAATTCTCTCCTTGTATATCCTTGCATTCTCATATGCGTTCATCCTCCATTCGTCTAACTCATTAAGATGTAATATTCGTTGCTCTCCATATTTGCACAAGTCAAAATTCATCACCTTGATTGCCCAATATGCTTTGTGCTCTAATTCCACCGGCAAATGACAAGATTTTCCATACACTGAATTATATGGAGTGGTCCCTATTGGGGTTTTGTATGCTATTCTATGAGCCCAAATTGTGTCATCTAACCTTTCCGACCAATCCTTTTTTCCTTGTTCCACGGATTTGGTTAAGATTCTCTTAAGCTCTCTGTTCGTGACTTCCACTTTCCCACTCGCTTGCAGATTGTAGGGAGTAGCAAGACGATGATGTACTCCATAACGCTTAAGCACTTTCGCCAACTGTGTGTTATAAAAATGGGTCCCCCGATCGCTAATGATGATTCTTGGACTTCACCACAGTTCTTGCATCATTAGTTGGAAGAGCCTGGGCCTCCACCCACTTGGAAACATAATCAACTGCTACCTAAATATATTGTTTGCCATTGGACTTTGGAAATGGTCCCATGAAATCAATTCCCCATACATCAAATACCTCACAGAACTGCATAGGATTCTAAGGCATCTCATCTCTTCGCGATAGGTTTCCAGCCCTTTGATAATGATAAACGTCAAAAAGTATGTATTTTGCATGTATTTGTTCTATATTATTCTTTATATTTATTTGTTGAATTGATGCCTTTTTGGTCTAAATTGTAGTATTTTTTGCATTTCAGGCCCTTTAGCAATTTCACTGTAGCACAGTACTGTAGCGGTGTTACGGTAACAATTCCACTGTAGCAATCACTGTAGCTCATCGCGGGCTTCTCGGCAGAAAACTGAAATTCACGAGGGGTCGGTATACGGCCGGTATACTGACCCATTTACCGGTCGGGATCTGGGCACTTATAAGGTCTTGAAGGGCATTTCTTGGGAATCTTCTTCTTGATTCTTCTTCTTCTTTGGGGGACAAGGCCGGCTTGGGTTGGGAGAATACTTGCACATCACTTGAACCCAAGCTTTAGGTGGACAAAAAGGGAGGAAATCCGAGCATTTTCTCGGCGGGTAGAGCAAGAACGAGGAGGATCTACTTCTAGGGCATCATTGTTTGGAGGTTGAAGACAACGGGAAGCCACCCCTTCGAGTGGCGTCTTCGGAAGGCTTTCTCCGGTGATTCTTGCGTCATTCGACCTTCATCATTTGAGGGAGTGTTCCTCATGTTTACTTTAGTTGTTTGTATGGATTATTTGGCTTTCTTGTTGAACATGAACAACTAAACCCCTAGGTCACCAGATGTAGGTGAAACCTAGGGGGTGAACTTGTGATGTTTTGGATTGTTTGAGTAGTTTATGCATGTTTGGCTTGTTATGATCCTTGTTTGGTGTTCTTGCTTGTTTTGGCACATTTGATTGAGTGATGTATCAAATTCTTGGTAGCACTTTGTAGCATGACCATTGCCTTAGTGCTGGACTCCACCAAACTAGGAAGGGTTCATTGTATAAATATACCGTGACCATCGGGTATTTGTACCCCTCCAATCATAGGGTTGAAAACTACTTGTGTTTCCACCCTAACTTGTGAAAACCGACATTCTCCTTGCAACCGTGTGAGAAGTTGGGCGGAAGAGATTCCGCGCTCAACACTTGCACCGGGTTAGGTGTCAATTGTCGTGACCATCGGGTTGACCTAGGTCTTGGTTTTCTCGGTCCAACTAGCCACGTGCTTTACTACTCAATTTCCTACTCACTATAGTAGCCCCCTTGGGAATCCGCATCCGTGACCGTTTTCCAACCTTGGGCATCTCATGTATTTTACTAGTTTCGTACTTCTTAAGATTTCATTTCGCTTTTCGTTTTGCTTTCTTTTCTTCTTTTCTCTTATCTTGGAATCGGTGAGCTAAACAACAGGTAAGAAGTGAGTAGGGTAGCTCCTCAGGCCCCTTGGGAATACGACCCATTTGCGCGTGCTTGAGTGGTTTATTACTTGACGACCCCGTGCGCTTGCGGGTGTACACACTTCGTGTCGAACAAGTTTTTGGCACCGTTGCTGGGGACCAATCACTGAGGAATATTTGGAAAGCTTTACACTTGTTGATTTAGCCTTTTCATTTTCTTTTGTTTTTGCTCATTTGTTTTGTTTGTCTTTTGTGTTTTTGGTTGTTGAACTTTTGTAATTATTGCATCTTTTTAATTTTCTTTCACACTTTTTACTTTAATCATGTGTATAACTAACAACTATCTTACGACTCCTTGTCTGCAGTATCCCCATCCTTTCTACTCAGACGAACCAATTCAGGGGGATAACATGGACTTCAATTACAATCAATGGAAGGAAGGTTTTTATGAGGACTCACTTTCGCAAATTGTTCGAAATCGAGGAGCTCATTCAGTCTTCAATGACTACCTTAAATCATAATGGGGAAAGAGGATAGAAGACACATTCTTATCCAGTAGTCAGCCCAATTGCATTCATGAAGAACTAGACAATGGACCGGAGGGACCACCCAAGTTAACTTGTTCAATTAATGAGGAGGTCATTCAGCCCACACTTGAAAGCCTAAAAGAGGTGAACTACGCCCTGAGAGATGATTCGAGTGAAGGAATATAGCTCGAGCAGTGATGGTGATTTAGAAGAAATGGGGGAGATAGAGGAACATGATTTTAAAAATTATGAAAGGGTAAAGTTGTCAATAGAAGAACCACCAGAATTAGAATTGAAACCCCTCCCTAAACACTTAGAGTATGCCTTCCTGGGGAAAGAATCGACACTCCATGTTGTCATCGCTTCAGATTTAACAAGGGAACAGAAGGATCAGCTTTTGAGCGTGCTTAGAAGGCATAAAAAGGCTGTTGCGTGGAAGATCACTGATATTAGAGGAATCAACCCATCTTTTTGTACTCATAAAATACTCATGGAGGATAATCACAAACCCACTGCAATTCCCCAATGAATGCTTAACCCCAACATGATAGAGATCGTGAAAAAGGAAGTCATAAAGTTGCTTGATGCGGGCAATATTTACCTGATCTCTGATAGCGCATGGGTGAGCCCAGTGCAAGTGGTGCAAAAGAAAGGAGAGATGACAGTCATCACTAATGAAAAAAATGAGCTTATCCCCACGAGAACCGTCACAGGTTGGAGAGTCTGCATTGACTATTGGAAACTCAATGATGCTACAAGGAAGGATCATTTTCCTTTAAAGTTCATTGACCAGATGCTCGACAGACTTGCAGGACATTCGTATTACTATTTCTTGGATGGATTTTTGGGATACTTTCAGATTCCTATCGCCCCAGAAGACCAAGAGAAGACTACTTTCACTTGCCCCTACGGGACATTTGCGTATCGTCGAATGCCCTTTGGGCTTTGTAATGCACCGGCTACATTCCAGAGATGCATGCTTGCAATCTTCGAGAATATGGTGGAAGATATTATGGAGGTGTTTATGGATGATTTCTCGGTCTTCGGAGATTCATTTGAGTTGTGCCTTAAAAATCTTGAGCGAGTCTTAAAAAGATGTGAGGAGACTAATTTGGTTCTCAATTGGGGGAAATGCCATTTTATGGTCAAGGAGGGCATCGTTCTCGGTCATAAGATTTCAAGGAGAGGAATTGAAGTAGACAGAGCAAAAATTTCCATCATTGAGAAATTGCCTCCCCCAAGCTCAGTAAAGGCAATCCGAAGCTTCCTGGGACATGCGGGTTTTATAGAAGGTTTATCAAAGACTTTTCTACAATTGCCCGACCGTTAACAAAGCTCTTGGAAAAAGATGCTCGTTTTAAGTTCAATGATGATTGCATGAAGGCTTTCATTTGTTTGAAGAAGAAACTTATTGAAGCACCAATAGTGGTTTCTCCAGATTAGAGTTTACCTTTTGAGGTGATGTGTGATGCAAGTGACTATACAGTGGGTGCAGTATTAGGGCAAAGGCGGGATAATCACTTCCATCCTATTTATTATGCAAGTAAGACTTTGAATGATGCTCAGGAAAACTACACTACCACGGAGAAAGAGTTGCTAGCGGTGGTCTTTGCTTTCGATAAATTTCGGTCATACTTGGTGCTATCCAAGGTAATTGTTTACGCTGATCACTCAGCACTCAAATACCTGCTGAGTAAGTCAGGCCAAACCGCGGTTGATTCGTTGGGTGCTTCTACTACAAGAGTTTGATTTAGAGATAAGAGATAAAAAGGGGGCAGAAAACTTAGCTGTTGATCATTTATCACGCCTTGAAGGGCCCAATGATGTGGAGTTGACAAGAGAAGGGATAATTGACACATTCCCTGTGGAACAACTATGTAGCATTCAATCAGTAACAGAGGATGAGATTCCGTGGTTTGCTGACATTGCCAATTATCTTGCAGCAAAGATCCTACCCAAGGGGCTTACTCATCAACAAAAGAAAAAATTCTTCGCCGATTTAAAGCACTATATATGGGAAGACCCCTATTTATTTAAAGTTTGTGCTAATCACATTGTCAGGAGATGTGTTTCGGTGAAAGAAGGATAGGATATTCTGCTGCATTGTCATTCGGGCCCGATTGGGGGGCATTACAGTGGAAGTAGAACAGCTAAGAAGGTTCTTGATGCGGGGTTTTACTGGCCCATGATCTTTCAAGATGCTCAAACGATGGTGCAGCATTGTGATAGGTGCCAAAGAGCCGGTAATATCTCAAAAAGAGATGAAATGCCGCAATCGTGGAATCAGGCTTGTGAGATATTTGATGTTTGGGGGATTGATTTCATGGGACCGTTTCCTAGTTCTCACAGTAATAAATTCATCCTTGTTGCAGTGGACTATGTCTCCAAATGGGTGGAGGCGCAAGCACTTGCATCTTGCGATGCGAGGGTCGTGGTGAAATTCCTTAAGAAATTGTTCTCACGATTTGGCCGAGGAAACAGGAGTTCAGAGAATCCACACGGGCGTGTGGAAATTATCCACTCCCGTGTGGAAATTGCACATGGGCGTGTGAAAGATCCACAAGCCCGTGTGGTCCCCTGATTCTAGCCCTATTTAAAGCCGATTCAGCCCCGATTTTAGTATTCTTTTCTCCATCTTTTCCCCAACTTGAGAGAGGGCTTCGGCTAGGGTTTTGAGGGGTATTGGCTAGGGTTTTGTAGAGGTCCTATGGCTCCGACATCACATTTCGTTTGGAAGAAGGTTATTAGGAGAGCTTTCGTCGGCACCGATCCGAGCGAGTTGTATCCTAGGCTGGACAAAGGATCCCTTGCAACGAGTAGAGGACTCTCCACAAGACCATCGACAAGACCATCGAGGGGTTTTTCTATGGATTCATTACTTTTACATTCTATTTCTTTGATTGTATTTAGCTCCATGGAGAGCTAAACCCCTAGTGGGTACTTGGGTATTTGTGAACCCTAGGATGTATTCGTTTTATTGAATCTCTTTATTATGATTTCAATTAATTGATGTTTATTGTGAGTTCCAACCTTGAATGCTTGATTGTATAAACATTTCCCCTAGAGTGACACTAGGGTTAAGAGTTCTTGTTGGTAACCTTGTGAGTGAGTGACACATCACGAGTGTTAGACAAAGCTAGGTTGGAGAGGGTTGAGAGCGTGAGTCGAGAGGTACAGGAGTGTCCCCTTTCCCCTCCGACGTGATAGATTCTACCTCCGTTCCTCGAGTTCTTTGCAGCCATAATATAGTGAAATGATCTATGGGATGACCTTTCGTTGAGGGCTTAGTTGCGAGTGCAATGTAGTGAAGCGTTGAGGTAATCTTAGTATCTATGGCTTAATCGTGGTTAGGGACCTTCCACCTGGACCAAAGGGTTAGGTCTATAATTAGGAAGAGATTTATCACTTGGAATCCCTAGAGCTCATTGCAACTCTATGCGAGTGCGAGGTGTTTAGATTGTTCGATTTCTCCTACGGGACATGCATAGAGTTAGGCATAGTTGACCTTAGATTTGGGACTATGTATTTAAGGATTTCCACGACTCATCATTGCATTGATTAGGAAGGATAATAGAAGGTTCTTGCAATTGAAACGATCGTCCTAGGAGGAGCATTATCCGAGTACCCCATCTTTATCGATTGCCTTACCTTCCTCCTTTACTCGTGCTCTCTTACTTGTTGATTTTACTTTTGAGAATTGAATCATTGTCACACTTATCACTATTGATCTTTCACATAGCTAAAAAGCGGATTAAGTGTTTTTATTCCCTACTCCTTGTGGATTCGATACCCGCTCACCCAGGATTATTACTTCGACAAACACGTGTACTTCTGGGATATACGCAAGGGGATCTTGTCAGGGATAACATGGTATATCTTGTACTGTAAATAGTTGAACTTTTTGCTCCACATTTTCAAACATTCCCGTGATAGTATTGAATGACTCAGGCATGTTAATCATTTTTTTCTGTAATCAAAAAGAAAGAAAGAAAAACCAAAACGATGATAGAATAAGAAGATATGAAATAGAATGTACGGTAAAATAGCTAAGAAAAAAAATGCAAAGTATCTCTAAACGCCTACTCCCCGGCAATGGCGCCAACAACTTAACAGGGTCCCCTTGCTTATATCTTGCATGTGCACGGGTTTGTCGAAGTAATAACCTCGGATGAGTGGGTATCGTATCCACAGGGAGTAGGGAATAAAAATACTTAATTCGCTTCTTAACTATGTGAAAAGTGAATAGTTTTATATGTGACAATGATTCAATTCTCAAAAGTAAAAACAACAAGTAAGAGAGCACAAGTAAAGGAGAAGGTAAGGCAATCGATAAAGATGGGGTACCCGGATATTGCTCCGCCTTGGACAATCGTTTTAAGTGCAAGAACCCTCTATTATGCTTCCTAATTAATGCAATAGTGAGTCGTGGAAATCCTTAATTACATAGTCCCAAATCTAAGGTCAACCATGCCTAACTCTATACATGTCCCGGAGGAGAGATTGGATAACCTCTCAACCTCGCACTCGCATAGAATTGTAATGAGCTCCAGGGATTCCAAGTGATAAATCTCTTGTAATTATAGACCTAACCCTTTGGTCCAGGTGGAAGGTCCCTAACCACAATTAAGCCCTAGATACTAAGATCACTTCTACGCTTCACTCAATTGCATCCGCAACTAAGCCCCAGTGGAAGGTCATCCCTTAGACCATTCACTCTATTATGGCCGAAAAGAACTCGAGGAACGGAGGTAGAATCTAACACATCGGAGGGGAAAGGGGACGCTCCTGTACCTCTTGACTCACCCTCTCAACCCTCTCCAACCTAGCTTTGTCTAACACTCGTGGTGTGTCACTCACTCACAAGGTTACCAACAAGAACTCTCAACCCTAGTGTCACTCTAGAGGAGTATTCAAACAATCAAGCATTCAAGGTTGAAACACACAATAAACATCAATTAATTAAAAGCATAATAAAGAGATTCAATGAAACGAATACATCCTAGGGTTCAAAAATACCAAAGTACCCACTAGGGGTTTAGCTCTCCATGGAGCTAAGTACAATCAAAGCCAATACCTCTCAAAACCCTAGCCGAAGCCCTCTCTCAAGTTGGGGAAAAGATGGAGAAAAGAATGCTGAAAACAGGGTAGAATCGGCTTTAAATAAGGCTGGAATCGGGTATCCACACGCCCATGTGGACGCTCCTGTGGATTTTTCACACGGGTGTGTGGAATTTCCACATGCCCGTGTGGATTCCCTGTTCTGTAGTTTTCTCAGCCGTCTGTGAACAGTGCTTTTACAGTACTTTACTAGAGTGTTGCTACAATGTTCTGCTACAGTATCTGGCCTGAAATACTTCCCAAATCCATACTTTCATCGAGGTAACGCAAACGGGCACATGTTCACGTCGTGGATCGTTTTGCTTCTTCAATGATGGAAAAGTTGGTGGAGATCTTGTTCTATATGCATAAATCGGAAAGCTTGAGTATGACTGCCCTTGTGCTCCTCCAAATGATTGTGCTAACTCAAATATGAGGAGGTTGGTACACACTCTAGCATCTCACACCCGACCTATGTCTTCGTGTTTGAACCTTAGCAAGATTTCCTCCAAAATCGGTGCATTCTGATCCACATTTGTTTCTTTCCTTCATAATCGGCCTCACAACCCTACCTGCATAAAAGTAACATAAAAACACACATATTATTGTAAAAACCCGAGAAAGGTGATGCTTAACATAAGAAAAGAATACTTCGCATTCATATCGCACAAGCACTTATCACTAAAACCCCTAGTGGGTACTTGGATTTGTGAACCCTAAGATGTATTTATTTTCATTAACCTATTATTATGCTTTCCTTAATTGATGATTTTAATTGAGATCCATTCTTGAACGCTTGTTGAATGATTTCTACCTTAAAGTGACACTAGGGTTGAGATTCAATATTGGTAATCTTTATGGATGGGTGACACGCCATGGTGGTTAGACAAAGCAAGATTGGAGAGGGTCAAGAGGATGAGTCGAGAGGTAGCGGAGCATCCCCTTTCTCCCTCAGGTGTGATTTATCTTACGTCCACATTCCAAGAGTTCTTTGCGGTGACAATAGAGTGAAGGGTTAAGGGATGAACTCCGCTGGGGCTTAGTTGCGCGAGCAACAGAGTAAAGCGCTGAAGTGACTTTAACACCTGGGTCTTAATTGTGACTAGGGGTCTTTTGCCTAGACCAAAGAGTTAGATCAACATATAGGAATAAGGTTTATCACTTGGAATCCCTAGAGTTTCTTGCAACTTTACGTAGTGTGAGGTGTTGAGAATGATCGATTTCTCCACGGGAACATAGTGTAGAGTTAGTCACGGTTGACCTTAGATTTGGAACCGTCTCCACCACTCATTAATGCATTAGTTAGGAAGCATAATAGTTAGTTTTGTAATTGAAATGATTATCCTAGGTAGAACAGTATCTGAGTACCCCACTTTATATCGATTGCCTTTCCTCTCACTTATTTATGCTTCTCTTTCTTATTCTTTTATTCTTGTTTACATCAAAACTTATCAACACAATCATTGTTCATCTTCACTTGGTTAAGTAGCAACTTAAGTATTTTTATTCCCTACTCCCTGTGGATACGATACCCACTCACCTGGGAATTTATTACTCGACAAACCCGTGCACTTGCGGGTGCACGCAAGGGGCATTGTAATGCACTTAAAACATTAGTCCTAGGGGAGCATTGCCCGAGTACCCCACTTTTATCCATTGCCTTACCTCTCACTTACCTTTGCCTTTCATTCTTGTTTTTTTTGTCTTTGTTTTCATTACATTTTATCTATATTATCACTGCTAACTTTCACGTGCTTAAGTAGCAATTTAAGTATTTTTACACCCTACTCCCTATTGATACGATACCCCACTCACCTGTGATTTATTACTTGACAAACCCGTGTATTTATGGTTCACACGCAAGGGGCGCTGTCCAGTTTTGGCACTATTGCCGGGGAGTAAGCGTTTAGAGATACTTTGCACTTTGCTATCTTAGCTATTCATTCATTCTCTTTCATATCTTCATATCCTATCATCGTTCTAATTTTGTTTTCTTTCTTTTGGTGCATCTCCAGGTTATGACCCAAGGGAATCCTTCGATACTAATTGAAGGAGATCTTGTACTTGAATGTACACTCAAAAAAAGAGATAAAGAATCTGTGCAAGAATCGCTGAATCTAGCTGATGTGGAAGTTAAAGGATCTGACAACATGGCAGAACAGAATGAACAATAGAGAACACTCTCTGATTATGCTAGACCATCAGTACTGGGGACATAATCTAGCATTGTGCGACCCCCGATTATAGCTCTGAACTTCGAGCTGAAGCTAGCATTCATCCAGATAATACAGCAGTTAGCACAGTTCAATAGTTTGGCCGATGAGGATCCAAACAATCACATTGAGAACTTCTTGGAAGTTTGTGACATGCTAAAGATCAATGGTGTTACGGATGATGCTATTAGATTGAGGGCTTTCCCATTCTCTCTAAAAGGAAGAGCTAAATAGTGGTTACATTCTTTACCACGAGCATCCATCACGACATGTAATGAAATGGTTGAAGCTTTTCTTACAAGGTACTTTCCTCTGGGGAAATCGATAGAGCTTCGCAATGAGATATCATCATTTGCTCAGATGCAGCTCGAATCCTTGTTTGAGACATGGGAGCGATTCGAGGAACTTTTGGGGAAGTGCCCACAACATAGATTCCCCGAATGGATGATCATTCAGACCTTTTACAATGGGTTGAATCCATGTACAAGACAACTTCTAGATGCTTCCATAGGAGGTACAATGGGGAATAACACCCTTGATGAAGCCCGTTAATTAGTAGAAGAAATGGCCATAAATAGCTATCAATGGAATGCAAGGGAAAGGAAGAAAGTGGCCAGACTTCATGAGATTGATGTGGTTACATCATTGTGGCCTAAGTGGAGGCATTGAGTAAGAAGTTAGACACTCTAAGTTCTCCTAGATTAGTGGCCGTAATGAATTCTGATTGATGTGGGGGAGGACATGCCCATTCGATTGCCCGATAGCCATTGGTGGTACTTCATCCATTGAGCAAGTTGACTTTGTGGGTAATGCAATGCGAAAAAAAGGCAATCCTTATAGCAACACCTACAACTAGTGGTGGAGGAATCACCAAAATTTCTCATGGAGTAACAAAGGGCAGCAAAAGGCGGTATTACAACCGGGTTTTAAACAACAACAACAATCCCCGAACATGGAAAGTAGACATTCAGGTTTGGAGACCCGGATGACCAACTTAGAGAAACCCTTGACCCGATTTATGTAATCATCGAATACACAGTTCCAATCGGTCGAGCTATACTTCGCAACCACACCTCTTTGTTGCACAACCTAGAAAATCAAGTGGGACAAATCGCGAAGTCTCTATCGGAGAGACCACAAGGAAGCTTACCGAGTAACACCGAAACCAATCCATGAGAGCATGTGAAGGTGATCACTTTGAGAAGTGGTTGTGAGGTTGAAGGTATGCTTCCAAGTGAGAAGACCAATACTGAAGCACCGGAGGTCATAGAGGTTGAGAAGGGAGCAACTAAGGAGAAGGAGGTGGCAACCCCACCTTACAAGCCAAGAATCCCTTATCCCTCTAGATTGAAGAATGACCAAAACGATGAGCAATACAAATAGTTCTTGGGTCTATTCAAGCAATTGCACATCTACATTCATTTTATGGAGACATTGTCTCAGATGCCTCGGTATGCTAAGTTCTTAAAAGATCTATTGACCAACAAGAGGAAGTTGGAAGAGAGTGCATCGGTGATCTTAGATGCCTCTTGTTCGGCAGTTTTGCAAAAGAATATGCCGAACAAGAAGAAAGACCTAGGAAGTTTTATTATCCCGTGCAACATTGGCAACTTGGGTGAAGAGATGGCATTGGCAGACTCAGGGGCTAGTATCAATGTCATGCCATACTCTTTCTTTCAAAATTTAGGCTTGGGAGAGCCTAGGCCCACTCGGATGACTTTGCAATTGACGGAATAAACGGTGAGACATCCGAGGGGCGTCATTGAAGACGTGCTTTGTCAAGGTGGAAAAATACATATTTCCTGTCGAATTTTGTAGTGTTGGATGCCGATGAGGATGTAGATGTTCTTTTGATACTTGGGAGGCCATTCTTGCGTACTTCCAAGGCATTGATTGACATGGACGGTGGGGAGTTGACACTAAGGGTTGGAGATGACAAGCTCACATGTCGCCTCGCCCAAGCCATGAGAAATTCTCTTGACTTTGATGATACTTTATATTTTCTTGACACTACTGATCAATTAATCGATGAATATATGCAGGAAATGTTAAATTCGGACCCATACGAGGGGTTGCTAGACCAAGATGAGGAGAATAAGGAACTAATGATGCTTGGTCTAGATGAGAAAGCACTACCCACTCCGGGGATCATGAAAACTATGCTCTGGAAGATGAGTGAACGAGAAGATGCCACAAGAAACGCCACAAGGCTGTTGGGGATGTGTATGAATGGAAAAAGGGTGACAAGACTTTATGTGGTAACAAGCTCGACAACTCTCCCTCTTCCTTCAAGAAGTTGTGCTCATCATGCTTTCAAGTCATGGGTAAGAGGAAAACCTTCATCTATGAACCCCCGTGAGGTAAGACAAGGTACGTCAAGCTAAGTGACGTTAAACAAGTACTTCTTGGGAGGCAATCCCAAGCACCTACTATTTTGTTAGTTGTTAGTTTAGTGTTTGCATGAATAAAATGTTGAGTGTTGGTGTATATATGTTTTGATGCATTGCTATGATTTTTTTGTGGATGAGTTGGTGTTATCATGTGCTTTAATGTCTATGTCAAAGTTGTTGGTCATTTGAGCTTGTTTCGTGTTTTTCTCTGGTATAAATAGGGCATGCTCTGAGTGTGTTTGCATGTTCAGGAATTTTTTACAGAGCCTGCAGAGTTTTCCAAAGCATCCAGAGAAAACGCATGGGTGTGTAAAATTTCCACACACCCGTGGGTCTCTACTGAGAGCTCATCCAGAGAAGGCATAGGGGTGTGGACTCGACCTTGTGAACGATATTGTAATATTCACACGCCCTTTGGTAATTTTTGCACGGGCAAGTGTATTCCTGCAGAGATTTAGAGATTTTCCCCGAGAAGACACAGGGGTGTAGACTCGCTCATGTGGATGACCCTGTGATAAACACATGGGCCTGTGTAATTTGCACATGCCCGTGTGGATCTCTACAGAGGAACTCTCTTCCATCTGGAGAATACACAAGGGCATGCGAGTAGCCCTCTGAACTGGCCTTGTACATGTCCAAGTGTGTGAAACACTTAGAGTTTTCTTGGGTTGGATGAAGAAGCCACATGGGCGTGGGGATGCCCCTGTGGGTCAGGAGCACGGCCGTGGTTATTTTCCGCACATCCGTGTGTATGCGTTCACAAAGATTTCAGTGTTTTCCCCGACAGCGCATAGGGGACGAGCGTCTGGCCCTGCGAAGCTCTCCTGTGAAGACGCATGGGAGTGGGTAATTTCCGCACGCCTGTGTGGATGTACAGAAACTCTAGAGTCGCAGGTTTTTTCTTTAAAATATATTCGAATTTCTCTATCTTCACAGTCTAAATTGTTCAGAAAAATAAAACACTCACTCGCCCGACCTTGCATCATCATTTTAGAAGGATTTTACTTGATTTTTTCGGCTGATTTTTGGCTCTACATCTCCAACTCATCGGTAAACCCTTTTCTCTCCTCTTCTTCGTAAATGTTTGATTTAATTGATAAACTAGTAAATATTACTTCATTTCTACAATTAGAAGGGGTATGCATGCTTAGAAAGAAGTTAGAGGCGATTTGATGATGTATTTGTGAGTTTTTATCATGCGCCTATGCATTTTTTCACACCCCGTGGATCCATACGGGCGTGTGGAAATTCCACACGACCGTGTGGATTTTTGTAACATTAACCTGTGAGTATTCTTGATCAAATTTCTTCTCAAACCATGCAAAAGTGGCTTCCCGGTCAAAGAAGCAAGCTGATAAGCGCCCGCATGAGCATTCCCCTAAATTGGATCACATGGAGTTTGTTATTCCCGAGCATCAGGCTCAGTTTGAGAGGCTGTCTAAGCTCAGGTTCGATCAAACCCGATTCCGGGACATGAACATTCTTAGGGAAGTTCAGTCAATGGAAGACATAGTAGATAATGTCGAAAAGATGTTGTCTGTGGGTAGCTGGAGGCGCGTATTGTCTATCTGAGAGCCAGTTATTCGTCAGCTCACTTTGGAGGTACTTTCATCCTTTGAGTTTTATAGATCTTACTGGAGCTTTGACAATGTCGGTGTTATACAGTTTAGAGCACTCGGCCATCATTATAGCATGAGTGTTACGTAGTTCTCCGTCTATCTGGGCTTGTACGATGAGGTTTACATGGATATAGAGGAGTATGATCGATTACCCACAAATTATCCCGGCAGTCTGACTCCCCAGAAGGCGCATAGGACACTTTGTGGGGAGGGGCAGTATGAGCGAGGAGTGTCTAAGGCTACGTGCCTTTCTCGGCCAGCATATAGATACATCCACGTCATTCTTAGCCGATCAATGAACGGGCGTGGTAATAGCACAGGGCTACTGAGCTGACAGGAGCTACTATACTTATACTCCATGGTGCAAAGAGAGCCGATTCATTTGGGGCTCATTCAAGCTGAATACATGCACTACCAGAGCCAGTATGTCAGAGCAAGAGTCATTTTCTCAGGCCCATATATCACGAGACTAGTCATAGACATGGGTCTTCTGGACGCAATTCGAGGGGCTGAGAAGGCAAGTATACCTGCTCCCCTGGGCATAAAAATGTTAAAGGCTAATGGGGATGGTTCATAGAGTCTAGTCGGGAGTGTATGCTTTGATTACACCTACCCCAGAGGCAGCAGAGAGAGATGATGATGTTATTGAGAGTTATCAGCTGCTCCCAAGCATCAGCCAACACCAGTTGAGACCGAGGTACCTCCTGTGACAGAGGAGCCACACCCAGTACTCATGTTTTCACCGTCACGAGCCTATGATCATTTTGAGAGACTTGAGAGTGTGGTGGGAGTGCTATGGATAGAGATTGCTAAGGTCTAGGCTATATATGTCGCACAGTATACATAGTTTATGGCATGTTTTGATACATTACAGCAGATTTTTTGTGTGAGATGTTGCCCCATCATTTATTCTGAGACCTCGAACCCTTACAGTTCCTCTGGCTTCACCATCACCTGATCCACTGGCACCTTTTGATTATCCCGTAGTAGCAGCAGAGCCAGAGCATGACACCGACACTTCATGTGTTGTTCTTTATTTATTTCTTGTTATCTTATTTTGTATTGATGTTAGACTTGCACTACTCATAAAGGATTTTCCTTCTGAGTATGTCTGTTATTTTCATTATGTTGTCTCGAGTTGTATTTATTGCTCTATCTTTTATACACTCGAGTTGTTTTTTTTTTTTTATTGAGCTTGACTAAACCCCCTCATGTATGCGTGCAGATGGTCTTGTCAGTATGGGAATCGAGAACTAGTTATGGATACAGGCAAGGTGTTTTGGCACTTAGCCGTGGGTGCTTCACAACTCGTTGGAACATCACTCCCAAGGATTTAGCTCCATCAAATGCAATACTAGGAGTCAGTAAAATATTGTTCCGATTTCCTTCTCCCGCATATATTCTTGATTGATTTACATTATTAGTGAGCTTGCATGTATACATTGGGGACAATATACAGCTTAAGTGTGTGTGTGTGTGTGTGGGGGGAGTTCACGTTGCACACATCTTTTATATATGTTTTGATTGATATACATGCTCACATAGCCAATTATGGTTCACCTAGGTTGTAATGACTGTATTCTTGAGTTTAGGAGAATTTTTAACATTGAATGTTCTTATGCTCTAGTTTTATAAGAATTTCTAGGAATTTTTGCCCGAATGACACTTGTTGCACTACTTGCTCTTTAAACTCTTTTGGAAACTCAAGTTTAATGTGAAAGGGACTAGTTAGTGTTAATTCTTTTGTTAATTCTGCTAAAAAAAAATTTTATTTGTTGTTTGTGCATTAGGGGTGGAAAGAGCTTACACCTATGTTGTATGTAGCTACTCTCATAAGTTGGATACTAGTTATGCCTTAATGAGAGAAAGAGCTATCTCATGGGATGAGTGAAAGCTACCACCTTGAAAGTGTGAAAGCCACCTTAGTGGCCGCTTGGGAAAGGACTACCTTAGAGGATTGACACACCTTATGGAAACTCAAGCTTAACACTTAAAGGACTAGCACACCCTTTGTGTGTGTACCGCAAGTGCGCAGGTTGTCAAAGTAAAGAGTACCCTGGTGAGTGGGTAGTCGTATCTACAAGGATTAGTGATCGGAAACACAAGAATTGCTATTTAACTATGATGAAGATGAATCAATGGTGGTGTGAACAATATCAATGTGAAAAAGAAATAAAGAAAACATGAAAGAGAGAGACATAATAAAATGATAGGAGAGGCAATCGATAGAAAACCGGGCACCCGGACATTGCTCCCCCTAGGACTATTGTTTCAAGTGCAAGACAAACTATTATGTCTCTTAACTGATACTTAATTAGTTGTGAAAATCCTAAAATACATGGTCCCAAATCTAAGGTCACCCATGACTAACCCGACACTATGCCCCAGTGGAGAAATCTCTCAATATCAACACCTCACACCATGTATGGTTGCTTAAAGCTCTAGGAACTCCAAGTGATAAATCATATTCCCTAATATAGATTAACCCTTTGGTTCAGACCAATGACCCCTAGTCACAATTAAGCCCCAACACTAAGTATTACTTCAACGCTTCACTCTGATGCTTGCGCCACTAAGCCCCAGCGGATTTCCTCTCTTAGCACTTCACTCTATTGTGACCGCAAAGAACTTTTGGAACATGAAGGTAGGATAAATCACACCAGAAGGAAAAAGGGATGTTCTGCTACCTCTCAACTCACCCTCTTAACCCTTTCCAATTTTACTTTGTCTAACCCTCATGGTGTGTCACTCACTCACAAGGATTACCAATGTAGATTCTCAACCCTAATGTCATTCTAAGGGAAAATCAATTCAAACAAACATTCAAGATTGGAATTCAATTAAAACATCAATTAGAGAAAACATAATAAAATGTCAATTTAACAAAATCATCCTAGTTACAAGTTCAAGCACCCACTAGGGGTTTAGCTCTCCATGGAGTAAGATAAAACCAATAATGAAATCGAAAGTAAAAACATGTAATCCATAAAGAAAACCCCTTTGTAGTCTGTATCGATGGTCTGTGGAGTAGTCTCGTATTCTCCAAAGGTTTCTCGTCAAGTTTAGGGCAGACCTCTCCGAATCGATGCCGACGAAAGCTTCCCCAATAACTATCTTTTGAAGGAACACGGTGTTAAAGGCTGTAGAACCACTCCAAAGGCCTTGCCAAAGCCTCTCCAAATTCTAGCCGCGAGCTCCTCCAAAGATGAGAAAATGATGGGAAAAAGATTGACAAGTGCTTGTGTATTAGTAATATGAAGTATTCTTTTCTTGCGTTGAGCGTTACTTTTATAAGTTTTAGTGCTAATACATGTGTATTTGTGTTACTTTGGTGCATGTAGGGTTGTGGAGCCAAATATGTAAGAAAAAGGACAATGTAGATCATGAATACACTATTTGATGAATTTTTTGAAGGAACGAATGTGAAGACACAAGTTGGGCTCAAAAATACGAGAATGTGTGCCAACCTCCATGTATTCAAGAAATTACAATGAGTTAAAGGGGCACGAAGACAGTCACTTTTGCGTATCTTGACTTATGCAATGATATCAAGATCTTCACCAATGAGGCCTTTTATTGAAGAAGTAACGCGATCTACGGCATAAACGTGTGCTCATTTATATTGCCTCGATGAAAAGTGTAAATCGGGAGTGTTTTGGCCGGTATTGTAGCAGGTTTGATAAGTGCTTATGTGATAAGAATGCAAAGTGTTCTTTCCTTATGATGAGCATTACTTTTATCAGGTTTTAGCGCTAATACTTGTGCATTTGTGTTACTTTTATGCATGTAGGGTTATGAACCTAAGTATTGAGAAAAAAAGCCAAAAGTAGATAGTGAGCACACTAATTGGTGGAATCTTGGAAGGAACAAATGCGAAGACACAAGTGTGGTCTTATGATGCGTGAATGTGTGCCAACCTCTGTGTGCTCAAACTATTACAATGAGTCAGAGGGCCATGAAGGCAGTCACATTTGTGTATCCTGACTTGTGCATTGATAGCAAAATTTTCACCAACAAAACCTTTAATTGAAGAAGAGTTGTGATCTACGGCATAAACGTGTGCCCGTTTATGTTGCCTCGATGAAAAGTGTGGAATTGGGAGTATTTTGGCAAAGTAATACAGGAGGGTATTGTAGCATATCACTGTAGCAAAGTACTGTAACTGTTCTTCTTCATAACTAGCCAGAAAACTGATTTCACAACGCCCGTGTGGAAATTCCACAGGCCTGTGGGAAGAATCCATAGGGGCGTGTGGATTCTCGATTCTAGCCCTATTTAAGCTGCGATTTAGCCCAATTTTAGGGATCTTTTTCCCTCTTCTCTTCAACTTTTCTCCATCATTTGGGAAGCCGTTGGCTAGGGTTTGGAGAGGATTTTGGCAAGTCTTTAGAGTGGTTTGAGGGATTCAACACCGCAATTTCGCTTGGAAGAAGGTTATTGGGGGAGCTTTCGTAGGCATAGATTTAGTGAGGTGTGCCCTAGGCCTGACAAGGGACCTTTGGAGAAAACTTGGCTACTCCACAAGACCATCGACATGACTACTGAGGGGGTTTTCTTATGGAACACTTGTTTTTAATTTTGATTTCATTGTTGATTGTATTGTGCTCCATGGAGAGCTAAACCCAGTGGGTAATTGGGTTTTGTAAACCCTAGGATGTTATTGTTTCATTGATCTTTTATTGTGCTTTCTTAATTGATGTTTCAATTGAGTTCAAATCTTAAGTGCTTGTGGAATGATTTCTCCCCTAGAGTCACACTAGGGTTGAGAGTCAATCTTGGTAACCATTGTAGATGAGTGACACACTACGAGGGTTGGACATTTCTTGATTGGAGAGGGTTGAGAGGGTGAGTCGAGAGGTAGAGGAGCGTCCCCTTTCTCCTTCGGTGTGATTTATCCTACCTCCATTTCCTTGAGTTCTTGGCGGTCACAATAGAGTGAAGTTTTAGAGGATGAACTCCGCTGGGGCTTAGTTGCGCAAGTAACAGAGTGAAGCGTTGAAGGGACTCTAGTGTCTGGGGCTTAGTTGTGACTAGGGCCTTTTACCTGGACTAAAAGGGTTAGGTCTATACATAGGAAGAGTGTTTATTACTTGGATTTCCTAGTACTCCTTGCAACTTTACACAATGTGAGGTATGGAGACTGAGCAATTTCTCCGCGGGGACATAGTGTAGAGTTAGTCATGGTTGACCTTAGATTTGGGACCGTGTGCTTAAGGATTTCCATGACTCATTAAGCATTGATTAGGAAGTATAATAGTTTGTCTTGCACTTGAAACATTAATCCTTAGGGGAAGCATTGCCCGAGTACCCCAATTCTATCGATTGCCTTACCTCTCACTTACCTTTGCCTTTCATTCTTGTTTCTTTTTTTTGTTTTCATTACATTTTATCAACATTATCACTGTTTACTTTCATGTGGTTAAGTAGCAATTTAAGTATTTTTACACCCTACTCACTGTGGAAATGATACCCCACTCACCTGGGCTTTATTACTTGATAAACCCGTGCACTTGCGGGTCACACGCAAGGGGCCGTTGCGTGTCACACACAAGGGACGTTGTCAAGGTTATTGTAGCAAATAAATGTAGCAATTACTGTAGCAGTTATGTTCATAGCCCTGCAGAAAATCAGACGTCCAGAGAATCCACACGCCTGTGTAGAAGTTCCACAGGGGCATATGGAAATTCTACAGGGGCATGTGAAAAATCCACAGGGTCGTGTGGATGCCCGATTCTGACCTATTTAAAGTCGCGATTCAACCCGATTTCAAGATCCTTCTTTCCATCTTTTTTCCAACTCTTAAGAGGCTCGTGGCTAGGATTTAGAGAGGTATTGGCAAGGCTTTTGGAGTGGTTCTACATCTTTAACACCGCATTTCTCTTGGAAGATAGCTATTAGGGGAGCTTTTGTCAGCACTGATCTGTCATTAACCTTTTATTATGCTTTCCTTAATTGATGTTTTAATTAAGTTCCAATCTTGAATTCCTATTGAATGATTTCTCCCTTAGAGTGACACTAGGGTTGAGAGTTCTCCTTGTGAGTAAGTTACGCACCACGAGGGTTAGACAAAGTGAGATTAGAGAGGGTCGAGAGAGTGAGTCGAGAGGTAGCGGAGCGTCCCCTTTCCCCTCTAGTGTGATTTATCCTACCTCCATTTCCTAGAGTTTATTCTGGTCACAATAGAATGAAGTACTAAGAGAGGAATTCGGTCGGGGCTTAGTTACGTGAGCAACAGAGTGAAGCATTGAAGTAATTCATAATATCTAGGGCTTGATTGTGACTAGGGGCCTTTCGTCTGGACCAAAGGGTTAGGTCTACATATAGGAATAGGGTTTATCACTTGAAATCCCTATAATGTCTTGCAACTTTGCACAGTGTGAGGTGTGGATACTGATCGATTTCTCCGACAGGGCATAGTATAAAGTTAGTCACGGTTGACGTTAGGTTTGGGATTGTGTATCTTAAGATATCCACGACTCATTGAGCATTAGTTAGGAAACATAATAGTTGATTTGGCAGTTGAAACGATAATCCTAGGCGGAACAATATCCGAGTATCCCACTTCATAACAATTGCCTTTCCTCTCACTTATTTGTGCCGCCTTTTCTTATTTCTTTTATTTTGTCTACATTACATCTTATCAAGACAATTATTGTTTCATCTTCTCTTAGTTAAGTAGTAATCTTGGTGTTTTTATTCCCTACTCCCTATGGATATGATACCCACTCACCTGGGATTTATTACTTTGACAAACCCATGCAGTTGCGGGTTACACGCAAAGGGGTGTGTCATGTTTTTGACGCCATTGCCGAGTAGTAGGAGTTTAGAAATACTTTGCAGTTTGCTATCTTAGCTATTCATTCATTCATTCTATTTCACATTTTCTTAGTCTTTTACCGTTCTAATTTGTTCTTTTTCTTTGATTACAGGAAAAATGATCAATATACCCGAATTTTCGACATAATCACGGGAATGGTTGAAGATATAGAACAGAAAGTTCAATTGTTTGTAGTATAAGCTACACCGTGTTACCCCCTGCAAGAGCAATGCACTATTAACCATCCCGTGGAAGAATCAGTTGTTGATTACATTGCCAAAATTCAGGATTGGAATTGCGAATTAGAAGTGTGCTAGATCAGTTTGAGAAATCTACATTGTCATCTATGAGTAATCACTTAGAAGAAAGTCTAGAGAGAGTCATTCCTTAGTTTGACTCGTCTTATCATGAACAAAGACAGCAATTTTTCTCTTTGGGTGTGTCAATGTCAGGGAAAGAAACTTGAGAGATGGAGGAATTGATAGTCATTGAAGACCATTCAGAAGCACATGCACATGTGGAAGAAGTGGAGAATGATTTTGAACAAGAGGCGAAAAATTTTGAGGAAATTGACATATTGAAGGAAAGTAGATTACGCCCATCAATTGAGGAACCACCTGAACTAGAGCTCAGAACCTTGCCGACACATTTGGAGTATGCCTTTTTAATGGAAGAATCAAAGCTCCTGGTTATTGTGGCTTCAAAATTTTCTATGGATAAAAAAAATAAGCTTGTTAGTATGTGGAAAAGACATAAGTCCGTTATTGCATGGAAGATTCCAGACATTAAAGGCATAAGTCCATCATTTTGCACTCATAAAATCTTATTGGAGGACAACTACAAATCTGTGATCCAACCCAAATGAAGATTAAATCCAAACATGAAGAAAGTCATCAAGGCAGAGGTGGTAAAACTTCTAGATCAGGGATCATTTATCCCATCTCTAACACTGCATGGGTGAGCCCAATTCAAGCCATTCTGACGAAAGTGGAAATGACAGTTGTGAGAAATGAAAAGAATGAATGAATTCCAACCAATACAGTTACAGGATGGCGTGTTTGCATTGACTATAGAAGATTGAATAACGCCACTCGAAAAGACCATTTTCCATTAACGTTTATCGATCAGATGTTAGAACGATTGGCAGGGCATCAGTTTTATTACTTCCTTGATGGTATGCCGGGATACTTTCAAATTCCCATCGCCCCAGAGGATCAAGAGAAGACCATATTTACTTGTCCCTATGGTACCTTTGCTTACCAAAGAATGCCTTTCAGGTTATGTAATGCACAGGCAACATTCCAGCGATGCATGACTGCCATTTTTGATGACCTCCTCGAAGACATTATGGAGGTATTCATGGATGATTTTTTGGTATTTGTAGACCCTTTCGACATCTGTCTAAAGAATTTAGAAAGAGATCTAGTGAGGTGTGAAGAGAAGAGTCTTATTCTTAATTAGGAAAAATGTCACTTTATGGTCCAAGAAGGCGTTGCCTCAGATATAATATTTCCCAAGTAGGTATGGAGGTGGATAAGGCAAAGATTGAAGTCATCGAAAAGCTTTCTCCACCTACAAATGTAAAAGGGATTTGCAGTTTCTTAGGACATGTAGGTTTTTACAAAAGGTTCATCAAGGACTTTTTTAAGATCACACAACTATTGACCAAACTCCTTGAAAAAGATGCTCCTTTTAATTTTGGGAATGACTATCTGATCGCTTTCAATTTGTTGAAGGAGAGACTAGTGCAAGCACCAATTTGAACCATACCAGATTAAAACGAACCTTTTGAGCTCATGTGCGATGCAAGAGATTATGCTGTTGGAGCACGTTTTGGGTCAGAGGAAAGATAAGTAGTTCCAATCGATTTATTATGCTAGTAAGACTCTCACGAGTGCTCAAGAGAATTATACAACCACCAGAAAAGAGTTGTTAGCAGTGGTGTTTGTTTTTGACAAATTCAGGCCATACCTCATCTTATCTAGGGTCACGGCATTTACCGATCACTTGGCACTCCGTTATCTCATGAACAAAGCTGACAAAAAATCAAGGTTGATTCATTGGATCCTACTATTGCAAAAGTTTGATATGGAAATAAAAGATAAGAGAGGAACCAAAAATGTAGTTGCAGCTCATCTATCGAGGTTAGAGGATTGTGAGGGATAAGAACCGGCAAGCAAGAAAATTAATGATTTCTTCCATGAAGAGCATTTGTATGTAGTGCAGGCTTTAGAGAAAGAGGACACCCCGTGCTTCATGGATTTTGCAAATTATTTATCGGGGGAAGTACTGATACAGGGCCTCACCTTTTAACAGAAGAAAACGTTTTTTCAGTGATTTGAAGAAATACTTTTGGGATGATCCATACTTGTTTCGTATTTGTGTTGAACATTTGGTTCGAAGATGTGTGTCTAGGAAGGAAGGTTGGAGTATTCTTGAACACTATCACTCTCAGCCAGTTGGGGGATACTATGCTTCAAGTAAAACTGCTGAGAAAGTTTTGGCTGCTAGTTATTACTAGCCGACCCTATTTCAGGATGCCCATTAGTTTGTTCTTCGATGTGAAAATTGTAAGAGGGTCGGGAATCTATCACGAAGGGATGAAATGCCTCAGAACCCGATGCAATTTTGTGAGTGTTTGATGTGTGGGGCATTGATTTCATGGGACCATTTCTGAAGTCCAATGGTAACCAATATATCCTGGTGGCAGTTGACTATGTCTCTAAATGGGTAGAAGCTCAAGCTCTTCCAACTAATGATGCAAGGACCATGGTGAAATTTCTGAAGAGGTTGTTTACTCAATTTGGACCGTATGATTTATCTTTAGTAATTGAGGGACCCATTTTTGCAACACACAACTTAGAAAAGTGTTGAAGCATTATGGAGTTTATCATCGCCTTAATAAGCCTTACCACCCACAAACGAGTGGCCAAGTGGAAGTCACGAATAGAGAGCTTAAGAGAATCTTGACAAAGTTTGTGGAACAAGGCAAGTAGGGTTGGTGGGAACAATTGGATGACACACTCTGGGCTCATAAAACGGCATACAAGACTCTAATAGGGACCTCTCCCTATAACTTGGTGTATGGGAAATCTTATCATTTGCCTGTGGAGGTAGAGCATAAAGCCTATTTGGCCATCAAGGCTATGAGTTTTGACTTGAGCAAAGCAAGGAAACAAAGAATGCTTCATCTCAACGAGTTAGATGAGTGGAGGATGAAACCTATGAGAATAGAAGGATATATAAGTAAAGCATTCAGAAATGGCATGATAAGCATATCTAGATGGTTTGGGCCTTACATGGTAACCGAAGTTTCACCTTATGGTGCAATTGAAATCACCCATCCGGAGAAGGGTACATTTAAGGTGAACGGACACAGGCTAAAACCATACTTTGGAGGAGAGGTTAGTAACGATGACAAGGAAGTGTTCTTTCTACGTGAGCCCCCATGAGGTAAGACAAGGTACGTCAAGCTAAGTGACGTTAAACAAGCACTTCTTGGGAGGCAACACAAGTCTTTATTGTTTTTCTAGTTTTTAATTAGTTTTAGCATGAATAAGGCTTTGAGTGTTGGTGTCTAGATCTTTTCGATGCTTTTGCTGTGATTTTCTTATGGACTATTTGGGGTTTTCATGTGCTTAAAATGTGTATGACGAAGTTATTGGTCGTTTGAGCGAGTTTTTCATGTTTTTCCCTGGTATATTTCGCATGATAGGATAGGCTCTGAGTGTATTTACATGTTCAGGGATTTTCTTTAGAGCCTATAGTTCTTTCTAAATCATCCAGAGAAAATACACGGCCATGTGGAAATTCCACACATCCGTGGGTCTCTACTGAGAACTCATCCCTAGAGGACACAAGGGCGTGGACTCGCCACTGTGAACAACCTTGAGACCGTCACAAGGCCGTGGGTAATTTCCACATGGGCGTGTGTATTCCTGTAGAGACTTAGAGATTTTTTTCCTAAGAAGACACAGGGGCGTGGACTTGCCCTTGTGGATGATCCTGTGACAAACGGGCATTGGTAATTTCCACACGCCAGTGTGGATCTCTGCAGAAGAGCTCTCTCCTCCATCCCGAGAATACACATGGGCATGTGGGTGGCCCTTTGAGCTTTGCCTATGAAGGTCTATGCCCGTGTGGAATTTTTGTACGGCCGTGTGTTATACTTAGAAATTTTCTCGGGTTGGACATAGAAGCCACAGGAGCGTGCGGCTACCCCTTTGGGTCGGGCACACAGGCAAGGAGAATTTCCACATGCCCGTGTGGATGCGTTCAGAAAGCGTTGAGTGGTATCCTGAGAGCACACAGGGGTGTACGTCTGCCCCTATGGGTCTCTCCTTTGGAGTCAGACAGGCGTGGGCAATTTCCACACGCCTGTGTGGATGTGCAGAAAGTAGAGGGCTGTGTTCTTCTTTATAAATCTATCGAGGCTTCTCCGTTTACACACTCCAAAACCCTTAGAGAACACTCTTGCTTTCGCGCCTGACCTCTAACTATGGGTTTAGAGAAGTTTCATTCGATTTCTTACCGATTTAAAGATTTATAACTTCATCTTGTCGGTATGACCCCCAAAACAAAGAAAGCCGCTGGCAAGCGCCCACGAGAGCACTCCCCCGAGTGCGAGCATATAGAATTTTAAATTCCTGAGCACCAGGCTTAGTTTGAGTGTTTGTCCAAGCTTAAGGATGGTCAGATGCGGTTCTCGGATTTGGACACTGTGCAAGAGATATAGATGGCCGACGATATGGCAGATGAGCTTGAGTAGATGCTAGCCATGGGCAGTGGGCATAGACTGTTATCTATTTGTGACCCTGCCATTCATTTGCTGACACTGGAAGTATTCGCATCATTTGAGTTTGACAGATCATACTCTAGTTTTAAAAATGGTGACGTGATACAGTTTAGAGTATTAGGGCAACATTACAGTATGAGCATCACACAATTTTTGACTCGATTGGGGCTCTATGATGACGAATTTACTGCCACAGAGGAGTACGAGCAGCTTCTTACAGATTATCTAGGTAGCTTGACTCCTCAATGCACTTATTGAGTATTATGTGGCTGTGGTCAGTATGAGCTGGGGGTGTCAAAGGAGATTTTCCTGTCTAGGATGAGTTACAGATACATGCACGCCATTTTGAGCAGATCAGTTAATGGTCCCCTGAACAGCACTAGAGTTCTGAGCAGGTAGGAGTTGTTATATATGTACTCCATGGTGTAGAGCGAGCCGCTTCACTTAGGACATGTCATGGTAGAGTATCTGAGATATCAAGGATAGTACGCAAGGATCGGTGCCCTCTTCTCTGGACCCTATATTACGAGGCTTATCTTGGGCATGGGCCTATTAGATGCTATTAGAAGGGTCGAGAAGGCAATCATACCTACCCCCTTGGGTATAGAGATGATCACATAGATGGGTATGTTGCGTAGGTATGGGCCAAGAGTGAATGTATTGATTGTGCTTAACCCAGAGATAGCAGGGGGAGAAGCTGATGCAGATGAGGGGTCACAACAGGCTTCTATGCCTCAGCCCGAGCAGATTGAGACTGATGCACCACCTGCAACACGGGAGCTACCTCTAGTGCGGATCATTTTACCATCTCAAGCCCAAGATCGCTTTGAGAGGCTCGAGAGTGCAGTGGAAGTATTGCAGAGCGACTTGGCTGAGGTGCGCACTACACATGTTGCGAACCACATAGAGATGATGGCATGTCTTGACATATTACAGCAGCTACTTGAGCACGATGTGACTTTGCCATTTGCTATGAGACCGAGGACCCCTAAGGCTCCGCCAGTATCACCATCGTTTTCTCCACCAGCACCATTCGATTTAGCACCAGCAGTAGCAGTAGAGCCGACACTAGATGACACTGATGCTTGATGCGTCCTTTCTTTTATTTCTTTTATGTTTTTCATATTTTATTGAAGTATTGCTATTTCAGACTTGTACACTCAAAAAGGATTCTCCTTCTGAGTTTATCTTTTATTTTGTCTCGAGTTGCATTCCATTGTTCTATCTTTTATATACTAGAGTTATTTTTGTTAATTTAGCTTCACTGAATCCTCTTGTATATGCGTGCAGATGGTCTTGTCAGTATAGGAATTGAGAACTAGTCATGGACACGTCCAAGGTGTTTTACACTTGGCCATGTGTGCTTCACAACCCGTTGGAACTACACTCCCAAGGATTTAGCTCCATCAAATGCAACACTAGGAGTCAGGGGAGTACTGTTTCGATTGCCACTTCCACATATATTCTTGATTGTTATAATTGTTAATGAGGTTGCATGTGTACATTGCGGGTAATGTACAACTTAAGTGTGCGGGGAAGTTACATTGCACATATCCTTTAACTGAACATACATGCTTACGTAGTCAATTGTGGTTCACCTTAGTTGCAATAATTGTATCCTTGAGTCTAGGTGAATTTTTAACAATGAATGCTTTCATGCTCTAGTTTTTACTTGAATTTCTAGGAATTTTTGCCCGATTGACACTTGCTGCACATCTCGCTCATTAAACTCTTTTGGAAACTCAAGTTCAATGTTTAAGGGACTAATTAGTTTTGTTTCTTGTTTTGTTATTAAAAAATGGAAAAAGAGAACAAATTTGTAATTATTTGTGTGCATTGGGGGTGGAAAGAGCTACCACTTATGAAGTATGAAGCTACTCTCATATGTCGGATACTAGTTATGCCCTAATGAGGGAAAAAGATATCTCATGGAATGAGTGAAAGCTACTACCCTGGTAGAAAAAGCTACCACCTTGAAAGTGTGAAGGCCACCTTAGCGGCCGCTTTGGAAAGTTCTACCTTAGAGAATGTGTGAAGCTACTACAATTCTTTTATTTTGTTGTGTTTTGTAGATAAATAAGTCCCTTATTACTTAGAACTTTGAGGAGTACACCTTAGGTTGAATTGATTGAGTTTACACACATTTACATGATTTCGGGTTTGTTGTCCTTTTTGATTCAAATTTTTAGCTAGTGCACTGATTTTTCATATTTATTGTTGAAATTTCCCTTACTTATAGAATGCTCTTCTTGCATGCTTTGGTGAACCTAAGGCCAAGCACTTTCAATATTTCCTTCTTCTATGCTTCAATGTTTTATTTTTGCTTGAGGACAAGCAAAAGCTTAAGTGTGGGGGAGTTTGATAAGTGGATGGGCACGAAGGCAGTTACATTTGCGTATCCCGACATGTGCATTAATATCAAGATCTTCACCAATGAGGCCTTTTATTGAAGAAGAGATGCGATCTACAGCATAAATGTGTGCCCGTTTATGTTGCCTCGATGAAAAGTGTAAATCTGGAGTGTTTTTGGCAGGTACTGTAGTAGGCTATTGTAGCAAATCAATGTAGCAATTACTGTAGTAATTATTGTTCACAACCCGCAAAAAATCAGAAGTCCAGAGAATCCACATGCCCGTGTGGAATTTCCACAAGGGCATGTGGAAATTCCACAGGGGCATGTGGAAAATCCACAGGGCCGTGTGGATGCCCGATTCCAGCCTATTTAAAGCCACGATTCAGCCCGATTTCAGGATCCTTCTTTTTATCTTTTCTCCAACTCTTGAGAGTGTTGTGGCTAGGATTTAGAGAGGTATTGGCAAGGCTTTTGGAGTAATTCTACCGCTGCGACACTGTATTTCACTTGAAAGATAACTATTGGGGGAGCTTTCGTCGGCACGGATTCGGTGAGGTGTGCCCCTAGGCTTGACGAGGAGACCTTTGGAGAGGATAAGACTACTCCATAAGACCATCAACATGACTACTGAGGTGGTTTTTCTATGGATTACTTGTTTTTACTTTTGATTTTACTATTGATTGTATCATGCTCCATGGAGAGCTAAACCCCTTGTGGGTACTTGGATTTATGAACCCTAGAATATATTTGTTTCATGAACCTTGTATTATACTTTCCTTAATTAATGTTTTAATTGAGTTCCAATCTTGAATGCTTGTTGAATGATTTCTCCCTTAGAGTGATACTAGGGTTGAGAGTTCATATTGGTAATCCTTGTGATTGAGTGACACACCATGATGGTTAGACAAACTAGATTGGAGAGGGTCAAGAGGGTGAGCCGAAATGTAGCAGAGCATCCCCTTTTCCCTCTGGTGTAATTTATCCTACCTCCATTTCCTAGAGTTATTTGCGGTTGCAATAGAGTGAAGTACTAAGAGTGGAACTCCGGTGGGGCTTAGTTGCACGAGCAACAGAGTGAAGCGTTGAAGTAATCCTTAGTATCTATGGCTTAATTGTGACTAGGGGCCTTTTGCTTGGACTAAAGGGTTAGGTCTACATATAGGAATAGGGTTTATCCCTTCGAATCCCTAGAGTATCTTGCAACTTTGTACAGTGTGAGAAGTTGAGAATGATCGATTTCTCCACCGAGGCATAGTGTAGAGTTAGTGACGGTTTACCTTAGGTTTGGAACGATGTATCTTAGGATGTCTACGACTCATTGAGCATTAGTTAGGAAGCATAATAGTTGGTTTTGCACTTGAAGCGATAATTCTAGGTGGAACAATATCCGAGTACCCCACTTTAAATCGATTGCCTTTCCTCTCACTTATTTGTGCCTCTCTTTCTTATTTCTTTTATTTTACTTACATTACATCTTACCAACATAATCATTGTTTTATCTACGCTTTCTTAAGTAGCAATCTTGGTGTTTTTATTCCCTACTCGCCATGAATATGATACCCACTCACCTGGGATTTATTAATTCGATAAACTGGTGCACTTGCGGGTCATACGCAAAGGGGTGTGTCAAATATCCTTTAAAATGGCTGAAATTGTGACTTAAATAGGGCTGGAATCATGCATCCGCACGGGTGTGTGGAATTTCCACACGCCCATGTCAATCTCCAGGAAATGAATTTCTACGATCTGTGAACAGTAAACTACTATAGTACTTCACCAAAATACTTCTGATTCCACACTCTTCATCGAGGCCACATGAATGGGCACACATCCATGCGGTAGATCATGTTGCATCTTCAATAAAAATCACCTTGACGATGATCTTGCTAACATTGCACAAGTTAGAACATGTGAATGTGACTTCCTTTGTGCCCCTCCAAACCATGTATTTTGTTGAGCATAATGGAGATTGGCACTCAATCACATGTCTTTAACCACAACTCATGTCTTCGCATTTGTTCACTTAAAGATTTCATCAACAAAGTGCATCCACGATCTACTTTTGGCTCCTTTTCTCCACTATTATCTCCATAACCCTATATGTACAAAAGAACACAAATACACATGTATAAGCGATAAAATCTGAGAAAAGTAATGCTCAATGTAAGAAAAAAATACTTCGTATTACTAATACACAATTACTAATCAAAGACTGTTTTAGATTCTCTTGGTTTAAATTTTTACAAAAAAAGAGTTATTTTTTGTTTGTGATTTGGGGGTGGAAAGAGCTGCCACCTATGAAGTATAAAGCTACTCTCATAAGTTGGATACTAGTTATGCCCTAATGAGAGAAAGAGCTATCTAATAGGATGAGTGAAAGCTATTACCCTGGTAGAAAGAGCTACCACCTCGAAAGTGTGAAAGCCACCTTGGAGGCCGCCTAGGAAAAGGCTATCTTAGACGATTTGTGCAGTTACTACCTATTCTTGTCGTGTATAAATGAGTCCTTTTTAATAAGAACTTTGAGGATTACATGTTTGGTTAACTTGAGTGAGTTTACACACACTTAGACAATATCGAATTTGTCATTCTTTTTTATTTAAGTTTTTAGCTAGAGCAATGATTTCTCTTTTTTGATGTTTGAATTTTCCTTGCTTCTAGAATGCCTCTTTTTCATACTTTTGGTGAACCTAAGGCCGAGCACTTTCAATTTTTCCTCTTAGATACTTTAATGTTTTATTCTTGCTTGAGAACAAGCAAAGGCTTAAGTGTGGGGGAATTTGATAAGTGCTTGTGTATAAGTATTATTAATTATACTTTTCTTACATTGACCATTGCTTTTATTAGATTTTATGGCTCATTCTTGTGTATTTGTGTTCTTTTGTTCATTTAGGGTTGTGGAGACAAATTCAGAAAAAAGAAAGCAAAAATAGATCACGGATGCCATTTTTGAGGAATCTCTTGTACTAAATAAGGATCAACAGACAAGTTGTGATTACCGGCATGTGGGTGTGTGCCAACCTCAAAAAGTGTACAAGTGAACCTACAAATTAAAGGAGCACAAAACACACACATGCTCCAACTTGTGTAATAATGCCAAGAGCTTCATCAATGTGTTTGAAAGTGAAGATGTGACATGATTTAATGCATGGATGTGTGCCCAACCATGCGGCCTCGATAAAGAAAATAAAATTAGGAGTACTGTAGTAAAAATACTGTAGTAGGTACTGTTCACAGGGTGCTAAAAATGAGAAGCCTGGAAATTCACACCCCTGTGTGGAATTTCAAAAAGGGCGTGTGAAATCCTAATTCCAGCCCTTTAAATACCGCCTCGCGAGTTTGTTTTAGGGATCTTTGGCCTATCTTTTGGAGAGAGTGTGGCTAGGGATTAGAAGGATTTTTGCTGGGATTTTGGAGCGCTTGTACAGTATTTGACATCGATTTCGTCCGTAGGAGAGTTATTGGGGGAGCTTCCGACAGTTTTGATTCAGCGGGGTGTACCCTAGGCTCGACGAAGGAATCTTCGGAGAAGAAGAAGCGGCTCCTTAAGACCATCACCACAGAAAGCAAGGGGGTTATCTTTATGGAGCTTTTGCATTCACTTTTGATTCCATCTTTGTTTTTCTATTGCTCCATGGAGAGCTAAACCCCTAGTGTGTACTTTGACTTGTAAACCCTAGGATGAATTTGTTTCATTGACTTCTATTATGTTTTTTAATTGATGTTTAAATGGAGTTTCAATATTGTGTGCTTGTTGTTGTGTTTTTCCCTTAATGTGACACTAGGGTTGAGAATCCAACTAAGTAACCTTGTGAATGAGTGACACTTCATTAAGTTGGACTTACTAAGATTGAAGAGGGTTGAGAGAGTGAGTCAAGAGGCAGCGGAACATCCCCTTTCCCCTCCAACGTGATTTATCCTACTTCCATATTCCAAGGGTTCTTTTTAATCATGATAGAGTGAAGTACTATTAGATCTTTTTCCATTGGGGCTTAGTTCCATGAGCAACAGAGTGAAGTCTTGAGTAATCTTTAGGGCTTCGGCTTAATTATGATTAGGGATCTTTCGCCTAGGCCAAAGGGTTAGATCTAAATTAGGGAATAAGGTTTATTACTTGGAGTCCTTAGAACCTAAAGCAGTCCCACATAGTGTGAGATGTTGAGAGCATCTTTTTCTACCGGGTATAATGTAGAGGGCTAGTCACGGTTGACCTTAGGTTTGGGACCGTATGTCTTTGGATCTCCACCGAATATGCATGTAAACCGCAAGTGCACAGGTGTCGAAGTAATAATTACCCCGGTGAGTGGGTAGTCGAATCCACAGGGAACAGGGCTACTAGTACTAACTTCTTCTCTGCTTTCTAGCCTAATGATAAATGGAAAGGTGTGGTGATCTAATGTGCGAAGAAATGAATACCAGAGACGAATATGCAAGGGTGAAATGGATGGAGATCTCAATCAGTAAAAGTGGGGTATTCGAGCAATGCTCCCCCTAGGATTCAGGTATTAGGTACCGAATGAGAAAAGTGTTTCTATGAAGAGTAAGTTAAGTCGTGGATATCCAAATATAATCGGATCCGGCCTCCCGATCACCGATACTAGTCCCCTACGAGGTCCCGGTGGAGAAATCGCTCAATCTCAACACCTCACACCACATATGACCACAAAGCACTCTAGGGATTGCAAGAGGTGCATCCGATTCCTAAAGATTGATCCAACCCTAATTCCCAGCGAAGGATCCTAACCCCCTACAAGGTCCCGGCGGAGAAATCTCTAAATCTCATCCCTCACACCAAATATGGTTGCATAGAGCTTAGGGAACGGAGATAGAATACACCAATCGGAAGGGAAAGGGGATGCTCACTATCTCATGACTCGCCCTCTCAACCCTCTTCAATCTTGAGATTCTAACCCTAATGGAGACCTCTCTCTCACCAAGGTAACAAATCATGCAAACCAAATAACCAAAAGATCAATAAGGCAAGCAAGCATTAGACAATCAAGATTAAAACTTAATCAAACTCGGATTAAATAGAAACACTAAGCAAATCCACAAAAGATGAGAATCCTAGGGTTCACAAGCCCAAATACCCTCTAGGGTTTTACCTCTCCATGGAGCAACATACAAAACACACCATCAATGAATGAAAGTACATTGAAAACCATAGAAATAAACCCCCTTATATATGAACCGATGGCCTTGATGGAGAGCTTCGACGTCTTGAAGGACCCACTCCGAAGCTAGGTTCATTGGTGGCTTCCTTGATGCTATGACGGAGGAGGAATCGATCAAAGTTGGTGATGAAGCACCTCCAAAGCCGCAAAGATCTCCTCTCCAAACCCTAGTCGTCTCACCCCTCAAGAGCCGCACAAAAGATGAGAAAGAATAGGGCAAAACGGCTATTTATAGGCCTTAGACCGCGTCTGTCATGAGCCCCCACGCGCCCATGTGGATTTTCCATGTGCCCTCGTGGGCTGCAGGAATTTCCACTTGGGCACTGTGAACAGTAATTGAGAATCCTAGGGTTCACAAGCCCAAATACCCTCTAGGGTTTTAGATCTCCATGGAGCAACATACAAAACACACCATCAATGAATGAAAAGTACATTAAAACCATAGAAATAAACCCCCTTATATACGAACTGATGGCCTTGATGGAGACCTTCGACGTCTTGAAGGACCCACTCCGAAGCTAGGTTCACCGGTGGCTTCCTTGATTCTATGACGGAGGAGGAATCGATCAAAGTTGGTGACGAAGCGCCTCCAAATCCGCAAAGACCTCCTATCCAAACCCTAGTCGTCTCACCCCTCAAGAGCCGCACAAAAGATGAGAAAGAATAGGGCAAAACGGCTATTTATAGGCCTTAAACCGCGTCTGTCACGTGCTCCCACGCGCCCATGTGGATTTTCCATGTGCCCGTGTGGGCTGCAGAAATTTCAACGGGGGCGCGTGAACAGTAATTTGCTACAGTACTTTTCACAAAACGCGGTCCAAATACTCTTCTCTTGAGGCCACATGTCCGGGCACACGTCCATGTGGTAGGCTATAAAACTTTTCTTCATCGACGTATCATTAAGAGGTCTTGCAATCTTCACAAAGAGAAGGAATATGAAGATGTGGTTGCCTTTGTGCCCTTCCAACTAGTTAATTGACTTGAATCTTCTTGGAAGTTGGCACACATCTCCACGTTTATGAACTCCCAACATTGTGAATTGACTTGAATCTTCTTGGTCCTTGAATTGAACAAGAACTCCCAACATTGTGTCTTTATAGCCTATCTTTGCTTCCTTTTTACTCTTCAAGGCATTCATAACCTATATGCATAAAAGAACACCAAATACACAATATGAGACATAAACCATAGTAAAAATGATGCTCAATGCATGTAAAACATATATAAAAATATGTCTACTCATGCACTTATCATTTGTTCTCTTTTCTTTCACTTTTATTTTATTCTCATCAATCGTTTGAATCACAATCACCAATCAATTTACACTCTAACTAAATAACAATACTATTTGTTTCTAGACATCTATTCCCTATGGATTCGACTACCTACCCGTTGGGTACTTTATTACTTCGACAACACGTTCACTTGCGGAACACACACGCAAGGGATGTGTCAGTTGATAAGTGCTTGAGTAGACATATTTTTCTATATGTTTTACATGTATTGAGCATCACTTTTTACCATGTTTATGTCTCATATTGTGTATTTAGTGTTCTTTTGTGTAATTATGTTTTGAATGCCTTGAAGTGTCAAAAGGAAACAAAGATAGGCTATAAAGACACATTGTTGGGAGTTCTTGTTTAATTCAAGAACCAAGATACAAGAGGAGTTAATGAATGTGGAGGTGTGTGCCAACTTCCAAGAAGATTCAAGCTAATTTGCTAGTTGGAAGGGCACAAAGGCAGTCACATCTCTATATTTCTTCTCTTTGTATAGTCTACCACATGGACTTGTGCCCGACCATGTGGCCTCAAGAGAAAAGTGTTTGGACCGTGTTTGTGAAGAGCACTATAGCTAAGTATTATAGCAAAACACGGTAGAAAAAACATTATAGCAATTTACTATAGAAGCACTACAGCTGAACATCGTTCACGTGACTGTGTGAAAAATTCCATTCGACCACGTGGAAATTCCTGCAACCCACATGGGTACGTGAAAGCACGTGACAGTCCTGGTTTGGGACTATAAATAGGCCGTTTGCCTTACTCTTTAGAGACATTTCGCGGGCTTTTTGTGAGCACTTAGAAGGCAAGGCATCTAGGATTCTAGAGGAGGTCTTTGGCGATATTAGGGGTCATTCTTCACCAACTTTGATCGATCTTCTCTCCATCATAGCATTCGAGTGGGCCTTTGGCAACTTAGCTTTGGATGTATTTGGTTTACATTGCTATTCATTGTATTAATCTTTGTTTTGTAACTTGCCCCATGGAGGGCTAAACCCTAGTAGGTCCCCTTTCCCTTCCTACAAGTGTTTTCTATCTCCGTATTCCCTAGACACTATGCAACCATATTTGGTATGAGGCATGAGATTGATAGATTTCTCCACTGGGACCTTGTAGGGAGTTAGGGATATTTCGCCTAGAAATAGGGTTAGATCTATTTTTAGGAATCGGTTTCACTCTTAGGTATCCCTAGAGCTTATTACGGTGATATGGGGTGTGAGATGTTGAGATTGAGCGATTTCTCCACCCGAACCTTGTAGAGGACTAGTACCAGTGGCTTGGAGGTAAGGCCCATTTGTTCTTGGATTACCTTGACTCATTAAACTCGATTTAGAAGCATTTAGCAAGTTTTGAGCTTCATGTTAGATCCTAAGGGGGAGCATTACTTGAATACCTTACCTTTATTGATTGAGATCTCCTTTACTTTCTATCTTGGCCGTTTGCTTGCTTATTAATACTCTTGCAATCAGTCCATTTCATCACATCCATTGATTTCGACTAGATAACTAAGAATTAGTTAATAATAATACTTTTGTTCCCTGTTAATTGGACTACCCACTCAACGAAAGATTTTTTTACTTCGACACCCGTGCACTTACGGTTTATACACGCAATTCAGATAGTGTCATCAGTGCTCTCATCTAATCCTGAGATTTGAAATATTTAATATCACCTCGAGGTTTGTGCTCTCGGCTGATCCTGAGATTTGTGTATTTTAGATTACATCGAGATCTGTGCTCTTGGCTGATTCTGAGATTTTGAATATTTTATAATTTTTATTTTGATTTAAATTAGGACATGTATTTAGGTTAATTAATTTTTTTTATAAGCAAACATGTGCACATGTTAAGACTTACTCCTAGCTCCGCGAATTGCCAAGAATGGAGATGTATGAAAAACCGTACAAAAAATGGAGTATAGATAATAAAATACAGAATAAATCATATCCTAAAATAATTAATTTCTGAAAAACATAGTACATGGCATTCTTCAGAATAAAATAGGAATACACATATAAATAAGTTTCCAAACATCTAAATTATTTTTAGTATACAAGAAATACATAGTGAAACAGGTGCGAGAGTCTACCAGATCTAATAATATGGTGTTTTACTTCTTTCCTTATGCCGCAGTTTAGGATTCTATCAACAGATCCACCCCAAGCTTTGGCCAAGAAGAAGAGGTCGTTGGAGAAGGTGACCAGAAATCGGTTCCAGCCAAGCTTGCTTCCCTCTCCTTGATTTAAAGAGACTAAGAAATCATGCTCAATTATGCAACTCAATCAAAGTAGTAGACAAGATCCATATTTCCCGGATGCATGTGAAAGCTTGTGGGAATTCAATTTCCAAGAAAATCCAATCAAAGAAGGGGCTGCCATTACAGTAGTATCACACACCTATACTTTTGTTATAAAAAAACATTTCCATTTTGATTAATACGTTAACTTAAAAAAAAGCACTTCTGGGCTTTTTAAAAGCCAATCCAAACACCCCCTAAATCCTACACCACTCTAAAACAAAACATGACTACTTACGTACCTTATCATGAAAAGATGGAAAACAAAATCATATTTCTCTAACTCCTCTTCAGACCTTGAGTATTAACTAAATAACAACCAAATATAAGCATCAAGAACATCTATATATATATAAGAGGGTTGTTTGTTTCACATGGTTTCTAATCTTCTCTTTGATTTTCACTCGTTGAGTTGTATAATATTTTGATGCAAGACTTACTAAAACTAGAAACAAATTTATATACCGATTGAAGTACTTAACACTTCATATCATGTCATATCACCTAAACTGGGAAAATATATTAAAAATATATCTAAGAAAAGATCAACATCTAACTTTACACAGGAATACACATAGCATCACCTATTTGAAAATTTTTTATTTAAATCAAATAGAAAGTTTGCCTATATCACCTAATAAGTATTTCTCTCAAAGTCAGCAAAGATGTCAAATGGAAAAATGAGAGAATGATGGATATTGTTTTGTTACAGTGTTGGCTACTTTAGTGATGAAATAAAAGAAGGAAATAGATGAAAAACTATATGAATCCTTAAAAGAACTTTGCAAAGTAAAGACAAATAGAACATCATATCGATGAAGCATGACTGATCACCACATTGATGTCATGACCCATAGAGACTTGATCTCTGCTTTCCAAGCTTTCTGCATGTCCATGATAGAACTAATGTTGTTACGTACAATACTACAATATAAATCAGATTGAAGATCATAAAATCAGAAAATTTAACAATTTAATAACAAATGACAGAGATGTCAGCACAATTAGCAACAAAAATTCATACTGATTAACCTTAACAGGTCATTCTACAAATTTACTGTCTGCTTGGAGCCATATAATTGAGATAATTACCCAAAGACTTGATCTCAAAGAACAATTTGGCTTGCAATTTTCTTCACAAATACACCTACATGAAGACATGGCAAATTTAACAACCAGCATCAATGTCATCCACATTTAGCAGCAGAAAATCTTTCCTCTTGAGCTTGATAGATCACCCACATACCAAGAATAATTTGTATTCCACCTCTTCCACCTACAATAAATGCACATCATAAACCTCAACAACTTAAACAATGTGAACCATGTTACCAACCATAATCCTCATTGGTGGCATTCCATCAAATTCAAACCAAAATCCTCTACAAATAAAACTCTCAAAGATCATATCAAACAAACAAACTCTCCAAAAAATCACCAAATCAAATAAAATCCCATCAAAACAGGGCCAAAAAGAGACTAGCGAAAGCCACACATATGAAAAATAACACTACAAGAAAAACAGGAATTTGGCACGGTAGATTTGGCACGGATTTTGGCAAAAAAACCGTGACAAACTGATTTTGGCACGATTTTTGCACGCGAAATATAACCGTGTCTATAGCATCGTGACAAATATAATTTGTCACGAATAGTAAAACCGTGCCAAATTTTGTCACGCTTTTAACTAAACCGTGCCAATTTTGTCACGGTTTTAGCACGCTTTTTGGTACTTGTTTTGGCACGCTTTTGTTTTGTCACGGTTTTAGGCACGGTGTCTTCTCACAGTTTTTGGCACGGTTGTATTTTGGCACGGTTTTTGGCACGATTTAGTTGTCACAGTTTTTGGCACGGTTGTATTTTGGCACGGTGTTTGGCACGATTTATTTGGCACAGTTTTTGGCACGGTTTTATATTGTCACGGTATTTGTTACGGTTTATTTGGTACCATGTTTGCTACGGTTTTACGTTGTCACGTGTTTTTGCACGATTTATTTTGGAACCTTTGTTGTCACGGTTTTGTTTTGTCACGTTTTTTAAGACTAGTTTGTTTGGCATTGTTTTTTGGAGCAGTTTTGCTTTTATCACGCTTTTTGTCAGCGTTTTATCATTTGTCAATTTTTATCACTGGTTTTAGCACAAAGCACAATTTTTGTCACATTTTTGTCATGATTTTTAGCATGCTTTAAATATAATATAGTTGTTGCACATGTCACATTTTTTAGAAAGCACGGTTTTAAATTTAGTAAGGATATTGGCATGGTTTTTGTCACGAAATTTGGAACAGTTTTCTTTAAAAAATTTATAAATAGATTTATTTAATAATAAAACCTGTATTTAATTTCATCAAAATATATATTGCAATATTTGTAAAATAAGCAAACTTGTTATTACAATTATAGCATGACAATAATAAGGTCCAATCTACATAAATCCACAAAACTCTAAACATAAACCATGTATATTATGAAAAATCCTACACATCATCCTCCATGTCTTCAAGAGAATTATCGGTAGATGGAGAAATACGAACTCTCTTTGGCATTGGAGAATGCTCATCGGCATGTGTTTGTGACTCTCCTGTCGGTGCTCGAGGGGCATGTGGCATACGAGCAAAAATAGGCATGCTAGAAAGGTCAATACCTTGGCCACGAAGTGCGGCAAGCAATGATGATTCAAATAACTCGCGACGAGTTGACTCGACTTTGTATCCCGATCATCGACCTCGACGACGAGCCCCGGCAAGCTCTTCCTCTAATTCCTTAACTCGCTATGGAAGTTGTTCATTTGATTCGAAGATCCCAAGCGTGGCTTGTAAGTGGATGAAGACATCCGCCTAACAATATTACCTTTTCCTATCACTCACTACGACTCCCCAATGGCTACCTCATCCCATAATTCGTCCCCGGTTAATAGAATTCTCATCCACCCCTTGACCGCATTTATCTACTAGTGCTTTGTCAAATTCCTCCTCGCATCCATTAAAAAAATAAACATATTATTAAATGATAGTGAGTTAAATTGGCTAATTAATTTGAGTTTATAAAACCATTTCTCAAATATTAAATAAAAACTAGATAAATATCAAAGGTTTTTCATACATTAGTCGACTTTTCCTAGGTTTTCATACCATTAATGTCCATTGAGCGGACCTTTTCCTCAAAACCACTCTCATTAATAATATAAATTTAATCAATCACTTTCTTTACATAGAACATGAAATGCATTCCCATAATTGAAAGTAGTATAATATTTGGACTAATTAAATAAATAAATAAATAAATAAATAAAAATGTGATAACGAACATACAAGTGGCGTCTAAATTTAATATGCATTCTATGGCATCTAAAAGAATGTACAGATGAAATCATGAATTGGATAATTGAGTCTGCTGCAAGACAAGGCTAACATTGTTGACTTGGTCCCACCAAAGTTCACAACTAAAACATACAAAGTTTAACTCCATGGTCCCACCAAACCAAAGCACAATAGACTAAACAATAATTGAAGCAACAAACGTCTAGCATGCTCTCATTAATTGAAGCCATCTTTAATTAATGAGACTTACATAACTTTTTACTTAATTATATTTGTTTTTAGTGATAATAAGAGTTTTTCCATAAGCAATCATTGTCCACAAACGTCTGCATGCTCTCATTAATTGAAGCCATCTTTGACAACGTGTGCAATGGGGACTATATCCGCTTAATTAAGTAATACATGTCACATGGCAAGTTAACTATAGTATATATCTATATATATATGTGTGTATATATATATCTTGCATATGGCCGAGGCTTTATTTATTTCTACAGGACACTTAGAAATCTGAGCTAAAAAATAGCTAATAAGAGGGGTAAATGAATAGTGTGGTTAGTTTAGATTCACATGCCATAGTTGTCTTGTTTTAAAGAACAAAATCTTAACTACAACAAACAGCTTAATGATATTCCCAAGGCATGTGCTTAAAAGAAAATATAAATTGCAACTCTGAAAATGAAACTCATGAAAATTAACCCTAGCTAATAACAAATCAGCTTTATGAAATGAGAATATGTTCCTTACTGGAGCATTAGTGCACCAAAACATTGGACTAAGAGTACTGAACCTAGACAACCTTGAAAGGTTAAAAATTTGACTTCGTTTAAGGAATTATTTTGATCAACCATTAGCACTCACATTTGTCCTTCTGAGATGCTACATCATCCTATGTCTACAAGCACCAACCACCCTATTTACTTTGTCTCTTTGATTCACTTTTGCTGTTGTTGCTTAGAAGTAATTAAATAATTACAAGTGTAATAAATTATCTCTATGTTTCTTCATTTTGGAAATGGTGGTTGTTAGGTGATAAATTTTTTTTTTAATTTATTATTATTATTAATTTTGATTGTTGAAGAGTACCAATGTGAAATATTTTTTTTCTTATTGGCTATTAAATGAAAATGAAATCTAGTTATTTTGACAACAATGTCTACATCATTAGTGATAAATTAGTAAACAATTTAAAAAATAAAACTAGAAATAATGGGTACCTAATTTGTCATTTATCAAACGGTGCATCAATAGTCAAGATTTAACATTTTAGGTAACAAATCAATACAAGTTCAATGTAGAATAAGTTTGGATGATTTAATATTGAAGATAATTAAATTATTATTTTTTAATAAGCAAAGGTTAAATCAAATAGTGCTTGATCTTGATTTAATTATTTAATAATTAAGTTTGAGCTTGATCCAAATCGGATTTATTTGTTTCTTATTAAAATTTAAAAAAAATGAAACTCCGGGTCCCTGCAAAAACCCTAATTAGAATAGGGTTTGACTAAAAAAGTAAAGGTTGCTTATTTTCCAAGTTGTGGGTTTTGGTAGGTAACCTAAAAAAACAAATGAATGACCTATATTTAACCATGTCATCCCTAACAATTAATGCCAATTTTTTTAATTTTCATTTTATCAAGAAATAAAAAACAATTAAAAATCATTGAATATATGAGATTTAATGTTTTGGAGAACCATGTTTATTATATATATATATATATTGGTTTTATTGAAGAGAAATAAAATAAAAAGGGAGTAATTATTTATAATTAAGAATTTCAATATGTCCGTATAAAGGTGCTAGTTAGCCTTTTATAATCATTCTTATGGTTAATGAATCACAAAAACCAAAATAAAAAGGCAAAATTAGTGCTTTGGTCTTAATCAACCATCTAATCTTGATTTAAAATCCATGAACAAACAATTAATGGGTCCTTTCTACCTCTTTGCCTAACAACCACCTATAATTAATTAATTTCAGCTAGATTTATTTTGAGAAAGTAATCTCATACTTACAACAATTTGTGTCGCACGACCAACCTCGAGCGTGCCATCCTTTTTTTTGTGCGTGTGGATAAAGCATTCTTTTAGTGTCGGCTCTCTACCTAATTCCTCCGCCTAAAGGAAAAACATATTAAAGAAAAGTTAAAAATAAAGGTAAATTATAAACAACAATATTAATGGTACGTATTTATATGAATTAGAAGCATTACCAATCTTAGGCGGTGCACAGCAGTACTAACAGATCCACCACGGTAAATAACAATGGAGGAGCTTACACTTTCTGTCCTATTCAATTTGTTCTTTTCACTTTTTCTCTTAAACTCATCTGACTCCCAATACCTCTGTAAACCTTCCCAAACTGCAGGAGCCATCCATGGAAATGGAGCCTTGTAAAGATTATGTGCAAGATACAAATTTTTCTTCAACCATTCACTCGCCTCATGGTTTAAATGCCGCAAGATTGAAGATTCATGTTGCGCCTCCCATGTGTATATGCCCTAAGAAAAGAGAAGGTTAACCAAGTTATTGTTTCTAAAAGTTCACATACATAATTAAAAAGCATTAATGAATTTAATGGTTAAAATGATATTTACCCTAAAAGCGGTGAATATCCGTTGCCTCACATCTTTGGGCACTTTTCCCCATCCGGTCCATGCCTCTTTATAATGACCTTTGACCAATTCATGGATTGTTCTCTTAACTTCATGATCTCTTGAAAAACCATGATATAAAAACACTTTAATTAAAATAGAGAACACTACTTAAAAAAAGAAAATTAAACACTAAATTGTAAAATTATCATAACATAGAATTTTACTTACATAATTACACTATCTGGGGTGATAACCCAAGGGGGCCCAGTGCTCACAGACTCATTAGAGGGCCCCTCCATTTCTATTGGTGGGTCCTCAGTGGCATGAGTAGAAGTCTCCATATATGGTTGTGGAGGGCTTTGTGCAATTGGCGCAACTATTGAAGGTTGTGGAATTGGTGTCAATGGAGTCATTGTCGTTGTTACTTGAATATTTGGATGTATACAAGGAGGCATTCCCAAATTTGCAGGTGTACTAGATACTACTGCAGGGTTAGCAGATGTTTGATGAATATTTTGTGTGCATCGGCCCCGGCCAGATATAGATCGGCCACCACGACTTGATGTTGATCGGCCACTAGATCGACGTCCAGACTGACCACGTCCTGAGCCTACCATAAATTAGTCTTGAATGGTAAAATTAAAAAACTAACTTGGAAAATAAGGAGATAAGTATACAAATATAAACAATTAACTTTGATCTAATAATTATACAAGTTTGAAAAAAAAAAAGGTGGGCATTACAAATGATAGTCAAACCTGATGTTGTGCGAGAATCTTGAGAGCGATCCATCATTCTTCAAGTTAATCTATCTATCCACCTACATAGAAGCACAAATGTAAATATAAATGGTTAATTTAAGTGTGTTGCATCTCTACAAAGAAATTATTTCGATAAACATTTGAAAAATATTAGATTCTTACGGTGAAACTACAAAGAAAAACTTATATTCAATACAAATGTATAATAGCCAATTTGGAAAACAAAATCATAGGTTTATATATAAAAAACAAGTTCATAGTGCATAATGTATTAAAAATCATGTTCATCATCATCATCATCATCATCATCATCATCATCATCATCACCATCAGATTGTTCATTATCTTCATCATCTGTCAATTCATCCCTCTCGCTCTCACCCTCTGATATGGGTTGTAATATATCAGATAAGTCAACAACAAGTTGTATGCCTTGTGGGTCAAACAAATGAGGAATGTCTTCCATAACATTGACGCCTGTTAAGGATTGAATTTCCTCCATTTGATATGCAGATCCATCCTTTTCTGGCCAAGTTGCCTCAACCATTCTCCTAGCTTTTAGTCTTGGACACGTACCAACCAATCAACCTTATCCTTTTTTGTACTTGGGTAGTCAATGTAGTTCACTTGAATAGCTTGTTGTGCCAACACAAATGGATCATACTTTGGATAAATCCTTTTCCGATTAATATCAACCAACTTATATATAGGATGAACTTTAGTGCCATTTATTGGGTCAAACCATGTACACTCAAAAAGAACGACATGATTCCATCTACTACCATGATACTCAAGTTGGACTATATCTTCAAGTAAACCATAGAAATCAGTAGATGAATCATCAGCATTGGTCCCTTGTACACAAACACCACTATTCATGGTGGCCTTCTCCATGCCATGTGTGACAGTATGAAAGTTATAACCATTAATAAAATATCCTGGCCATGTTGTTGCTTTCTTAGATGGACCCCAAGCCAAGCTCTGCAAGAGAGGATCTGTGACTTGATTGATCTCATTTGCAACCTACATCCCAAAAAATATTCGTGAACTTTTTCACTAATTTTTTATGTAGTTTCAACATATTCGTATCATTACTTACAAAACTTTCAAACCACTTTGCAAAATGCTTGTCAATCGCCTTATCAATAGCATCAGCGGGGTTACCTTGTAGATAATTGACAAATATCCTACGAATATGTAGTCCACTAATAGTTAAATATTTAACATGTTGTATGGTTATAAATTTTAATAATTGACTATAGCTTACTTGTAATATGGATGTACTTCCGGGCAATTTCGCAATATGTACGTATGCGCTACATGTAGCTCATTTTCCGATAGCCACCTGATCTTTGGACGACCTTGAGCTCGACCAATGTAATTGAATATGGAGAAAGGTGGGAAAATGTCATTACTCACACCCTCATCATTTCGTCGCAATCTCCTCCTCCTACATGATATGTGAGGTTCAAAGTAATGCTCTGCAAAAATGTTGATTTCCTGTGCAATATATGCTTGACAGATTGAACCCTCAACATGTGCTTTACTCTTTAAAGTTTTCTTTAGTTCTAGAAGAAACCTGCAGATATAAGAATGGCTAAACATTATATAAACTAAGCCTAAAAAAAATATATTATAGCAGTGTAATTAGATTATGGCTTGTATTACCTCTCAAAAGGATACATCCATCTATATTGAACAGGGCCTCCAATTCTAGCCTCATAGGGCAAATGAACAACAAGATGCTCCATAGAATCAAAAAATGCCGGTGGGAAAATCTTTTCCAAGTTACATAAAATCACTGCAACCTTTTCTTCTAAATCAATAAGTTTGCCAATGTCAAGCACAACAGAACATATACACTGGAATAATAAGCTTAATTCTGTTAATGGATTCCAAATGAACGATGGTAGCAATTCCCTAAAAGCAATCGGAATCAGCCTCTGCATAAACACATGGCAGTCATGGCTTTTCATACCAATCATTTTTAATTCATTCATGTCAACACACCTTCCAAGATTAGAAGCATAACCATCTGGAGACCTTAATTGGTGAATCCACTCACAAATAACCCTCTTCTGTGCTTTAGTTAAAGTGTAGAGTGCTTTAGGAATAGAACGACATGTATCTGCTTTGAAGGAACCGCTATCTCCTTACGGTCACAAAGAACTCCAACATCTTTTTCTTGCGTTAATGTTATCCTTGCTCTTCCCTTTCACATCCATCACAGTGAAAAACACATTATCAAAAACATTTTTCTCGATGTGCATCACATCAAGATTGTGTCGGATCAAATTGGTTTTCCAATAAGGAAGATCCCAAAAAATGCTTCTTTTTGTCCATTTATGATCTGCTCCATACCCTGGGGGAGTGTTAATTGGGTCCTCCACTGCTGTTGGGAACATCATAACTCGATTAAGAATTTCATCCCCCGACAATTTTGGTGGTGCACCATTTTTTTCCACACGACCTCGAATGAAAGACTTTTTGTCCTTACGGTACGAATGATTTTTTGGTAAGAACTTTCGATGACAATCAAAATAGCTTGCCTTCCGACCATGTTGTAGATGAAAAGCATTGGAGCTCTCCATACATATTGGACATCCTAAAACCCCGGCAGTACTCCACCCAGATAGCATCCCGTACGCAGGAAAATCATTAATTGTCCACAAAAGTGCAGCCCTCATGCGAAAATATTCACTTTTGGAAATATCATACGTCATTTCACCAGAAACCCATAAATTATTCAGCTCATCAATTAAAGGTTGTAGAAAAACATCTATGTTCTTCTTCGGGTTCTTAGGCCCGGGACAAATTAGAGTTAAGAACATATAAGGCCTTTTCATGCACATGCCTGGTGGAAGGTTATAAGGAGTCACAACCACTGGCCAACATGAATAAGTCCTCCCAAATTGTCCATGCGGTGCAAAGCCATCAGCACATAAACCCAAACGAATATTACGAGGTTCCTGGGCAAAATCAAGATAAGTTCTATCAAAATGTTTCCATGCCTCGGCATCAGATGGATGTTGCATTACTCCCTCGTTTCTTTCATGAGTGGCATGCCAGGTCATATGCGTTGCTGTAGCATTAGAAGCATACAACCTCTGTAATCTTGGAGTTAATGGCAAGTATCTCAGTATTGCTTGTGCAATCTTTTTATGAGCGTGATCATTAGGTAGCCTACGTCGACCCTTGACTTGCTTGTACCTCGGCTCATCACAAAATTTGCAAGAGACTTCCGTAGCATCATGTTTCCAATACAACATGCAACCATTTTTGCAAGCATCTATTTTAACCACAGGCAAACCAAGTTCATTCATAGTTTTCCTATGATGGTAATAATCAGTTGGCATTGTATTATCTGGACGAAGAACTTCTTTAATTGCGGTAATCATGGAATTGAAATCAGCCTCAGACATGTTAGCATCAGACTTGATAGATAACATCCTAGCAACGAAAGACAACTGGGAGTGATTCTCACATCCTTCATATAGGGGTTGGTCGGCAATCTTTAACACATTAAAAAAATCTATCGCTTAATTGACTTCTTTCATCAATTTGAAAACCAGAAGTTGGCTCATCTAATGGTGGTTGCACACTTGGACCAGCTTCATCATTACAATGAGATGGTGGCCATATCGGAACACGAGAACGCAAACAATCATACACCATTCTTTGGTCCCAAGTCATTTGCTCATATTCACCCCAGTTTGCCACATGTTCTACACTTTGGTCACGATTCTCATTTAGCTCCTCATTAATTGGGAATAATTCTTCCCCATGACAAGTCCAGTTCCAATAACATTGTTTAAACCCACGGCGATATAAATGCAAAACTACATCATCTGGAGCCAGAAATCGTGTGTTTTTGCACTTAAAACAAGGGCACCGAATATTCTCCCCATTTTTGTAAGAGTCATCTTGACTAACTGCAAATTGGATGAATTCATCCACCCCAGCAATAAATTCATCAGTCAATCCTTTTCGTCCAGGCAGATTTCGATTATACATCCATTTTCTTGACAACATTTTTGGACCTATGAACAAAATAATAATAATAATAATAATATTTGACAAAAATTTAATAATAATAATAATCTTTGACAAAATAATAATAATAATAATAATAATAATAATAAAGTTTTAAAAGTAAAAGTATAGGAAAGGTTGACAGGGACCAAAACTTACTTTAACAATAACAATAGTCCAATGAGATAGAATCTAAAAAGTCAGTAAGGATAAGCTTTTATCACTTTCATACTATATATGTATATGGACATGACCAATATCAATTTTATCAAGTATGAATTATAAATAAATAAATAAATAAATAAGCATGTTTATCAACATCTAGTAATAAAGTATTCATGTTGCTACGAAAATGCAGATATGCCGGCAAAACTATCAACAAACTATGCTAAGGACTAATTGAAAATTTAATTAAACAATACATGGGTTTGTCATCATATTTGGAAGGATAATAAAATGCACAAAAATACAAAGCACTTGCACTGTCATATACACACAAGCACACAAGACAATCTTAAACATAACAATAATAATTCAATGAATGAAGATTAAAGGCATGATAAACAAGTATTTGCATCATTTGTTTTCTACTAAATATTCTAAACCCTAATCAATCACAGAATCATGCGACGTGTAATCAGGATTTGGGAATAATATTCAATGGTTTTTAGGAGGAAACAATGCATTCCATGGTTTATTTTTGACTTTATTTGTCTCTTGGGCATTCTCACTTTTTTAGGACATTTATTCTTGTTTTTAATCATATATATTTAGACGGCAACAATTGACTTTTTTTTTAAAATATTGAGAATTTATTTTACCATTGAACATAAAGGCAAGAACTTAGAATCAATAAAAGGCATAACTTGGTGACGTTTGAGTTGAGGTTTTGGTATAGAAAACATATAATTAAGCTCAACTAATGAATAAATTCAACGTAAGTCTAAAATGACACTCCAAGCATCTGGAACTCAATGATGCTTTTTCCAACCTCCGTTTCTAACTTCCAAAAACTATGAGACATAAATTGACCCATTTCTTCTTGATCTTAGGTCATAGCATCATTTATTTACACATAAATATGTCTGAGTGTTCTTTTTTTTTTTAAGTTCCAGACAAACCAACGGGTGAAAAAATTTAAACCAATAATTAAAGAATAAAAAATAAATAAATGTAAAAGCAGTTAGTTGGGTTAGTTGAATGTTCAACAAACCATAACAAAGGCCTGCTTGGATGCTTTTGCCTTTATATATATATATAAAGGCAAAAGCATCCAAGCAGGCCTTTGTTATGGTTTGTTCATTTAACCTTATGATCAGTTTGGTTAAATTGGTTAATTTCCAATTTGTTCAAACATGCTTAGAATTACTCATGTATACAAGTTCATTGTTCAACAATGCTCAACTAGCTTGACACTGTTGGAGCCCAGAAATAGCTTGGATTCTTGAAAAATTTTCACAAGTAAATATGTGTATATATATATACATGTAATGAAACAAATAAATTAAAAAAATGAACTACTTTTGAATAGAATGAGAAGAGAAAAAGAGAATAGAAAAACCACTTCAACAGCTCCAAACATACAATTTCTTCAACCATCTTGGAGATAATGGCAAAATAATTAAATAAAGGAGCCAGATAAATTCACATACCTTTGTTTTGTACTTCATGAAATGAATTAGAGAGCTATATATATATTACTGCTTGCAAAATTTGATCAGCTGTTTTAGTTCGAAGGTTTCTTAGACCTGCTGTTGCTTGCATGGATTGACACCGAAAATCAAAAACAGAAATTGAGATTCATCAAATCAACATCAAAATAAAAAAAAATAGATATTAATTTGAGATTAAAACAATGACTCTCACTCCAAGTGTGACAGGTGTAGAAGGTTGCAATTCCACAGGAACCACACGCGCAGCTTTCTCCAAAAGAGAAATGAGTGAATTTGCAGCCTTTTTGTGGATCATTAGCATAGTAACTCAACCCAGGTTTTACCTGAATATATTTATGCAAAACCCTTAGAAGTCAAGAAACACCAAGAACAAAATTCAAAAAACATATATATATTTTAATTACCGACTCATAGACCTTGATATCATCACCAATTTTCAGCAAATTAAACTCCTCATCAAAGTGAAAGACATGAACCCTCTACCAGTGCTCCCGGCATCAAACACCACCCAAAGCCTTCACAAATGTGCAGTCCTTAGCCTCCCAAACCACTTCAACAGCTAACCATCGATCTTGAGCTCACCACCCAAAACTCACTTCAACGATGCCGTCCAGCAGTCCAAGATTTAGCGGCCGGTGAAGTTGAAGGCTTGTTCTTACACCCCGCCGAACGGCCACGGTGAGTCGGTGCCGTCGAAGTTCAAAGCTCGTTGATCGGCCGGGGGTGGGGATTTGGCGGCTGGGGGCGGGTGGAGTGAAAATCTGAGTGGGTTGTAAAACCTAGAATGTTCTTACATCCCTAGGTTTTACATCCACTCAAAAATTATTATTATTATATTATTATTATTATTATTATTATAGTGAAAACCTAGGTGTTTCACTACTATTACTGTTATATTATTATTATTATTATTATTATTATTATTATTATTATTATTATAATGAAAACCTAGGATGTTTTCACTACTATTATTATTCTTATTATTATTATTAGTATAGTGAAAACCTAGGATGTTTTCACTATTATTACTATATTGTTATTATTATTATTATTAATATTCTTATTATTATTATTATTCTTATTATTATTATTATTATTATAGTGAAAACCTATGATGTTTTCACTATTATTATTATTATTATTATTATTATTATTATTATTATCAAATAGCCAACTATAGTCAATTATAGAAGCAATTGATGTGACTTAGGTATTTTAATTTGTTGTGATGTTTTTACGAAATCATGTTTATTGTTAATTATGATAATAAAATAAATATATTATATTATACAATATAACATCTAAAATTTGAGTAATGATTTATTTAAAAATATATATATTTTTTAAATTATATATTTTACTCGGTTTAATTCTCCATTAACATCAAACACCATGTTAAATAAAGCATGTTCATTAGTTATTATTACTACAAGTTTTTTTTTCTTCACCTCCAAAGCACAATAATTTTATTTAATATTAAAAAATTTATGAAAAAAGATTGAATAAGAAGAAAACGCGAAACACATTTATCTTGTTTAACGTGGAAACACATTTCATTTTTTACATATAAACCAAAACCTACATAAGCCACATCCTCGTATTTAATAACCCTATGACATTGGTGGCATGTCTAGTTGGCTAATGTAGTGACAAATGGCATCAATTATTATTATTACAAAAACAAATGCTTTTGAAAAGTTTAATGAAAGATTCAACGAATGTAATTAAAATTTTTTAACTATTAATACCATAATTAATGTAAATATATATTTAAATGCAATAATATTTTTAAAAATATTTATAATTGGTTTTTGAAATGTTCCAAGATAAATTGTGCATCTATTTTAAATATATATATATAAACAAAATTAATGAATGTAAGTAAATATTTCTATTATTAATACCATAATTAGAGCAAACAAATATTTAAGTGTAATAATATTTTTAAAAAGATTCATAATTGTTCTTTGAAAAGTTCTAAGGGCAGTTATACATAATATATGTATAGATAAAATTAACGAATGCAATTAAACCTTTTATATTACTAATACCATAATTAATGAAAACAAATATTTAAGTGTAATAATATTTTTAAAATGATTTATAATTGTTCATTAGAAATATTCCCAAGTCAAATTATACATCTATTTTAAATATGTACTAGGCATTCTCCCTGGCTTCACATCGAAGTTTTTAAAATTTTGTATGGGGTTTTTGAGGTAATATATATATATATATATATAATTGATATAATTAAACAACTGCTACAATAAAAACTTTTGTATACCTTAGATTTCAAAGGTGTTATACACATTTAATGCATAAATAAATAAATGCGATTAAAGTTTTTCAATTATTAATATTATAAATAATATAAATAAAAACTTAAATGTAATAAAAAACTATTTAAATTTTGTAAGAAAATGTTATGCAATAAACAAATTAAGTTTTTTTATTGTGGGTACATAATTATTATCAAAACTATAAAATTATTATGTAATTATTATAAATAAAGTATAACTATTATGAATATAGAATATTATGTGTATGGGTAATTAAATTATGCTACCAAATTTTAATATATTTTTGTGAAGAATAGTAGAGATTTTGTAAGAAAATATTTTGCAACAAAAAAAAAAAGTTTTTTTATTGTGGGTACATAATTTTTATCAAAAGAGTAAAATTATTATGTAATTATTATAAACGTGAGTAAAATTGCTTATAAACTGTGCTAAACCCGCCGACAAATTCACGTACGACGCGTTTGTCTGCATTTTCGCAGACGGCCGCTTTTAAACCGCCGCCAACACCATTTTCGATTCTGTTGACACATCGCGTCACGACGTGCCAGTCGACCGCCGTCCAAAACCCGCGACAAATTCATGACGATGATAGAACACGTCGGCACGGGATCAGCTTTAAACCGCCTACAAAAACCGGTAGATAATACTGGATTCCTTTTCACGACGCTTTTCGAGCACGGTCTAAGCTCGATCAGGCCAAAACCGCGATCAAATAAACGATGATGTGCTTCGTTACGATACGCGGATCGGCCAACCTCAAACCGCGCCAACAACCGCGCTACAAACACCACGGAGCCCGATTGTTTGACCCGCCGTACGACGAGGGGCCGACCGCGCCAAAACCCGCGACAAAGAAAGCGGACGATGACGAAAACACGATTTCGGCACGGCCAACCCTCAACCGTGCGTAAAACCGCTGACATGGTAAGTTTGTCGCATGGCACGGCCAACCCTAAACCGCGCTAAAACTGCGCTATGAATACGCGATCTATTGTCACGGCGTAGGACGGCTGAGCCGACCGCGCAAAAACGCGACAAACTAAAACGATGATGTATGCAGTAGCTCAGCGGTTTTTCGCGACGGCCAACCTTAAATCAGCGCCAAAAACCGCGACAATGGAGTCAATGGTATTTGCCAGCATCGCTGCACAGCGAAATAACCGCGCCAAAAATCGCGACAAACACATCATACATGAGGTTTGCCACGCCATGCGCCAAATGCTTTAAACCGCCAAAAATCGCGACAATGAGCAGAGATCTGAGCATCGGTGCCTGGCACGGCGTATTGGCCGACCGTACGCAAATAAAACCGTGATCAAACATGATGATCATGTCACAATTTGTCAGAGCACAGCGCGTTTTAAAACCGCGCAAAAACCGCGACAAAGGAACTCATGATGGCAGACGGCTTTTCGCATCGCATAAGCTCGACCTGCAGCTAAAACCGCGACAAAGAATGGATGATAAGCTAGCACGGTTTCTGGCACGTGCCAGCTCGACCGTGCCAAAAAGAGCCTAAAGAGCATGGATCATATGGTTTTGGGACTAGCTAGAATGTCTGCGTGCTACCGTGATGACAATGTGTTATGTCACGGTTTTGAAGACTATTTTTGTCTCAAAATTTTAGACTTTAAAACATAAATCGCTAGATAACACTCGAGATGCACTTGTCACTGACTAGTAATCGCGCCAAATACTCACGATAACTTATCACCAAATTCGCGCTGCCTAATTCTCGCGGATAAATTTCGCACTCGAATCAAACCGCGCAAATAAATTGTGCCAAATTCCTGTTTTTCTTGTAGTGTAAATCAGATGAATAAAACAACAAATACAAACACCAAAAAAATCATCAAAATCATCCAAATATACAAACAAATGAAATGGATTAGGACTCACTGAAGCTGTTCTTGATGAGATAATTGAAGGTATGAGCATCAAAATTGTACGTAAACTTGTTATTGCTAGATGGGAGCTTCTGAAGGCATTAGACAGTAATTCCAGTGAAATTTCCGTGAACTTCGTGTACTGTTAGGACCATCGTGGTCCAAGCCATGAAGCTATAGATTAACGTCTTCTGCCCCATTTCCACCCCAATCTCTCTCCAAACCCTAACCCTAACCCTAACCCTAGAACTATCCGATGGATTCCCAAAAGGGCAAGAACAAGACCGTTGCCATGAGTCCAAAACAAGACGAAAATGGATGAAGACTTGAATTTTATATAATGTTCCATTTCAAATAATAAACCAATTTAATTTAAAATAAAAAAATAATTTTCTATTTTTATATGAAATACTTATAATTTAATTAATTTATATAATGAATTTTATCTGTTATTATAGAAGAATAAATAATACTCTTATTTATTAATTATTTATTATTTAAATTTAAATATCAGAAAATTAACAATAAACCAATTAATTTAACATAAAAATTAATTTTTATCTTTATAAGGAATACTTATAATTTCATTAATTTATATAATGAACATTATGAGTTAGTATAGAAGAGAAAGTAATACAATTATTCATTAATTATTTATTATTTATTAATTCTTTTTTATTTAAATTCAAATACTAGAAAACTAACAATAAACCAATTTAATTTAAAATAAAAATTAATTTTCAATTTTCATATGAAATACTTATAATTTCATTAATGTATATAATGAATATTATCTTTTAATAACATGCATTTTTTAAATTTAAATGTATCAGTTATATTATAATCTAATGTTAAAATAATTTCAAAGATAATTAAAATCAAATATTTATTTACCAAAAAAAAATCAAATATTTCTTTTTAGTGGTTGTAGTAGTGAATGCTAATTTTTTAAATATTTATTTTAATAATTTTTTATCTTGAGATAGATAATCAAATAAAAATTATATGTTACAAATTAATTTATATAAAATAATAAGTTAAGTAATATTCATAAATTTGTAACTTAATTGATTAATTTGTATATTCATTTGATCTTCATCAGCATCTTATTTTTAACTATGCACTTATAAATTTATAGAATAAATTATCATGACATTATTTTTTTATATTTGTTTTATAGTGTTCATTTTTTAAATTTAATTATTATTCTTAATTTAAATCTCAAATTTAATTCCTATATTATTATTATTATAATTAAGTCTTGCTTTACAAAACATAAATATAAAAATTAAATATAATTCAAAATAATATGTTGAAAGTAATATATTGTTTACCAACGGAACGATATTCATTAGTAAATGTTTGATCTATTCTAAAGTCTTAAACGTTCGTTGGTATAGATTATTTGTAGCTACTATAATTGATGATTGTTATAGATAAGTATCAGTATAGAGTAGTAGTTATACCAAAGGAACAAAATCGGTAAGTAAATATCAAATTTATTCTGACAAATTAAATGTTCTGTTGGTATAGATAATCTATAGCTAGAGATTTGACTGTCACTATAAATTAAAGTCAATATACAATAATATTTATACCAACATAACAAAATCCGTCAGTAAATATATTATATATTCTCACAATTTTAAAGTATCGTCAACATAAATAGTCTATAGCTACAGAATTTAACCGTTACTATAGAAAATCATCGGTATATGGCAACTTGTTTGTAGTGAATTATGACATTAGTGAAACCTATAAATAATATAACTCCACCTACAAGCAATAGTAAAGCAATTCATAATCAAATAAAAATTTACTTAGTGATTTACCCTTATTTGCTATTGATTTATTTATCTATTTATTATACAAAGAAATAATCGGATTATTTTCTTTGAAAATGGGATCATGTAAATGTTCAAGTCCTATATTACATTATTTTGCTCAAATAAAAATTTGTGATTCTTGGATTATATTTTTGTACGTATATTATACTTTAATAATTTTTGTAAATTTTGAAATTTTAATTTTGGAACTTAGCAGTTTATTAGCACAATTGCTATTTTTTTTTTATTACTTTTACTCATCAAATGAACTATATGCTTAACCTTGTTAATGGTGTTCAAACATTAACTATATCGACATTAATTTTTGGTAAATGAGACTATGTTGTCACACTGGTTTGTTGGTAAAACAATAACAATTTCCGATATTTTGACTAATATCTCAGAGGATAAATAAATGACTTTCGTATTTAATCTTGGGTCATCGAGGATAAACAAAAAATCTTTGATATTCTAGCTCTTGTTATCAAGGGAAAATGACTAGCATTTGATATCTATAGTAAATTTGAGAGACATATACTCTTACTTTGGAAATCTAAAAATATATGTTCTAGATCGCATCTTGAAAATCTAATTTTCTATACCTAGTAATTGGAAAAAAGTTATGGTTTGGAATTATATTTTTGATGGACTACTAGACTTATGAGATATGCATTTGGACTAATTATTTACTCTTCTATATTGTATAATATTTTTGATTCAAAAATGTATGTGATTTTATTATTCTTAATATTTAAAATTGTGTTTTAAAATCCTATATGATCACTAATATTTTTATTGGATTACTTATTAAGTATCAAGCTAATAATTTTGTTGTTAATTCTGTTTTTTATCAAGAGTTGTGGTCTAACAGGTAGCTTACCTAGCTGTTGAGTAGCTGGCATTCCTTTTGCTGTAGTTTGAGTTGTTTTTTTGTCTATTTTGTAGACTTTCAAACCATTTGTATTTTTAAACCTTGTTGTGTTTCTTGATACTTGGAAGATGTGGTTCTATAAAATTGTTGTATTTTCTTCTATGAGACATGTCTTGAGGCCTTGTACGCCTACTAGATCCTTTGTCTTATGGCATGTGTCTATCTGTTCGATCTTTGAATTTGATATTTGAAAGTTGTGATTCTATTAGATTATATTTCTTGCTCTGAGATAGGTTTTGAGGCTTCGTATCTATTTGAAATTTTAGCTTCCCGCACATCCAAAATCACCCCTCTGTTTGAGCTCACTTATTTATTTTTAATAATTATTTATTAGTTATTTTCTATTTATTTATTCTTTAGATTATTTGCTAAAATTCTAGTTATGGTCATTATATACATACATATTTGATTATTCAATTATTTGTTATTAAACAAATTATTTGTTAAGTAGTTAATGTTGAAATAATTGGATTATTTTGTTTTACTAAAACTGGAATCATCCAAATTTTTATTTTTGCAACATAAAAATACCTTGACTTTTGCATTTTATTCATGTTTTGGACAGTAGATATTTTCTTGTAACTGTCTGTAGTCTTTAAAGAAACTATGCACTAGCTCAAAAAAAGAGGAGAATTATGATGTTCCGGCAGAGCATCCCTCTGGGGTCTTGTTTAATTGTGAAACAAAGGTTATCTAAATATGCAATTCTATTTGAATTGAGAGATTTTCTAAGTTATACAAAACCCCTCTTTCATGTGTGAAATAAGTGATCGGTAGAATGATGATACAGTCACCACACAATCGCATTATGCTCTAGGAATTCTCAATGTGAGTTAACAAGAATTTCTTAATTAATTAATCCTTCTTGCAAAGAGATTACACCTAATCTGAATACAGAATAGAGATGCGAAATTTTTCCTAAAATCTATTGCATGTGATTGCAAAGAGTGCGGAAATACTCATTAACTCACTTAGGAGGATTGAGGGAGAAAAATTCTCCAAAGTACCCTATTGCTAGGCGTACTCACAATTCCCTCTAATCACAGAATATCTATGGTAAGTAAGTATTTCTACTCGTCACAAAGCATATCGAGTATAATAACTAGGGCTTTTGTCACGATTACCATCAAGCAATACAAACATACAATTTGAGTCAAATAATATGGATTGCAATTAAGAAACCAAGTAAATTACAAAAATCCACAACCAATGTGAAATGATAAAACCCTAGAGTTCAACAATGCCCAAACATCTATGAAATTAGCCCTCAATTAAAGGAGAGAAACAATGCAATGCAAATGAAATAAAAATCACAAAGAGAATAATATAACTACCTTAAAGCTCACATTCTCCTTGGATAGATGAAGTTCTTCGAAGATTCCCCAACATCACCGCCGAAATCTCTCCACGCATGGCTCCCTTGAAGCTTTGTACATTCATCTAATCTCTTCCTTTTGCTTTCTCTCCACGCATGGCTCTCTTGAAGCTTTGAACATTCATCTAATCTCTTCCTTTTGCTTTCTTCCCTCAGACAATATGTGCAATGAAAGACCCCCAAATTGCCTCCCAAAGAGTAGAGAATAAGATTCCCCAAAAGCCCTAGTTTATGGACTTTTATAACCAAAAAATCTGGGGTTCTTACGGCTGTAAGAGGTCCTTACGGCCCGATGCTTATGACCATAACAATACCCGTAAGTTTCTCGGGTTTGGTGTTAAGCTCATAACAGTGCATGCAATAGTGATTTGCTACAACACCATGAATAGTGCACTACTACTATAATGGTCCATAATAGCACCCTTAAGCCCAATCGTAAGTCACTCTTAAACTTTGTTTTTCTTCCAAAATTAGCTCAAATTGTCTCAAACTTGTTCCTCCTAATCTATATGTCTTCATTCTAACAGGAACACAAAATAGATGCAAATTAAGCACCAAATTCAATCATATATTCAATAATTACATACAAAGTGTTATAAATAATAATATTAATCAAATACATTCGTTCAAGCAGTTATCAAGGTGGCCGGCGGGGGTAAATTCTGTCCTCATAAATATGAACTCAATTAAGATTAAGAGATTATAGTTTCACACTATTCTTTTGGGGAAGAATAATAGCCTTCAAATTCTGGCTTGTGTCTCTGAGAGTAAAGAAATAACTTCTGAAATTCTGACTCGGGTTATCAAGTTTGAACAAATGAACTATGATATTTTTCTTTAGCTATAAAAAGATTGGGAGACATATTTTCAGATTTTTGAAGAATTATATTTATGTTGAATAACTTTGATTTTCTTAATTATATTATTGAAATGCTATAATATATTATATGGTTATTTCTTATTCTGAATTTTTTTAAATTCTACATGATACTAATATTTTTAGAGGTTACTTATTGAGCTGTCAAGCTCATAATCTAGTTGTTAATTTTTTTCAAATTAGGAGTACAATGCATTAGTGGGAACTGTCAACTAGTAGGCAAAACCTTAGTGTAGTTTAAGTTCTTATTTTTGCATGTATTATAAACTCTTTGTGTTTTGGATATCCTGTATTTTTCAAACTCTATTGTATTTGGACAACTAAAAATTTTCTAGTATTTTTAAATTGTATTTTCTACTCAAAAATAGGTTTAGAGGTCGTGGCTTATTGTGTTCTGCATTGTGGGTGTGGGGCCATTTGCTACTACCCAGGGCATGGCAGGCAGGGTTTTGGGTGTGACAATATATACATGTCTGTGTGTGTGTATTAAACTAAGCGAAACACGAACCAAGAAATTATTATTTTGTTTATTGATCAAGTTGAATTGATTTTACATGAGAATACATATTCGGATTTTGGTATCAATGATTAAGAGCTATAAAAATCAAATCTCAACATGTAAAACTAACCTCCCAAATGCAGAACAAATATATATGATATTATGGAAGTGAAACAAATACAATAATCGAATCAAATCCACCATTTAATTTATTCTCAAGATACATATATTTCGCATGGAAATTAAGAAGGCAGGTAATTCCCTTTCCAAAGAAGCATTTTTAACAAATAGAAAGTGATCATTATCTATTAATCCTTGACAAATAATTGAACACATACGTTTTCCAGTTGATAGCATAACAAGAAAACACCATTCCAAAAACAAAATGCTTCACAAAAATTAGAGATGGCTTACGTTACGTACGTCCATTCCAAACTTGGTACAATTTCTTGGGTCCCTCATTTTCCATAATATTTGCTCAAACTCCAAATCAAATAGGATAGAGAAAGAAAAGAAGTAATCCCAAATTCAAATGCAAAAGTCCAACTAGTCAAAAAAAGAAACTCAAACCAATAACAAAATCATTGAGAAACAATTCAAAGTTGGAAATTGACACTGAATTTATTGTTGGCCGTTATTACTAATTTTAGGATCCTTTGAGTTTGAGATGAAATCTAATGCTAACTAGTTCTTTTTTTACTCTTCTAAGATTAGATACTAAGAAAACATAAAATAACCAAGAGAGAGAAGCAAAGGTTTGGGATAACAATGAGGTATTTGTCCAGCTTTAATAAATGTTGTGTTCAATTTAAGATACTTTGATAAGTTCTAAATGTTCTCGCCTTTTTTTTTGTTTTTTCGACTAAGGTGACAGGAAGGATAGTGGTGCACTAGGTATGGAGGCTTAATGACACTTAGAGATTTACCATATGGGGCATGCTAATACACGATGCAATGATGACCTATAACATGCAATGTAAAATAGTATTGTTCACTCACTGTAAGCAAGCGATAACTATAAAACTTTGCATTGTAATATATATATATATATATATATAAGAGTCTATGTCTACTATGGATGTCCATAGATATGAAATCTACAGATGTCCTCCTCCCTCTCTAAAACTTTAACCTAAAATCCCCCAACTCTTTCTCTAAATCCTAACCCTACCTTCCCTACTTGTCTCTCTCTCTCTCTCTCTCTCTCTCCATCTCTCTAGGAATGTCTACACACATCCATAGATGGTATTTAGTATATATATAATAGCACATTTTGACTATAAAGTACAACTTTTGAATAATGCTATATACTTAGGACAAATGATGAGTGCATTAAATGGATATATATCGTATTATAAATCTATGTACTTCACTTACCTTCTCGCAAACTTTTCTCTATTTTAGTGCTATATCTAGTATTTTATGCATATTAAACAAGTAATCAGGTTTTTGGGACAAGAAAAAATGAGCTCAGAGCGATAGGGTCAAATTGAAGATCACAACCTCAACATGGTTTTATTTTAAATGGTTACAAAAATATTACTTATTTGCGAAGGATTTGAACCAATAACCTATTATTCACCCAATGAGAGCCCAACCAACTGAGCTATGATTGTTGTTGTAACATGAATAGGATAATATATATATATATATATAGGGGGACCAATCATCTAGGCACCTCCCTAAATTTACAATCTTGGGATGTTCCAGTCGCAGTCATTCAACTTCAGAGCAGGAGCTCCTCGTCTCCGTCGCTATAGCCACCAAATCTAGGTTCAGCTCTAGTCCATTACACCTCACATCCATTACTTTCATATACATATTTAGATATTTGGCATGTGTCATTTATACTTTCAATGGGCAGGATTTAAACTTGATTAATATGCTCTTTTCATATGCTAAAATCCAATCTCACTATCGAACAAACTTTCTTTCCAAAAAAATAGTCTTTTATATTTTACTCTTTTCTTTATTTTTTTTAAAGATTTTCAAAATAAATTGTATTATTTTCTATTTCAATGGGACCAATTTTACATTTAAAAAACTAAACCCTATTATTTTTTCCTTGTCAAAACAATTGCAACAAACTTTAAATTTTCTTTCTCAAAATTTATATCATTATATATACATATATATTTGATTTATTTTTGTCAAATAATCAAAGAAAGAGCAAAAAAAAAAAGTAGTTAAAACAAAAACACTTTTTAACTACTGAAATGCAAGTTTTGGTGAATGATTAGTAGTGAGCTTAAGTTTGACCACAAGAAACAGAGATGGGAAGCCTTGAAGTGTTTATTTTTTCTTTTTTAGCAATAACATGATGATCATAAACAAAAATACTGGGTTGTTTGCAATTCTTTGATTTTTTTTAAATTTTCTCAATCGATATATACAACTCTTCATCCCATTAATTATACATCTACATAAATGTTTATTGATGAGTGTACAATGTTCTATTATTTCATATCATTTTGTATACTTATTTGGCTTATATTAGGATCATATTGTGGAATTTGGTGCTAGACTTAGTGTATTTTTTACTCTCAGACTTCGGGCAGTACTTAAAGATGAGAGAAAACCAAAAGAAGCATTCCAGACCCTAAATGAAGAAGCTGGAGCTCTCTCGGCATTAATTGAACAAGGACAAAGCAAACTTGATGCTTTACGAGTAGCTTATGACATGGCTTACGGCTATAAGCACTTACAAGAAAACCTTGTGGGCATGCTTATGTCCATAAAGAATAGTTCAAAGCCAAATTAGATGACCTTACAGCAGAACTTGCGCCTGTAAAGACCATCTAAAGGAGCTTACGACCAGAGCTTATGCACATAAGTGCGGGAGTAAGGTGCAGCACAGTAAAGCTTATGGTCCAGCGCTTACGGCCGTAAGCTAGACCATAACACAGATAGAAGACCTTACGAACATGACTTTATGGCCATAAATGTTCCCTTAAGGTTGGCGACCATCTTCTTCAGCTCCTTATGGCCACAAATCCTTACACCCGTAAGTAGCCCATAAGTAGCTGAGTATAAAAAGATTTGATGAAGATTTTAGGGTAATTCTTTGGATTTTTTTTATTCTTTTTCACGGAGGCGAAGCTAGGGAAGAAAGAAGGTGAATCTCCAGGGTTCAAGTGGGTTATTATAGTAGGATATTTGGATCCACATTTAAGGGGAGATTAGATCGTAGTTGTCAAGTTTATCTTGGTGGCGTTCGTGGAAGATTTCCTAGGGTTTCTTTGGCGATTCATCTCCATCATGATTGAGAAGGTGGATTTTATGTTTTCAATATCTGTCATCATCTCTTGATGTTTAAATGGTTACCCTCCATTAATGGAGGGCCAATTTGTAGGTGTTTGTGCATAGTTGAACTCTAGAGTTTATCTTTTGACATTGGTTGTTGGATTCATATAATTTACTAGTTTTCTTTATTGCAATCCATTATTTTTTAATCTAATTGCGTGTTTGATTGCTTGATTTCTATTATGGAGAAAGCCTTAGTTATCATATTTGATGTACTTTGTAACAAGTAGAAATACCCACCTAGGATAGGCATGCCTCGACATAGGGTACTTTGGAGACTCCGTCTCTCTCAATTCTATTGAGTGAGTTAATGAGTACCTTCATGCTCTTTGCAATTATGTGGAGTAGATTTTAGGAGAACTCGCATCTCTATTCTGTATTCGGATTAGGGGTAAGCTCTCCTCATAAGAGAGATTACCTACTTAAGAGATTTTTATTAGCCCACGGTGAAGTTTCATAGAGTGTTAATGCAATTGTGTCGATGATTGTATCAACTCTGCACCAATTGAGTTACTCTTCACCCTTTACCTAGGGGTTTAGTATGATTCATGAAATCTCTCGGTTCAAATAGGATTGCATATCTAGACAACCTTTGTCTTATTCTTTATAAAACCCTAGAAGGATGTTATGCCTGGACATCGTTTCCTCTCCTGACTTCCCTCTTGTTTTACTTCGTACTTCGTGCTTCTTGCTTTTACGTTTTTTTGTTCACACACAACACTTGATTATGTAGGTTAATTTTCGGAACTAGGGTTACTATTAGTATTTTCAATCTTCTTTGTAGACCAACATATTGCTTTTACGCACACTTTATTACATGATCGGCACGTAGACTTGTGTCCCTATCATTTATTCAAAATTCTAACACTCCAAACTTCTAAATACTAGACTTTCTCTTTGATCTCAAATCAAAAACTTTATAGTCCTTCCGGTCTCTAATCAAGAAGGTTAGCTCTAAATTTACCTTGTTTATCTGATATCAATTGCTTTTATTGTTTATAAGTTTGTATATAATTCTATTAGTAATTATAGTCAATTATTTCAATTATTTTAGTGTTATTATATTTATTTTATTTGTTACTTACCCTTTTTTTTGTAATTCTATAATGCTATTTAATTTTTAAGAAATTTTCATTTAGTGAGTGATATTTTAATTATTTTAATTGTCTAATTTAAAGTTTTAATTTTTCTTATATAATTATATTTCCTTGGTAGGTGTAATTTTGATAATTTTTCATTCAATGATATCCTACCTATTTCATTTGTAATTTAATTTTTTTGATAAATCTTGGAACAATATCATTCATCCTTTATTTTATATTTAATATTTTCTTTTTCCTTTGATATTTCCTATAATCTTTTGGCATTGTTTAATTATTTTAATTTTGCATTAAGGTTATTTTATTCATTTTTTGTACTCTATTTTTTTTGCTATAAATAATTAGGATAATATCATTGTTCAATTTTACATTAGCGACAATTTTTTTAGTTTATTAGGAATTATATTTTTATTTTTTACTTTATTTTTTTTTAAACCTATTTCATGAGTGTTTAATTGATTTTTTGTTAACCCAAGTTCAATCACTACCCATCATATTCAATATACAATTTTGACTTTAATAATAATTATAATTTAAAAAAAAAAAAGAAAAACCGACTTTTGGTTTGAGTGGTGGCCTTGCGGCTAGCACTATAGGCTGGGTAAGTTATAGGTCAGATTTAGTTAAATGATATGTGCCTACAAGGGGCCAACGAGATTACTTTTAGTTGGGCTCGAGCCCAGAACTGGACTGTCCAAACCGGCTAGATCACCATAGTTGGCCCACTTTTTCCGTAAAAATTGGATAAAATGACACATACCTCTGAACCTATCCTATGACCTCATTCAAACTTAAGCAACAAGGTAACCTACTAACCTCTAAACCCTTCAATTTTTTGAATAAGATATTAAAAGCTTCAAATATAAAACATCTTCTACCAAAACATATATATATATATATATATATATAACCATTGAAATTAAACAATAAAATCCATTATTTTATATTTATTACCCATCTCTAATTTATATTTATTATCCCATCCCTATTAGTGAGATTACTTTAGAAGGAATAGAATTTTATGTAGAAAAAAAAATACTGTTATATATAAAATAATATAATTTTATTGATGTACATTAGTATATCATATTATTAATTTAAAGCCATAATATTTTCTGTTAAATTTTGTTTATTTTTTAGGAAAAATATCTAAAATCTTGAGTATTTTTAAACATGTAATTAACATAAAATCATAATATTGCTAATTTTTTTATTAATAAATAATTAATTTAAAATTTTGTTAAATTGATAAGAAACTTTTTACTGCAATGTAATTTACCAAAAAATTTTAATTATAAATTTTGTACCCATTTCCATGTTAAGAATATATTTAAAAAGATTAAATTATGATAAAATATTCATTATCAGTTGATGTTAGCCATTGTCTCATTGAAAAATAGCCATTGATATTTTTTAAAAATTTGAAAATCTATCATTTCCATATTTAACTGTTTTTTATAGAAAATAATTTTTTTATATAGTAATCCCTCAAATTTCGCACCATCGAATGATCATTTTAAATCAAATGTTTCTCAAACAAGAAAATTTAAATTTAATCCCACATCAAATAAAATCCGGTTGTTGAAAACATTGGCAACAACATTCAATAATGAGTATTTAACAATATTAATTAGCAACTTTAAAAGTTTTTAATTATTGTGATCTATTTAAAATCATCTTAAATTTTTTTTATTATATTTGACTATTTGACAAAAAATCACTAAATATAAAAGTTTTTAATATTGCAATTTATTTGAAATTATCGATAATGTGTTCAATAAGGTTAGCATTGTTGTAAATTTTAATACCACTACTTTAATTAACCTAACTATAAGTAATTGTTTGATATTGTTCCTTTACTAAAAGAAATAAATAATCAATAAACCTTAAGTTCCTTGCTTTTAGTTCCACATCGACTATTTTATGAAGAATAATATAATAACTGCCTATAAAAGTAGTGATAGGCATCCAAAACTTTTTTTAAATTTGTTTTTACTTTTTTTTAGCTAATTTTAAATGAGATTTTTACTTGCATACCACTATTAAATCATAAATTTGTTTAAATACTCTCATAAAAATGATATTTGCTTGTGTACCCCTACAAATCAATTATATTTGCTTATATGCCCTATGGTTAAGTTGACTTTTAATGGTGTTAAATATATGGATGGAATAAGGGTAAATTACCAAAATGCGTTTGCTTATATATCTCTTTAATTTTTTTTTCTTATTTTGTAGACAATACTCATTTCATTCAACAAATGATCATTATGTGTTTGTTAATATACCCATCAACTTTTTTTATTATATTTTATAGACTTTAAATTATTTAAATTATAGATAACCAGTGTAATTTTTTATATACGCTTTAATTATTTTTAAAAATTATTAAAAATTATGAATTTTTGAGTAAATTCATATTTTTAAGATTTTTACAAACATCTCTAAAAAATTTTACATTATCACATGCTCTTTACAAACATAACTTAAAAATAGGGAGAAATTACAACATGTAACAATACATAAAAAATAATTTCATACACCTACTCAAAATATAATCACATATGAAATTTATAAGAAAGAAGTCCAATAATTTTTTTTAACATCCATCCAATATCAAGTTTTTTACTATCAAGTCCTCTAAAGGACATTAAATTTTTTTGAACAAACAAATTCCCCATAAAATTCTTTAAAACAAATTACTTCCAACACCAACTTTTTTAACATCAACTAAAATAATACATATGTTCATTAATGCAAAAACACATTAAACTTCTAAAAAACAACAATCTCCAAATAACACAAATAACAACCTCAAACTCCATTCTCAACATCAACTTGAAAAGTGGAAATAAAGGCGTTGATCACGCTGAGACCTCTATTGGTGAAGGCAACGGCCCATACGTAGATGCCACGGCGTTAGGCGTAGTAGGTGTTGAAATGGTCCATTAGTGTTAGGTTGAAACCTCTGGGGACAGCGTAGACGTCTCTAACACAGATTTGAAAGAGCAGGCGAGTGAGATGACGTGTCTTCAAGGGATTAGTGAGAATGATACCTCAAAAGATGGGGGCTGAGTGGTTGAGAAGTTTGGGAATTTTTCTCAGATGGCTTAGGTTGGATGATGTTAACGAGTAATTTGGAAATTTTGGTAAGTTGGGTTAAGTGGGAACTATGGTTAATTCCATAAACCCTAACGGTGGCTAATGGCAACTAATGACATAGATATATAAGTATAAAAGTTAGTTTTATGGGGGTATGCACGTAAATATTATTTTTATGAGTGGTATTTAAGTAATTTCATGGTTTTGCATGGGTATGCATGCAAATTTTCTATTTTAAACCATATTTCAAAATTTTATTTTTAAAAAATAAAAATAAAACCAGGCGGGATGGCCCTTGAACTGGCTGGTTTTAGCTTGGCCCACTGGTTTGGTGAGAGGCTCTGACCTTGTTCGCATGGCCTACCCGGCTTGGCGGTCTAGTATTGTTGGTCGGGCTGGTTTTGGGTTAACCTTTGGCATACCCAAACCTGCCTAGTTGGGTCCAGTTAATTGGCCCATGGCCCTCTCTACCTGTTCCCATCATTACCCATAGCACAGGTGTGCTCTTTGGTTGTGCAAATCACTGGAAACTTAATTTCCAAAAGAAAAAAAAAATTGAGTCCCAAGTGTTGCTAGCAATCAACAAGGGTTAAGGTAAGGTTTATTGAAGACTTTTTGGCAAAATTATAGGGGCTGGTAGGATTTCAAGCTAAGATCAAAGGAGGTCTTTCAAGGACGAGTTGACACAGCTCGTTTGGCTTGTTGGGTACCAAATTAGATGGCCAAGTCAACTTCATTTTGGAGATTCTATCATCCTCTAGAGAGTTTTTCCTATATTTCCACTCATGTCTATGATTTTGGATTGTTTTAGGTTTCTTGTATAATTTGAGGCTAAGCCTTTGATAGTGCCTTAGATCTATGAACCTTAAGATGAACTTGTTACTTGATTTCCTTGTTTTATATATTGACTTGTTCTTTGTTTTCTGAATCATTTATGTGTTCATTTTTCTTGTATTCTCTTGATTAAGATTTCTAATTGCATACAATTGAATTGCATGATTAGGATCGAGAAATCAATCATGCTAGGTAATAGTATAGATGGTAGGGGTTGAGTGCATACTTAGAGATATGGTGTATGGTATCGAACTTTCGGTTTTAGGGTTAAACCTTATAGCAGGATTCGAGTGGTGTTAATGCAATCATAGTGCAATTAATTGGTGTTGCGGTATGATATTAGGATTTGGTTGACTTGAGAAAGGGGACACACTACTTTAGGAGTCTCCATCGTCAAAGAAAATTCAACATATAGTCAATATACATATGAAATCTTTTGCAATGTAGTCTTAAGTGGATTATTATCCAAGGTACCATATTTTCATTTTGATTCCAGTCTAGAGTCTCCATGTCAGTCACTTGATTCCTTGATTTTTATTAGTTAGGTTGTAGAACTCATCACTCGATTTCATCAGCTAGCTAATAGAGAATAAGGTAGTACTAGGAGCACCGGTCCTCGTGGGATAGACTATCTTACCTTAGAGCACACTTTATTACTTCATATAACTGGCGCACTTGAGGTTTAATACACAAAGAGCATATAAAAAAAGTACAAAATGATACAATGACCTTAAGATTGCAGACCAATACTATGATATAATTTATGGGACATAATTAAATAAATTTTCACAAAGTTATCATAAACCTCAGAGTTATGACCTTCATATATATTAGAAGGATGATAAATCTTTTTTCTTTACTAATTGAGGGATCAACTCCCTCTCATAGCATTGGTTGAGGTGAGTGGCTTGTCCATGCCATTAAAAACAAACAAATAAACAAATTTCATGATTTACCCACACATCAAATAACCAAATAAATACTTCCAATGAAAATAGCATTCTCAGAAAACTAATTTAACGAATGTGATATAGATTTCAATTCTAATAATATCAAAATATACAGACTATCTTGATTAGAAAACCTATTATATTATTCCAAGATATTAGATATCAATCCAATAAGATTGAATTTTCAATTTCACATTACAAGCATAAAATGTAAGAAATGTCAAGAATGAAGTGGACAGTGTGAACTCATTCTTTCTTGATAATCAATTGTACCAATGGGTTGTAATTAAGTTAATATCATATCAACAATAAAATTATAAGATAAACTAGTTATTGTGCAAGTTTTTACTCCTTTCGATATTTTAAGACTTTCTTGATATATATATATATATATATTTACATTTGTAATCACAAAGACTACATAGAGGAATGAGGAATTTGTAAATCCATTGGTATACTTAACTCGAAATAGATGGGAAGCAAGCATACACAGAGGTTAAAAAACTCCACATCTTAAAATAAAAATAATAACAAAGAAAAACTCAATCTTAATAATGCCATGACGTTTTATTTAGTAATAATATTTTTAACATGGGAATACAAGGCAATGATACATGATAGTATGAAGGAAACGCAATAACATCAGACAGAACAAGAAGCAATAAAAATAGTTTGCGCCGTACCCACGATCAAATTACTTTCAAGGGCACCTACATGGAATAAGCAAACACTTGTGGAATTAAGTAGGATTAATTCTATAAAAGTTTTTACAAATATTCACTTTTTATTTAAACAATAGTACCTTGATGATCATCAGATGGTGATAGGAGGAGTTGACTTGAAGTCCACCAGCCTGAGCCATGGCTAAGCATGGGATTTCTTAGACCAAACTAGGGCTGGTGACTGGGTGGAGAATCCCTAATCCCCGCGGGGACCCGACCCGACTAGGACGAGGATTCCCCGGTTCATTCCCTCCGTGGGGGCGGGGATGGGGGCAAACCTGTCCCCGTTTAGTAAACGGGGCGGGGCGGGGATCCTCGTCCCTGGTTAATATATATATATATATATATAGTTTTAATTATTTACAGTTTTGCCATTTTATAATTTATAATATATAATATAATCTTATTATTTTAACTAACATGATATGAGAAATCCCAATTCCAATTTTCCAAACCCTAACTCAAGGAGGCTTTATAGTTTATATTCTACATTTTGAGTATCAGACTTGTATTAGATTGTAGTATTATACTTGTATGAATTCTAAATTCCATGTTTTGCTTGATAAACATTTGGAGTATTTTGTTTTTGTAACTTTTATATGTTGGTTTGTTGAGCTTTATTTTGAATGGTTTTTATTGTTTTCATGTGTGTTAGTGTGTATTAGTATTAGAATTTTTTAAAACAATCAAAACTTATAGGTATATGGGGATCCCCATGGAGATCCCCGCAGGGACGGGGACGAGGAGATAATTCCCCCGATGGGGAGTCGGGGATGGGGACAGGGAGACCCCTTCCCGTCCCCGTCCCGCCCCGTTACCGGCCCTAGTCCAAACCTGTGCATCATAAGATTGAATTAACCCAAGTTTACGCGCTTCTAAAGTTATGTAGTATAGCTTTCCAGTAAACACTGGCTTGATATTGACGCTCAATACTCCAACAAACACAAGATTAGAATTTTGGTATTACAAGTAAAAAACAAATGAATGCTTAAATTGATTACATTCATGATATTGAATGGAGTGAAAGAGTGAGTACGTAAGAGCAAATTGAAAGATAAAGAGAGAAAAAAAGGAAAGAATACTATCGTCTCCCTATCGTACTCTTCAACTGCAAAGTTTGTGATGTAATCAATGAAAGAACTGGCATTCTCCTTGATCTCCACAACTTTGTTTTCCACAACATGGTAGAAGTTTTGTAGCTCAATGTCATCAGTGGATGCTTTCACCCAAACCTTGGTCACCCAGAGTTGTGGCACACCGAAATTGCTTGCTTTAAGTGTTATGTAGTAAAGCACTCCCACCACCACTGGATTTATGGTTGCCATCACCACTTTGACGAACTCCAGATGAGCATTCTGTATGTGTTTATAGATGTATGATATCAAACGTTACAGTCAATATATTAAATTTTCAAATATTTCATTGGGGAGAGAGAGAGAAAGAAAGAGAGAGAGAGAGGGGAGAGAGAGATTGATAGTGATTATTAACGAATGATGACCTTCTTCTTGTTGTGCTCACAAACTGCAAATTTTGCAAGGTAAATGATGTAGTAATCAATGCCCTCATTGATCTTTAAGTTGTTAATCTGTTGGGAGGAAGCCATTGAGGCCAAAGGATTCGGATTCAACTAACAGATCAGAAAGTTAAGGAAAAGGAGAGAACAAAGGGCTTTTGTTGTGTGTCCTCTCAAAGGTTCCATCTTTCTCCTTTAATTAATTAGGGACTTCAAATTGGCCTTCATTAAACTTATCCTAGTCGTTTATAATATTAGTTTGCTTGTGTGAACTCTCATGACTGTTTAGTTTTTTAATTGTTATCAATAATTAGTAAAATATGACCGCATGCCCTTAGTGGTAATAAATCATAAATCATTTCTTAATCCTGATCAGTATTTGTTATCATGGCATATCCTATATGGCTTCTCACTATATATATTATTTATATAGAAATTTTAATTTCTAATCCCATTAGGAACTTGCTATTCTATCTTAGATTAAAATCAAACAAAAAAAAGGGATAAGTAAAAAGGATAGTAATGATGAACCATATCCTCTTACTTTGAATAGGACTAGAAAAAAAAGGGAAAAGGGGCATTATCCTATTCCAAATAGGAGTAGGAGGATAAATAAATAAAAAATAATAATAATAATATATGAAAAAAAAGAAGAGAGAGAATATATATATTTAGGTATATATATATTGATTTAAAATATGCGTTTGAAATTCAAAATAAAAAAAAGAGCGAAATTAAGGATAAGAGTTAAAAGAATTTGAAATTAAATTTTGGGAAAAAAAATCTCATGTATGACGGGAAGTTGAGGATTTTTGGGAAAAAGAAGAAAAATATGGAAAAACAGAAAGACAGGAAGAAGAAAAAAAAAAGAAGAGAAAGAGTTTTGATGAAAAAAAAAGAGTGAGAAGGAAGAAAAAAAAAGAAAAAGAAGAGAAGAAGACGAAGAGTAGGAGAGGAAGAAGAGGCCTTGGTTCTTTACGGGGATGGAGATGGAAAATTTGGAGAAGAAAGATCATGGGATGGCCAAAGATTCCTTCCACAGTGTTCAACAAGGTACACCACCCATTTTCTTACATGGGTCCCACCTACTCATCTTTTAAGATTAAATGCATACCTTGCACGTATGATACTTGGCCTTGATGAATTAGATTACCAAAGCTAGCATGCATTGCTTGTATTAACATGCAAAAATGATGCCTCCTTTTATGAGCATTTTTTTGGATTGTAAATAAAAAAATGGGAAATTCTTTAAAAAAAAACTCTTATCCGTCCCACATTCCTTATCATCTAGCGATGATTCGATCTCTTCTAATTCAGATCACGATCCGGATTGTACCGCCATCGGGTACTCGTCAGACATTGATCGGTTTGTACAATTATCAACGAACTTTTCGCTTCTGATGGCAACGTGGAGGCTATTCCGGATGACTGTGGCATCCATATCGAAGAACCTGTTGTGATTGGCATCCTCGATTGGTTTCAGTATGCCCACAAGCCCGCTTACTACTTCCTCCGATGCTTAACACCATGGTGGCCATGCTTGAAGAATTAAGCAAATAGAAGCTCCTCACAATCAAGATCATGAAGAAGTTTAGCTTCAAGGTGGATGCCAAGACCTTGAACTACTTGATTGGTTTGCTAGCAAGAGTTAAGCTTGGCGAAGAAGTAAGTTCCTTGTATGCAAAGATGAAAGATCAGTACCTGCCCAATCTCCAGACCTACACCATGCTCCTCTTCGGATGTTGCAAGCTGAAGAATTTGGTTAAAGCTGCAAGGATCTGGAATAAGATGAATGATAATGGATTCAAGATAGATATTGTTGTTTATAATAGCATGCTTGAAGGATTGATGATAGCACACCGAAGGCTAGAGGCTATCAAGATGTTTGGAATGATGAAAACTAATGGACCAAAGTCGAATGCATGAACATATACAGTGCTGATCAATGGCATGTGTAGAGGGGAAAAATCGTAGAAGAAATTTATTTAATTGAAACAATGAAGCTGTTGCTCACATATGCTTGAAAAAAAATGGGTGAAGTTGCTCTTATTGATAATGATGGGGTGGGTTTGAACTTGCTAGCTGAATTGTTGGTTTAGTTTAGTACTTGGAAATTAAGGCATGTGAGTTAGAAGCTAGAATGGAAGCTCTGAATATTTGAGAGTATAAGTGAGGGCCACAGTCACCTAAGTTAGGATGAAAAGTTCAAGACACAAATTCCTATCTAGCAAAGACTAATGGTTTATGGTCCATAAAAAAGATATTAATGGTCAGCATGGAGCATGGAAGAGCCGTGTTGTTTTTTTTCTTTTGAAAAAAATTCATTTGTTGTGAACTACAAGAGAATATGGGCCGGGTCCACCACCAAAACTCATACCATCTTATGGATTTTTTTATTATTTTTAGAAGTGTCACGTCATAAAAAAAATGATGAAAAAATGAACGATGAGTTTATTTGTGAGGGGCATTTTTGGTAAAAAAAAATGATAAAAAAATGAAGGAAAAAAAGAAGAAAAAAATGGAAGGATGAATGGAAAAAATGAAGGAAAAAAAGATGAAAAAATGAAGGATGAGTAAAAAAAGAAGAGGAAGAAAAGAGGAAAAAATGAAATGAAGAAAGATGAAAAAAAATATATGAAGGATGGGTAAAATAAAAAGAATGATGGATGAATTTATTGGAGTGGGGACATTTTAGTAATTCTCTTTGTAGGATTTCTTCTTGAAAGATCCTATGCGCATTTTTCTAAATCCACCTTGAGATCTTGACACTCTTGGGGTAAGGTGAAATTCTCATAAAAATTCTCTAACTCCACCTTGAGGTCTAGACACTTTTGTGGTAAGGAGAAATTCTCATAAAATTTCTCTAACTCCACCTTGAGATTTTGACACTCTTGGGGTAACGAGAAATTCTCATAAAATTTCTCTAACTCCATATTGAGATCTAGATACTCTTGGGGAAAGGAGATATTCTCATAAAATTTCTCTAACACCCCCCGCTTGAAGTCTTGACACTCTTGGGGGTAAAAAGAAATTTCTATAAAATTTCTCTAACACCCCCCAAAAATGAAATTTCTATAAAATTTCTCCAACACTCCCCTGAAGGTTTAACACTTTTGGGGTAAAAAGAAATTTCTCTAAAAATCCTCTAGGAACTCACATTGAGGTCTTTTGACACTCACTGGGGTGAGATTATTTATTTATTTATTTTTAAGAAAATCTCTCTTCAAGCTCACTTTGAGGTCTTTTGATACTCATTGGAGTGTAAAAATGTGGAATGAAAAAGAAGAGTAAATAAAAAAAATCTTTTCTTGAAGTGAAAGGAAGAGTAAAAAATGAAAATTTCACAAACATTATTTGTCATCAACACTCATTAAAAAAAATGTTGACAAAGATTTTCTTGAAGCCCATTGTGAGGTCTCGTTCGCAAAAAATAAATTAGAGAACTCAATTGGTGACTTAACCAATGGAAATCAAGTTCATTATTACATCTTGAGATCCATTTTAAAAGCCAGTGAAAATTGTCATGTTAATGACCAAATCATGTTGAAGGTCATGACTTAAAGATCTAATAGTCATGGCTCAAAAGCATCAAAGATTCAAGACCTAAATGTCTCAAGTAAGTGACAAATACAAAAATGCAACTCTGAAGTTTTAAGGCACCATAAAGTCAAAGTCCTAAAGAGTTTCACAAGTCAAATAGCCAAAGATTTTTTTCTACAAGTACAAAGAGCCATATTTTTCAGAGATACAAGAAGAAAGAATGACCAAGCAGGCAACTTATAAATGTAGAGTGACCACAGCTTAAGAGTCATGCAATATGTCAAGATGCAAGCACACATAAAAAAAATCAAAGAAGGCCACAATAACTAAACTAAAGGGTCTCCCGACATGCTTTTAGCAAAAAGGTCAAGTGTGTCAGCCAAGTCAAAAAAAAAAGTTTGAAAAGCATGATAAAAAAATAGCTCTCTTAATACTTTTGTATTCTCGCTCATGATCATATGTTCATATGTTCTTTGAAATTAATAAAAAAAATCAATTTTTATGTTTGCTCAATCATTTATTATTCACACTTGTTTTCTTAATCGGAGGTTCCCATGACATTGTCTGGGGTAATTAATATTAGGGGCTTGCCCCTAATAGAAGTCATGAACCTGCAATCACCTGAAAATATAAAAATGATTAAAATTTTATTTGTGATCCATGATTGTTTTTACCTGTCAATCTTAATTAAAGGCCAGGTAAAAAAAAAAGGAGCCCAGATATATATATAAGAATCAGTCATGTCATATTTACACTGGAAAAGCTAAATTGATTTGTGGGCTCTCTCAAATTATAATTAAATATGCACATAAATATACATCATGTACAACACATCCAATGTAGATACACAATAAAAACTAGAGGAATGCATGCCCTCACTGAGATTATCCAACCAAAACGGTTCTTATCCTATCAATGTACGCTAACCAATTAAAATATGACTACAAGAGCATGTACGGTAGTTTGAGACAGCATTACGTTTATCAGGTTCAAGCACTAATACATACGTATTTGTGTTCTTTTGCGCATGTAGGGTTGTGAAGCTAAGTACAAAGAAAAGAAGCCACAAGTAGATCGTGAACGCAGTATTTGGTGGAATCTTCGAAGGAACAAACTCGAAGAGATAAGTGGGGCTCTAAGATACGTGAATGTGTGCCAAACTCCATGTAGCAGTTACTGTTCACATCCGGCCGAAAATCAAGTTTCCAGAGAATCCACACGGGCGTGTGGAAATTCCCCATGTCCGTGTAGAAATTCCACAGGCTTGTGTCGAGAATCCACAGGGGTGTGTGCATGCCTGATTCCAGCCCTATTTAAGCCATGATTCAGCATAATTTTTAGAGGATCTTTTACCCTTATCTCCAACTTTTGTCCATCTTTTGAGAGGCCGTCGGCTAGGGTTTTGAGAGGCTTTAGGCAAGTCTTTGGAGTGGTCCTATGGATTCAACACCGCGCTTCTCTTGGAAGAAGGTTGTTGGGGAGCTTTCGTCGGCACCGATCTGGCGAGGTGTGCCCTAGGCCGGATAAGGGAACCTTTGGAGAATTAGAGGCTATTCCACAAGACCATCGACACGAATACCGAGGGGATTTTCCTTTGGATTACTTGTTTTTACTTTCAATTTCATTATTGATTGTATCTTGCTCCATGGAGAGCTAAACCCCCCTAGTGGATAATTTGATTTTGTAAACACTAGGATGTTAATGTTTCTTTGACCTTTTATTATGCCTTCCTTAATTGATGTTTTTAATTGAGTTTCAATCTTCAATGCTTGTTGAATGATTTCTCCATTAGAGAGACACTAGGGTTGAGAGTTCATCTTGGTAACCTTTGTGGATGGGTGACACGCCACGAGGGTTAGACGAAGCTAAATTGGAGAGGATTGAGAGGGTGAGTCGAGAGGTAGCGAAGCGTCCCCTTTCCCCTCTGGTGTGATTTATCCTACCTCCAATTCTTAGAGTTCTTTGCGGTTACAATAGAGTGAAGAACTAAAGGATGAACTCTGCTAGGGCTTAGTTGCACGAGTAACAGAGTGAAACATTGAAGTGACTTTAGTATCTGGGGCTTAATTGCGACTAGGAGGCTTTCGCCTGGACCAAAGGGTTATATTTACACATAGGAATAGGGTTTATCCATTGGAATCCCTAGAACTCCATGCAACTTTACATAGTGTGAGCTGTTGAGACTGAGCGATTTCTTTGCCAGGACATAGTGTAGAGTTAGTCACGGTTGACCTTAGGTTTGGGACCGTGTACTTTAGGATTTCCACAACTCATTAAGCATTAGTTAGGAAGGATAATAGTAGGTCTTCCACTTGAAACATTAGTCCTAGGGGAAGCATTATCCGAGTACCCCACTTTTATAGATTGCCTTTCTTCTCACTTACTTGGGCTTCTCGTACTTGTTTCTTTTGCTTTTACTTACATTACACTTTATTGAACCAATCATTATTTATTTTCCCTTGGTTAAGTTGCAATTTTAGTATTTTTATTCCCTACTCCCTGTGGATTTGATACCCCACTCACTTGGGATTTATTACTTCGACAAACCCGTGCACTTGCGGGTCACACACAAGGGGCATTGTCACGCTAGCTCTACTAATATGATTTCTTTCTATTTTTACTAAAATTCTAGCTAGCTTTATATTATTGTCATCTCATCTGGGGCTATTGATCATCGTTCTATGGATCATTAGCTAGATTGAAATTAATTGTTTCTTAAGTGCTCTCTCTGCTGTGACTACTGTGATGATTTACTTCCTTGCTATCTGATTTGCAGGAAAAACTAGCGTCATATATAGTCCAAAGAGAGTTAGAGATGCTAATTTCTCTTTGTTTTTTCAGTATTAATATTGTAATCTGCCATTTTTTTAATTAGATCCACAAGCATCTAGCATTTACTGATAATATCAATGTCATTTTTATATTATTTCCCTGAGATTTTTAATGTAATTCTGTTTGTTTTTAGGTATTTTATTAGATTTTTCAGTGCATATAACATCATTCATTGAAATTAAAATGCAGCATAAGACAATGACAATTAATCTCTCAGGCCATATTTCTTTTTCGCCATAAATAAATATAAATTTTATTTATAATTTTGCTTGTTATTGTGCTTTATTAATCTTCGATTTATTATTATCAATGTTATTGTTTTGTTGCCTTTTGTTGGAATGACTCGGAGGGTTAATCTTATCTATTTTGAGTAACGTTTCATGAATAAGACTTGATGGTCTAGCTAGCATCAATTTCTAAATTAGTTAGATTATTAACATCAGTTATCAGCATCAAAATAATTGGACACAGACAAGCACCTCTTACTCTTGTCGGCATCTTCTTATTCGAAGTTTCATCTTAATTCTCTTGCTAATTTTGGTTTCCTTTCCTTTGTATTCTCTTCCAAATAATATGTTATGATTCCACTAAAATATATTATATATTTGAATAAAAAAATTTAAAATTATACAGTAAGTTCCTATATTTTATTTTGTTTTAAAATATAAACTGAAATAAACTATTTAAACAAAATATCAAAACTATCTTATCTCCAAAATAAATTATAGTAAACATTGAGAAATCCTTCCAAATTTACTAAGAGTATTTCATATTTTGCCATTTGTTAGGATAAAGACCTTAGACTTACATACGATTGACACTACAATTTCATATTGATCTTGCAGTAGGCATGGATGTATATTTTCCATATTTTAAATAGTAGATCAAGGTTCACATCCATGTCCTAAATTTTTTGGATTTGGATTTTTAGTTTGAGGAAGATGTAGGGTTAAAATATTAGCTCATGCCCGACCATAATTTTCTCTCTTTGTAGTTGTCTTTCACAAGTCTATGATCCTAAATTTTACCAATAGTCTTGCTTTTGTGTATGTGTGATTTCATTAGTATAAGCATGCAAGATAAAGTCAAGGTGCTGTATTTTAATGGTAGTCTCTAAAATGAAAGACTAATATGAATAGAGGGTTTTGTGGATTAACAATTCAAAGACTAGAGAAGCCGTGTATTAAGTGCTCTACTTGATCCTATAAGCATACTTTCATCTTGCTAAGAATTTGGATACATTGACTTCACCGAGGGTGGCCGCAATCATGAGTTGTGATGGTTGTGGGGGTTCACATATGCCATGTGATTGTCCTATTTCAATTGCTACTTCATTCCCGACTGAACAAGTAGACTTTGTGGGTAATTCAGGAAGGGTACCAGGTAATCCTTATAGCAACAACTACAACCAAGGTTGAAGGAACCACCCCAATTTCTCATGGAGTAACCAAGGGTAACAAAAGGCCATAGCACCACCTGGTTTTCAGCAACAACAAGCCCCGAACATGGAGAATAGATTTTCAGGCTTTGAAACTCGGATGACCGACTTAGAGAAAGCCTTGACTAGATTTTGTGCAATCATTGAATACACGGTTCCAATAGGTCGAGGCTACACTTCATAACCACACCGCTTCATTGCACAATTTAGAAAATCAAGTGGGGCAAATTGCGAAGTCTCTAATAGAGAGACCATAAGGAAGCCTACCGAGTCATACCGAGACTAATCCGAGAGAACATGTGAAGGCTATCACTTTGAGAAGTGGTCGTGAGGTTGAGGGTAGGTTTTCAAGTGAGAAGACCAATATTGAAGCACCCGAGGTCGTGGAGGTTACAAAGAGAGCTAACAAAAGATAAGGTGGTGGCACCCCCACCTTACAAGCCAAGAATCCCGTATCCTTCAAGATTGAAGAACGACCAAAATGATGAGCAATACAAGAAGTTCTTGGGTCTATTCAAGCAATTGCACATCGATATTCCTTTTATGGAGGCATTGTCTCAAATGCCTCGGTATGATAAGTTCTTGAAAGATCTTTTGACCAACAAGAGGAAGTTGGAGGAGAGTGCATCGGTGATTTTAGATGCCTCTTGTTCGGCGGTGTTGCAAAAGAATATGCCGAACAAGAAGAAAGACCCATGAAGCTTTGTGATTCCATGCAACATTGGCAATTTGAGTGAAGAAATGGCATTGGCGGATTCAAGGGCTAGTATCAACATCATGCCATACTCTTTCTTTTAGAAGCTGGGCTTGGGAGAGCCTAGGACCACTCGGATGACATTGCAATTGGCGGAAAAAACAGTGAGATATACGAGGGGCATCATTGAAGACATACTTGTCTAGGTGGACAAGTACATATTTCCTATAGACTTTGTAGTGTTGGATATTGATGAGGATGTAGATGTTCCTTTAATACTTGGGAGGCCATTCTTGCGCACTTCCAAGGCACTTATCGACATTGACGACGGGTAGTTGACACTGAGGGTTGGAGATGACAAGCTCACATGCCGCCTCGCACGAAGCCATGTAATATTCTCTCGACTTTGATGATACTCTTTATTTTCTTGATTCTATCGATGAAGTAATCGATGAGTATGTGCTAGAAATGTTGAATCCGGACCCGTACAACGGGTTGTTAGACCAAGAAATGGAGAACCAAGAGGTGATGATGCTTGGTCTAGAGGAGACGGTACCATCTACACCGCGGATCATGAAGAAGATGCTCTAGAAGATGAAGCGAGCGAGGAGACACCTCAAGAAATGGCCAAAGGCTATTGGGGAAGCACAAAAACGGAACAAGGGTGACAAACCCTTAAGTTGTAACAAGCTCAATAACTTTGCCTCTACCTTAACAAGGTTATGTTCATCACGCTTCCAAGTCATGGGTAAGAGGGGAGCCTTCATCTATGAACCCCCATGAGGTAAGACAAGGTACGTCATACTAAGTGATGTTAAAGAAGGGCTTCGTGGGAGACAACCCAAGATTTTACCATTTTTGCTAGTTTTTAATTTAGTGTTTGCATAAATAAGGCTTTAAGTGTTGGTGTATTGATTTTTAGATGCTATTTCTATGATTTTCTCATGGACATTTTGATGTTGTCATGTGCTTAAATGTTTATTGCGAAGTTGTTGGTTGTTTGAGCAAGTTTTTCATGTTCTCTCTGGTATAGTTTGTATGATAAGGCAGGCTCTGAGTGTATCTATATGTTCAAGAATTTTCTGCACAGCCTGCAGAGTTTTCTAAAGCATCCAGAGAAAACGCATGGCTGTATGGAATATCCACATGGCCGTGGGTCTCTACTGCAAGCTCATCCCGAGAGGACACAAGGGCGTGGACTCTCCCCTGTGAACAACCTTGTGATGGTCCACTCCTGTGGGTAATTTCCACACGGGCGTGTGTCGTCCTATAGAGTCTTAGAGATTTTTTCCGAGAAGACACAGGGGCATGGACTCACCCCTGTGGATGATTCTGTACCAAACACATGAGCATGAGTAATTTCCACACGCCCTTGTGGATCTCTACAAAAGAGCTCTTCCATCCCGAGAATACACAGGGGCGTGCGAGTGTCCCTATGAGCTGGTCCTGTGAAGGTCCACGCCCATGTTGAATTTTCTGCACGGGCGTGTGAAACACTTAGAGATTTTTCTCGGATGTACAGAGAAGCCACAGGGGCGTGCGTCTGCCCCTGTTGGTTGGGCAAATGGGCATGGGTAATTTCTGCACACACGTGTGGTTGTGCAGAATTCCAAGAGACGCGGGTTTTTCTTAAAATCTCCTCGTGTTTTTCTTAATTATAGTCCAAATATCTCCAAGAGCACTCTTTATCATTCTCCTGACCTTGCACCGCTAATTTATAGGGAATTTTACTCGATTCTTCGGCGATTTTGAAGTTTGTATCTTCATCTCATCAGTAAACCTTTAATCCCTCTTTTATTCACCATTTCTCATTCTCATTGGATTAAAACTGGTGGTTATGGTTCGAATTTCCTCTAGAAGGGTAATTGCATGCTTAGAAGTAGTTTAGGAACATCTTGGAGCTATATACATAAACTCTTGGTGCGCAGCTATGCGGTTTTCACGCCCTGCGGATCCACATGGGCGTGGGCGAATTTCTACATTACCATTTGGATTTCTGCAGTACTACTTTGTGAGCTTCTTTGATGATTTCTTCTTCAATTCTTGCAGAGATGGCACCTCGTTAGAAGAAGTAACAGGATAAGCACCTAGGGTCACTTGACCTAAGTTGGCACATATTGAATTTTTGAATCCCGAGCATCAGACTCGGTTTGAGTGGTTGTCGACACTCAGGTTTGGACAGTCTAATTTCGTGGAATTAAGTCCACTGCGAAAGGTTCAGCGAGGAGATGAGTTAGCTGATGAGATAAATGAGATGTTGGCGGTGGGGAGCTAGAAGAGATTATTATCGATTCGAGAGCCAGCTTTATGCACATTGATGCTGGAGGTATTAGCATCCTTCGAGTTCGATCGGTCATATAGGAGGTTCAACAGCATTGATGTCATACAGTTTATGGTATTCGTACATCAGTTCAGCATGAGTGTCACTGAGTTTTCAGTTCAGATGGGCTTGTATGACGAGAGATTCACAGATACAGAGGAGTATGGACACTTGCTGACAGATTACCCCGGCACCCTAACCCCGCAAAAGGCATACCGAGCTTTATGTAGATAGGGGCAATATGAATCGTGGGTGTCCAAGGCTTCATTGTTGTCCTGGCCGAGCTACAGATACTTACACTCAGTCTTTAGTAGTTATGTGAATGGCCGAGGTGATAGTACAAGTGTTCTAAGCCGATAGGAGCTACTTTATTTATATTCCATGCTCCAGGATGTGCCGATTCACCTTGGGTACGTAGTAACGGACTTCCTGAGGTACGAGGACCAGTATGTGAGAGTGGGAAATATTATTCGCTGGCCCTTACATCACTAGACTCGTCTTGGGGATGGGCCTAGTGGACCGTATTCGAGGTGTTGAAAAGATAGTAATCCCCTTACCTCTTGACTTTATACGATAAGGATGATGGGGTTAATGCACAGATATGGGCCTGCAAAATACATTTTGGCAACGCCTACCACAGATATCGCCGAGAGCGGAGGAGACATAGTAGAGGGTTCACGGTAGGCCCCTGAGCCTTAGTTTGCACCGAGGGAGACTGGGGCACCCTTCACAGCATAGGAGATACCTTGGCGTCCGGTACACATTATTACTCCTACTCGAGCCCATGATCATTTTGAGAGACTCGAGAGTGCTGTGAATGTGCTTCGGACCGAGATCACCTAGGTCAGGGCTATATAGGTTGTGCAATACGCAGGGATGATGGCGCGTCTTGACACCATAATGCAATTATTAAAGTGAGACGCATCCTCACCTTTCATAATGAGACCGAGGACCCCTCTTGCCCCGCCAGCATCACCGTCACCAGATCCAGTGGCACTATTTGACCTGGCACCGATATTAGCGGCAAAGCCGACCGCCAACGACACTGACACTTGATGCACCTTTCATTTCTTTCTTTATGTATTTTATTTTGGACTAGTACACTCAGAAAGGATCTTCCTTCTAAGTTTATCATTTATTTTTATCTCAAGTTGTATTTTATTGCTCTATCTTTTATATATTCAAGTTATTTTTGTTTATTGATCTTCACTGAACCACTTGTGTATGCGTGTAGATGGTCTTATTAGTATGGTAATTGAGAACTAGTCATGGACACGACCAATGTTGGCCGTGTGTGCTTCACAATGAGTTGGAACTTTACTCCCAAAGATTTAGCTCCATCAAATGCAACATTAAAAGTCAGGGGAATATTGTTTGAATTGCCCACTCCCACATATTTGCTTGATTTCTATACTTTCCATTGTGCTTGCATGCGTACATTGAGGGCAATGTACATCTTAATTGTAGGGGGAGTTTACTTTAAACATGTCTTTTACACAAGTTTTAATTGACATACATGCTCACGTAGCTAATGGTGGTTCACCATAGTTGCAATGTTTATATTCTTGAGTTTAGGAAACATTTTAACATTGAATGTTCTCATGCTCTAGTTTTTACTTGAATTTCTAGGAATTTTTACCATATTAATATTTGTGCACCACTCACTTATGAAACTCTTTTGGAAACTCAAGTTCGATGTTTAAGGGACTAATTAGTTTTGTTTCTTGTTCCATTTTGCTAGAAAAAATGGAAAACAAAAAGAAAGATAAATTGGATTGTTTAGTTGTGCATTGGGGGTGGAAAGAGCTAGCACCTATGAAGTATGAAGCTACTCTCATAAGTCGGATACTAGTTATGACCTAATGAGAGAAAGAGCTACCTCATGGGATGAGTGAAAGTTACCACCCCGGTAGAAAGAGCTACCACCTCGAATATATCACAGCCACCTTAGCGGCCGCTTTAGAAAGTGCTACCTTAGAGGATGTGTAAAGCTACTACCCTCCATTTGTTTTATTATGCTTGTAGATAAATAAGTCCCTTATACTTAGAACTTTCAAGATTGTACTTTGGGTTTACTTGAGTGAGTTTATACACACTTACACAATGTCAGGTTTGTTGTCCTTTTTGATTCAAGTTTTTAGCTAGAGCATTGATTTTTTGTATTTAGTGTTGAAAGTTCCCTTTCTTGTAGAATGCTCTCCTTGCATGCTTTGGTGACAATGACCCTTGCGTGTGACCCGTAAGTGGACGGGTTTGTCGAGTAATAAATCCCAGGTGAGTTCGGTATCGTATCCATAGGGAGTAGGGAGTAAAAATATTTAAATTGCTACTTAACCACGTGAAAGTGAACAATGATAGTGTTGATAAAATATAATGGAAACAAAGATAAAAAGAAACAAGAATGAGAGGCAAAAGTAAGTGAGAGGTAAGGCAATCGATAGAAGTGGGGTAGTCGGGTAATGCTCCCCCTATGATTAATGATTCGAGTGCAAGACCAACTATTATACTTCCTAATCAATGCCCAATAAGTCATGGAAATCCTTAAGCACATGGTCCCAATCTAAGGTTAACCGTGACTAACCCTACATTATGTCCCAGCGGAGAAATCGCTCACTCATAACACCTCACACTGTGCAAAGTTACATGGAGTTCTAGGGAATCCAAGTGATAAACCCAATTCCTATGTACCCACTAGAGAGTTTAGCTCTCCATGGAGCACTCAATATTGGAAGTTAATTGAAACATCAATTAAGGAAAATCTAATAAAAGATCAAGGAAACAATAACATCCTAGGGTTTACAAAATCCATGTACCCACTAGGGGTTTAGCTCTCCATGGAGCACAATACAATCAACAATGAAATCAAAAGTAAAAACAAGTGTTCCATAAGAAAACCTCCTCGATAGTCGTGTCGATGGTCTTGTAGCGTAGCCAAGTCTTCTCCAAGGGTCCCCTTGTCCGGCCTAGGCACACCTCACCGGATCTATACCAATGAAAAGCTCCCCCAATAACCTTCTTCCAAGCGAATCACGGTGTCGAATCCCTCAAACCACTCCAAAGACTTACGAAAAGCCTCTCCAAACCCTAGCCGATGGCATCCTAAACGATGGAGAAAAGTGGAAGAGAAGACGAGAAAAAGATTCCCAAAATCGGGCTGAATCACGCCCTTGTGGATCTACCACACAGACCTGTGGAATTTCCACACGTGCGTGGGGAATTTCCACACCCCAGTGTGGATTCTTTGGAAATCCTGTTTTCGGACGGCTGTGAATAGTGATGGCTACAATACTTGATACAGTGTTTTACTACAGTACCTGGTACAGTACTAGGCCAAAACACTCACAATTCCACACTTTTCATCGAGGCAACATAAATGGACATACGTTTATGCCGTAGATCTCAACTCTTCTTCAATCCAAGGCTTCATTAGTGAAGATCTTTTTAACAATGCACAAGTCGGGATACACAAGTGTAACTGCCTTTGTGCCCCTTCAACTCATTGTAATGATTTGAATTAATAGAGGTTGGCACACATTCATGTATCCTGGAGTCCCACTTGTGTCTTCGCGTTTGTTCCTTCCAAGATTCCACCAAATAGTGCGTTTACAATCTACTTTTGGCTTCTTTTCTCAATACTTAGCTTCACAACCCTGCATGCGCAAAAGAATACAAATACACATGTATTAGCGCTTAAACCTACTAAAAGTAATGCTTATCATAAGGAAAGAACACTTCACATTCTTATCACACAAGCACTTATCATTTGGTGAACCTAAGGCCAAGCACTTTCAATTTTTCCTTCTTCTATGCTTCAATGTTTTATTTTTGCTTGAGGACAAGCAAAACCTTAAGTGTGGAGAGTTTGATGAGTGCTTGTGTATTAAGAATGCGAAGTGTTCTTTCCTTATAATGAGCATTACTTTTATCAGGTTTAAGCGCTAATACATGTGTATTTGTGTTCTTGGAAGGAACAAACGCGAATACACTATTTGGTAGAATCTTGGAAGGAAAAAACGCGAATACACAAGTGGGGCTCTAAGATACCTGAATGTGTGCCAATTTCCATGTATTCAAGTCATTACAATGAGTTGAAGGGGCACGAAGGTAGTCACATTTGTGTATCCTGACTTGTGCGTTAATAGCAAGATCTTCACCAACAAAACCTTTGATTAAATAAGAGTTGCAATCTACGCCATAAACATGTGCCCGTTTATTACTGTTTATAGTGGGTCAAAAATCATGTTTCCAGAGAATCCACACGGGTGTGTGGAAATTCCCCAAGCCCATGTGCAGAATCCACAGGGGCGTGTGGATACCCGATTCCAACCCTATTTAAGCCCGTTATAATTAATTTTGAAAGGGTGATAGGCACAGCTGACGGTAAGGGATAATAAATGAGTCAATTTAGATTTTGGCTTTTATGATCTGTAAAAGGCTACATTCAATATTCATATTCAGTTGCTAATGGATCTGATTTCTAAAAATTTATGGCGCAGATAAAAGACCTGAAGATACATAATACAGTGATAATATTCTTACAAAGTGTGTTTTGGATAAGAGTGTTGGTGCAAAGAAATCAGCAAGGTTTGTTCCAATTAAGAAGCCTCGGGAAGCTATAGTGATTTCACTACATCTTGATCTTATGATTCCCTTTATCATTGATCATTACTATAAATTTCATTTTGTTTATAATTACCTAATAACTTGAGCAGATTGATTTGTGAGATTGCATGATTCAAAGTTTAATATTTAATCTGCCTAATTTTTTTTGCCTTTGTGTTGTTATTTTCTGTTGTTTCTCTTTACCGAGAAAACAACCATTGCTATCCATTGGACGCACCAAGCCAATGAATGCATATTTATTGACTTGTGTTGTTCATTGTAAACGTGATTAAAAATTGCATATTTATTTTGAAATTCTATACACAATAAAAGCATCATTTGACTTCAAACAAAACAAGAAACATTTGAGTTCAAAGAAGAAGAAAAAAATTAATCAAGGTCTATAGATATATGTATATTTAGACTGAATTATTAAGGGTATGATGTTTTATGTGTTTATTATGTATGAAGACGAATATTTTCTGTGTTTGTGTTTATTCTAAATGATTTGAAGTATATAGGTTATGGAAGATGCGAGGAACTTGAAGAAGATAAGGCTAATTAGTTGCTAACCACCACCACCACATCCTAGAATTGCTAGATAGTGAACAGTATTTTGGTGCGTCTCGCTAGCTGTTTCTATTTGCATAATTTTAACTTTTTTTTAATTTTTATAGCCTTGTGTATATGATCCTCCTAAATTTTCTTTCCAAAGAGGTTGTTGCTTTGCTGCAATAATTTGGAGAACTTTTAGCTCCAGGCTGTCAAGATTTATTGATGAAAACCATTGAAGCTCAGGTAATGTTGTTGTTATTATCAAGTCTCATGATAGGAACTTCTTTTACAAGAATAATAAACTTATTACAAGAATATGAACTTATTTTACAAGAATAAGAAACTTATTTGGTTAAATTGAGCATAAAGGTTAGATTCTCCAACAGACATAGTTCATGGGCAACAGTGGTACCAGTTTGCTTGCAATTAAATAATGGCCGTTGCCTAGGTTGTCTTCAACTAGTGAAACATATATTTCATTTGTGCAAACAATTGCAGGATCACTTGAGTAATATCACTACTTTAAAATTATATTATTTCTAAATTAAAGATATGCATAAAATGCTACTCTCTCCTCCATTATTCATGGCCATGCTTTTTATGTTTCACTTCCACTTGAATCATATGATAAGCTTCAGAGAAGAAAAAAAAGGATAAAACTCAACATATGATCATTTATAGTTTGTTTTATATATACAAAGAAAATAATGCCGATGTCTCTTCAGTCAATCAGTGGCTTGTAATCAATCAATCATGCAGTAGGCAAACTTTATAGCTTAACTCTTATTTTCTTTTTAATTACATATAGTTCTATGTTAGATTATAATTATTAATAGAATTTTGCTAATATACTATAGCCAAGTTAAGGATTACATGATTGAGTTTAGAGAGAAAGATGAGTAAAGTTTAACAACATCTACCAGCTAAAGTTTTGGAATTAGGACCTTCTGAACATGCTATGAACATATATAAACAAATGTTTAGAAACATATGATGGCAAATCTTGATGATATTTTATTTTCAACACTTCAGCAAAAAGAATACATGTATTTATTCCATGATGAAAGCAATGTTGCATGACCTTGTTATGTTACCTTTTCTGATATTGGTGCATTAAACTTCTAAGTAGTTGTAGAATGCAGTCTACAACTTATTTTTTGAACTTTAATTTATTCTCTGGCATTAAGGCCTATTTGCTTTGGAATTTTTGAACTTATTTTTTAATTTTGTTTTTATAAATGTTTTTATTTTCAAATTTTTATACAAAAAGATGCTTGTTAGAATTATTCTAATTGTTGAATATTTAAATTAGTTTTAAAATATAATATTTGTATATCCACAGAAGTTGTTAGTACCATCTTCATTGGGTGATAGGTGCTGCTCTATCGTATGTTCCGTAAAATTTTAGGAATGTATTTAAAATAATTATTTAAATAAATATGATCAACAATTAATTTATTAATTGTTATTGATTTTAAAATATTAATTTAATTATTTAATTTGTATTAATATTACTTAAAACAATTTTTCGTTAATGTGAAAAGTTGTTCCAAATCATTTGAAAAGTTGGATATATATTGAACATCATGACACATTTAGTATATGTAGAGTTTAAGCGTCAGAAATATTGATTGCTGCACATGTTAAAGCATAAAAAATTACGAGATAATATGAAGAACATAATAACAATTAAAAATAATGATGATAAAAAACCATGTAAATCTACATGCATCTTCCTTTTTTCCTTTTTTTTTACTGAGTTCTAATTTTCTTTTTTTAAAAAATAGGTTCATGTATCGACTCAGTTTATTGCAGTATGTCAATATATACACATATATAATTATTGGGGCATCTCTAATAGGTTTCATATGTGAGCTTTCTAATCCTACTTGGATTTCTAATGAAGGATACTTGTTTGATCATTTTGTATTTCAGTTGTGCTATTTTTCTTTAATGAATAAGAGTTGGATGTACAAGCCTAGACAATCTAGCGAATATCAAGAAGGAGTTGATCAATTTCTCAAATTTACTTTTAATAAAAAAGTACATTTCTCTTAAATTACTATGTGATATATTTATGTAGAGAATTTATTGAATTGAAAAAAACAAAGCGACGTTGACATTATCGTCTCTCTGAAGTTGATTTAGGGAAGTTAGTTAATGAAAATTTTCATTTGTGGTTTCGAAGCAAGGTGATATTGTTGTAAAATTGTTTTATAGTTTACTTCGTCAAATCTGAAATTTTGTTTTTGATAATATCTTTTGCTATGTAGGTTTTGGAAAAAGATTATCCGGATATTCCAGAAGAAGATATGGCTCTTGGTGTGGGACTTAACAAAGTAGCAAAGAGATACTCTGGGTTCATTATTAATGGATTCAAATTTTATACCAAATCTCATGATGAAAATAGAATGACTCAAAATAGTTGTGTGGTTAACACTTCAGAAGTTAGAAGTGTAAATTACTACAGTAGATTAAGAGACATTATTGAGTAAGATTACTGTGGTAATTTAAAGGTTGAGTTGTTCAAGTGTGATTGGGTTGATGTACACCATAATACGGGTATTAGGCAAGATGAATTTGGGTTCAATCTTGTAAATGTTTCTCACCTAATACATACCTGTGAAAAATTAGAGCATGTTCCCTATGTGTTCTCATCTCAAGTTGAACAAGTGTTCTATGTGCAAGATCTGAAGAATGAGAATTGGTCTACAGTTATCAAGATTGGGCCTAGGGATTTGTTTGATATTGGTGATATAGACCATTGAAAAAGATGTTAGTAATTACCTTGTATCTTTGAATGAAACTTTGTTTTTTTATCCTTAATTGGTATTTTATCTTTTTTTAATATATTTGTTGATTTTGAGCTGGTTATATTTCTCTAGCTCGAATTTTTCAGTCTCGGAAGCATGAATTGGTTTATATTCATGTGATTTACTTACATAAATTGTTTAAGTTCATTTGGTGAATTCGAACATGTTCTTACAATGTATATAATTTATAATTCTATCAAAGTTTATGACAAGCTATTTTAGAAGTAGATATATTGATCGTCAGATGTTTGATAAAATGACAAGCTTGCTTTTTGGGCTTATTTTTCATGTTAATTGAACTCTCTAGCTTAATACTTACCTTGTTGGTTATTCTTTTAAAAAAATATTTTTTTGGCAAACTTACCTTACTGATTTTTGTAATACAAAAATTATATGATGCGCAAGATGGTGAGCAACATGTAAAGGCAGAAGAAACTTCCTTATTAAATTGTATAAGGCATCCTTTCAAGGTTGTCAATAAAGCCTATCATTCGGTTCCGTTGTGTATCCAAGGCTTAATTTTGAGCTTTTTATTTCTTCCCTTCTTCATCTTACTGGTCAGTAGATTCTATTATACCAAATCTTGTTCTTTTCTTCACTGCACAAAACTAGCAAATATGAACTTCTTTGGTCAGCATACATGTTGGTTGTGAGCTGTACTTCAATAAATTTAATAGGCTTTTATTTGCAAGTTTAGTCATATATATGTATATATATAGCTGCAATTTTTTATTTGTCAAATCTGAAAATTTTTTTGTTTGGATAATATCTTTGGCTTTGTAGGCTTTAGACCATCATCGAGTGTCTGAAAATATCTTGCACTGGCAAGCTCCACCCCCTCCCCTCCTCCCCGGCACTTCCAGGTTCAGGCAAAGCTTCATTCACTATCCCAAGGTATTGAAACCCTTCTTTGATCATACTGTTATTGCGTTTCATTGATTTTGATGTGTTAAATCTTGTGGTTTCTTTTATCTTCTGTATTTATATGTATGTATTGTTATTGTTGAGTTTTAGATAGAGTGTGATTAAGAGTTAAGTATGATTGTTGCATATGCAAGACATATATAAACCAACAAAAAAATCACCACTTCCACCACTGGAGCCATTACTACATATGCAAGACATATATAAACCATCATTGTAATCCCAATGTCATTTTGCAATAGAAATATGACCAGAGTAAAGGAAAGATTCAATTTTTTTGTGAATGCTAATTGGTTCATGACGTGGCTAAATTCCAGCTTCTTATTTGATATGATATTTTTATCAGATACTCTATGAGAATGAGAGAGAGAGAGAGAGAGAATCCTCACAAGTAGTTTGATGAGATGTCCATATGGTTCTTACTTTTATAAATTTTAGCTAACAAAAAAAGGATATAAATTTTAATAAGTTTGTAAGCTAAAAAACTGATCTATTTCCACTTCAGATACAATTAGAGCTAAAAATAGATTAGATGCTTATTCCTAAAGGACATAAGAAAGGAAAAAAAAAAGGTTAGCTCTCCACCTGACAAGAAAAATGAATTTTAGTAATCATTAATTACTTCATATTCACAGTTAATTTAACATATGAGACAATAATCTTTAGTTAAAAATTTAAAAATATTTGCAGAGCAAAATTGGTATAATGATTTATAAGTAAAACATGTAAATTAACCTGAAGTTAAAAAAATCTTCAAAATTCACTAATATTGATGTTGCAAACAAGACATAAAGGAGTCCTTAATTAGATTCCACCAAAGGATACCACACCCAAAATACCAAAGTTATATTGTTCATCATGAGTATAGATTAAGAAGAGAGTGATCATAGTGACAATACATAGATGATTATCAATGATACTATATGTAGTATAACAAAGAAATGTTGATAAGTTGAAAAGTCATACATAACAAGTACAACAACCATTCTGACAAAGTAGACAGACAAAAACAAGTTAATTAAAAAAAAAGTAACGGTAGTAATGATTCTATAAAATCTTGAAAGAATGACTAGAACCCTAAAAATTATTGATTCTAATTTGTAATAAGTATAGAGAAGCGAAGACTTTGATTAGCAATTCATTAATATATATTTTGTTTGAGACTCTAAAGCAGTCATTAGCAGATGGACTATATTTGGATTTTATCTTTGCATGAAATTACTGAAAATTTAGCAGTGATGTGTGAGTTTTGTTTTCTTTAGTAAATAGAGAGTTTGGCCTTAAAGAATTGAATAGCAATTTTGTTGATAGAATAGTTAAACCGGAGGAAAACGCTTCTAATTAAAAACATTATTGATAAATGCTTATGTATAAGTAATACGAAGTATACTTTTCTTACATTGAACATTACTTTTATCAGATTTTATAGTTCAATCGTGTGTATTTGTGTTTCTTTTGAGCATTTAGGGTTGTGGAGACAAGTTTGGAGGAAAGGAAAGGGGCAACCTCCATTGTGCTCAAGAGAATACACAAAGTAAAGGGGCACAAAGGCAGTCATACTTATATGTTCCGACTTGTACAACATTTTTAAGAGCTTCGTTAATGTGGTTTTATTGAAGACTCGACGTGATCTACCATATAGATGTGTGACCAATCATATGGCCTTGATGAAGAAAGAGAATTTGGGAGTATTCCAGTGAAAGCACTGTAGTAGTTTACTGTAGTAAAATAATTGCAGCAGTTACTATTAACAGTGCACATGAAAAGAAAACTTGAAAATCCACACGGCCGTGTGGAAATTCCATATGCCCGTATGGATGGCCGATTCCAGCCCTATAAATACCGCTTTGAGAGTTCTATTGGGGGATTTTCATCCTATCTTTTGTTTATCTTCTTGGGAGAGTGCAGTTAGGGTTTGGATAGGCTTTTACTAGGTTTTAGTAGAGGTTCTATGGCATTCAACATCCAGTTTCTTTGGAGGATAACTATTAGGGGAGCTTTCGTCCGTATTGATTCGGCGAGGAGTGCTCTAGGTTTGACAAAGGAACCTTTCGAGTAGACGAGGTGGCTCCCCGAGACCATCAACACGGACAACAAGGGGGTTTTCTCTATGGATTGCTTGCACTTACTTTTGACTTTATTGTTGATTTTGTATTGCTCCATGGAGAGCTAAACCCTTAGTGGGTGCTTGGACATGTAAACCCTAGAATGATTTTGTTTCATTGACTCTTATTATGTTTCTTTTAATTGATGTTTTAATTGAGTTTCAATCTCGTGTGCTTGTTGATTTGATTTTTTTCCCTTAGAGTGACACTAGAGTTGAGTATCTATCTAGGTAATCCTTTGAAATGGTGACAACTTTATTGGGGTTAGACATAGTGCTATTGAAGAGTGTTAAGAGGGTGAGTCGAGAGGTAGTGGAACAACCCTCTTTCCATTCTAACATATTTTATCCTACCTCCACGTTCCAAGAGTTCTTTACGGTCACGATAGAGTGAAGTGCTAAGAGATAAACTATACTGGGGCTTAGTTGTGCGAGCAACAGAGTGAAGTGTTGGAGTAATCCTTAGTGTTGGGGCTTAATCTTGACTAGGGATCTTTCACCTGGACCAAAGTGTTAGATCTATACTAGGGAATAGTGTTTATTACTTGGAATCCCTAGAGCTTCAAGCTGTTCCATACAGTATGAGGTGTTGAGAGTATTCCTTTCCCCCGAGCATAGTGTCGAGGGCTAGTCACGGTTGACCTTAGGTTTAGGATCGTGTGTCTTTGGATTTCCAGGACTCATTAAACTTCAGTTAGGAGGCATAATAGTAGTCTTACACTTGAAATAATAGTCCTAGGATGAGCATTGTCTGAGTACCCTATTTTATCGTCGATTACCTCTCTTTCCTATCCTTGCTTGTTCCCTCTTCTCTTTACTTTTATTTGTATTGATACTTTAAATCAACATCACAACTTTGTTTTCACTATAGTTAAGTAGCAATACTTGTGTTTCCTCACATCTATTCCTTGTAGATTCGACTACCCACTCACTAGTGTATTTTATTACTTTAACTACCCATGAACTTGCGGTATACACATACAAGGGGTGTCTCAAGTTCTTGGCGCCGTTGCCGGGGAATTAGTATTTTTGAAGCATTTGTACTTTGCTATTTTAGCTATTCATCACTTGTTCTATTTCACACTTTCTTATCCTTCCATCGTTCTGATTTGTTTTCTTTCTTTGATTGCTAGAAAGATGATCAACAGAATTAGATTATTTGATATGATCATGGTAATGGTTGAGGACATAGAACAGAAGATGAAGTTGTTTACAATGTAATCCACTTTATGCTGTTTTATGCAAGGGCAATCTAGGATTAGTCTTTCTGTAGAAGAATTGGTTAATAATCACATATATGATGTTCAAGAGCTGAATTGTGAACTACTCAGTGTGTTGGATCAGTTTGAAAAATCAGCATTGTCATCTGTGAGTTATCATCAGGAATAGAGCTTTTAAAAGGTTCTTGCTTAATTCGAATCACTCAGTCTAGAACAAAGGCATGAAATTTTCTCATTGAGAGTTTCTAGTGCAGTTCAAGAAACTTGTGTGACAAAAAATGTGGAAATTATTGAAGACCATTCAAACCAATAAGCACTAAAAGATAGTTTAGAGGATATTGTTAAACAGCTATCAGCACAGTTCGAGGAGATTGATAGATTAAAGGAGAGCATGTTGCGACCATCCATTGAAAAACCTCCTAATTTAGAGCTCAAAGCTTTGCCCGCATATTTGGAATATGCTTTTCTGGTAGAAGAGTCAAAGCATGCTATAATTATAGCTTCAGATTTCTCTATGGATCAGAAAGCCAAGCTAGTGAACAGTCGAAGAGACATAAATCTGCCATCGCTTGGAAGATTTCTAACATAAAGGGCATCAATCCTTTATTCTGCAGTCATAAATCCCTAATAGAGGACAGTTACAAGTCTATGATTCAACCTCAGAGAAGATTGAACCCAAACATAAAGGAAGTCATCAAGGCAGAGGTGGTCAAATTATTGGATGCAGGAATTATTTACCCCATCTCCAATAGTGCTTGGGTGAGTCCAACTCAAGTAGTCCTGAAGAAAGGAGGGATGACAGTGGTGACAAATGAAAGAAATATATTAATTCTGACTAGTCAGTTACATGTTGGCGCGTCTACATCGATTATAGGAGGTTAAATGATACAACTCCAATGGATCATTTTCAGTTGCCGTTTATTGATCAGATGTTGGAGCGATTGGTTAGGCATTAGTTTTATTGCTTCCTTGATGGTATAGCAGGATATTTTTAGATTCCTATCACTCCAGAAGACCAAGAGAAGACAATATTTACTTGTCCCTATGGTACTTTTGCTTATAGAAGAATGCCTTTTGGATTGTATAATGCACCGGTGACAATCCAACGTTGCATAACGGCTATTTTTGAAGATCTCCTAGAGGATATCATGGAGGTATTCATGGATGACTTCTAAGTGTTTGGAGATTCCTTCGACATTTGTTTAAGGAATTTGGAGAAAGTGTTGGTGAGATGTGAGGAGACAAATCTCATTCTTAATTGGGAAAAGTGTCATTTTATGGTCCAAGAAGGTATTGTCCATGGTCACAAGATTTCCAAAATGGGGATGGAAGTAGACAAGGCAAAGATTGAAGTCATAGACAAACTTCCTCCACCAACAAATGTGAAAGGAGTTTTTAGTTTCTTGGGGGATACAGGTTTCTACATGATGTTCATCAAGGATTTTTTGAAAATCACTCAATTATTGACAAAACTCCTCAAAAAGGATGGTCCTTTGATTCCAGAAATGATTGCTTGGTTGCATTTAATTTGTTAAAAGATAAATTAGTACAAGCACCAATTTTGATCACACCGAATAGGAAGGAACCATTTGAGCTCATGTGCAATGCGATTGATTATGCTATTGGAGCAGAGGAAGGATAAATAGTTCCAACCTATATATTATGCTAGTAAGACTATCAAAAGTGCTTAAGATAACTACACTACTACAGAGAAAGAGTTATTAGCGATGTTGTTTGCTTTTGACAAGTTGAGACCATACCTCATCTTATCTAGGATTATTGTATTTATAGATCAATCGGCACTTCGTTATATCATGAACAAGGCCGATGCGAAACCGAGGTTGATCCTATGGAATCTACTTTTGCAAGAGTTTGATATCGAGATAAAAAGATAAGAGAGGTACCAAAAATGAGGTTACAGACCATTTTCTCCATTAAAGGATTGTGAAGAACAAGAGCCATTAAATAGAGAAATCAACAATTTCTTTCCCGAGGAGCACTTTGACAAGATCCCCTTGCATATATCCCGCAAGTGCACGGGTTTGTGGAAGTAATAATCCCGGGTGAGCGGGTATCGAATCCACAGGGAGTAAGGAATAAGAATACTTAATTTGATTCTTAGCTATGTGAAAGATCAATGATGATGAGTGTGACAATGATTCAATTCTCAACAATAAAAGCAACAAATAAGAGAGCAAAAGTAAAGAAGGGGATAAGGCAATCGATAAAGATAGGGTACCCGGATAATGCTCCACCTAGGATAATTGTTTTAAGTGCAAGAATCCTCTATTATGCTTCCTAATCAATGCAATGGTGAGTTGTGGAAATCCTTAATTACATAATCCCAAATCTAATGTCAACTATGCCTAACTATACACATGTCCCGGAGGAGAAATCGAACAATCTCAACACCTCGCACTCGTATAGAGTTGCAATGAGCTCTAGGGATTCGAAGTGATAAATCTCCTCCTAATTATAGACCTAACCCTTTGGTCCAGGTGAAAGGTCCCTAACCACAATTGAGCCCTAGATACTAAGATCACCTCAACACTTCACTCTGTTGCACGCGCAACTAAGTCCCAGTGGAAGTTCATCCCTTATACCATTCACTCTATTATGACCACAAAGAACTCGAGGAACGGAGGTAGAATCTATTATGTCGGAGGGGAAAGGGGACGCTCCTGTACCTCTTGACTCACCCTCTCAACCCTCTCCAACCTAGCTTTGTCTAACACTCGTGGTGTGTCACTCACTCACAAGGTTACCAACAAGAACTTTCAACCCTAGTGTCACTCAAGGGGAAATGTTCATACAATCAAGCATTCAAGGTTGGAACTCACAATAAACATCAATTTATTGAAAGCATTATAAAGAGATTCAAAGAAACGAATACATCCTAGGGTTCACAAATACCCGAGTACCCACTAGGGGTTTAGCTCTCCATGGAGCTAAATACAATCAAAGAAATAGAATGTCAAAGCAATGAATCCTTAAAGAAACCCCCTCGATAGTCATGTTGATGGTCTTGTGGAAAGTCCTCTAGTCATCGTCCAAGGATTCCCTCGTCCGGTATAGGATACGCCTCGATGGAAGCTCCCTTACCAACCTTCTTCCTAAGGAATGACGAAGTCAGAGCCATAGAACCTCTCCAAAACCTTGGACAATACCCCTCAAAACCATAGACGAAGCCCTCTCTCAAATTGGGGAAAAGATGGAGAAAAGAATACTAAAATCGGGGCTGATTCGGCTTTAAATAAGGCTGGAATTGGGCGACTACATGGGCGTGGATGCTTCACTCGCCCGTGCGGAATTTCCACACGGGCGTGGATAATTTCCACACGCCCGTGTGGATTCTCTGAACTCCTGTTTTCTCGGCCAACTGTGAATAGTGCTGCTACACTATTCGCCCTGAATAGCTTCTCGAATCCATACTTTCATCGGAGTAACGCAAACGGGCACACATTCACGTCATGGATCACTTGCTTCTTCAATGATAGGTATGTTGGTGGAGCTCTTGTTCTATGTGCATAAGTCGGAATGGTCGAGTGTGACTGTCTTTGTGCCCCTCCAAATGGATGTGCCAAACTCAAATAAGAGGAGGTAGGCACACACTCTAGCATCTCACATCGACCTATGTCTTCGCGTTTGAACCTTAGCAAGATTTCCTCCAACATCGGTGCATTATAATCCACATTGGCTTCTTTCCTTCATACTTGGCCTCACAACCCTACCTGCACGAAAGTAACATAAAAACACACATATTAGTGTAAAAACCTGAGAAAAGTAATGCTCAACATAAGGAATGAACGCTTCGCATTCATATCGCACAAGCATTTATCAAACTCCCCCACACTTAAGCTTTTGCTTGTCCTCAAGCAAAAATTAAAAATTCTTGGCCTTAGGTTCACCGAAATATACAAAGAGAGCATTCTACAAGTAAGGGAAATTTCAACACTAAATACAAAACATCAATGCTCTAGCTAAAAACTTGAATAAAAAAGGAAACAAAACGCGAAGTCGTGTACGTGTGTGAACTCACTCAAGTCAACCCAAAGTATACTAATCAAAATTCTAAGTACAAGGGACTTATTTATCTACAAAATTGACAACAATTTCAAAGATGGTAGTAGCTTCACACATCCTCTAAGGTAGCCCTTTCCAAAGCGGCCGTTAAGGTGGCTTTCACACTTTCGAGGTGGTAGCTCTTTCTACGGGAGTGGTAGCTTTCACTCATCCTATGAGATAGCTCTTTCTCTCATTAGGGCATAACTAGCATCCGACTTATGAGAATAGCTTCATACTTCATAGGTCGTAGCTCTTTCCACATAACAAGCACAAATAAGCAATAAAACAATTATTTTTTTCAGAAGTTAACACAAGAAACAACTATAACTAGTACCTTTAATATCGAACTTGAGTTTCCAAAAGAGTTTAAAAAGTGAGTAGTGCACTAAGTGTAAATCGGGCAAAAATTCCTAGAAATTCAAGCAAGAACTAGAGCACGAAAACATTCAATGTTAGAAATTCTCTTAAACTCAAGAATACAATCCTTGCAACTAAGATGAACCGCCATTGGCTATGTGAGCATATATCAATCAAGAACAATAGAAAAGATGTGTGCACTATCAAACTCCCCCCCACACTTAAGTTGTACATTGTCCCCAATGTACACATTCAAGCTCACCCAAAATATATATCATTCAAAAGCAAATGCGGGAGTAGCAATCAAAACAATACTCCCCTGACTCCTAGTGTTGCGTTTGATGAAGCTAATTCCATGGCAGTAGTGTTCCGACGGGTTGTGAAGCTCACACGGCCAAGTGCCTCAGGACCTTGGCTGTGCCCATGACTGAGTCTCAATTCCCAAGAAGACAAGACCATCTGCACAAATACACGAGGGGGTTCAGTAAAGCTCAATAAAAACAAAATATCTCGAGTATATATAAAAGATAGACAATGAATACAACTCGAGATGCAAAATGAAAATAAACTCAGAAAGGGAATCCTTTCAGAGTGAACAAGTCTAAAATAAAATGCATAAAAGAAAAAGAAATAAAAATCAAATGTCGGTGTCGCCCTTGAGCTCAGGTGGTGCTGCTGCTGCTGGTGAAGATGCACATGGTGGGTCTACCGGTGCCGGGGTAAGGGATGAGGGTGCCGGAGGAACTGAGGGTCTGGATCTCAATAGATCTCGTAGAAAGTCGAACCAGGCCATAAGATCTGTATACTGAGCTGACTGTATAGCACGGAGCTCGGCCATCTCGGTCTGAATCTCCCTCACAACGCTCTCAAGCCTCTCAATACGGTCATAAGCTCGAGGACCCTGTGCTGCGGGAGGTATGGGAATCTTTGAGGAACCCTCCGTAGTAACTCCTTCGCTCCTGGCGGTCTCTGGGGTAGCTGTAGCAAGAAAATAAACCCCCTAGCCCACATCTCCGTACCAACCCCATCATCCTGATCGTATCAAACGCAAGAGGGGTAGGTGCAACTATCCTCTCAATACCACATAAGGCATCCCCCAAACCCATTCCCAAAATGAGCCTGGTGATGTAGGGCCCAGGAAATAATAAACCCACTCTCACAGACTGACCCTGATACCTCAGAATATCTGCTAATATGCATCTTAAGTGAATCGGCACATTGCGGGCCATGGAGTATAAAAAGAGAAGATCCTGCTTGGTCAGAGCAGATATGTTATCGGCTCGACCTGACACAGACCTACTGATAACTGTGTGTACATACCTGTAGCTCGACCGGGATAGGCTAGTGGCTTTCGACAATCCCGGTTCATACTTCCATGTTCACACAGAATCCTATACGCATGATGTGGAGTCACTGATACTGGAAAATCCACTGGTAATTGTCTATACTCTAATGTACCTGTATAAGCGATATCGTACAGGCCAGTCCGAATCGAAAACTCAGTGACACTCATGGAAAACAGATGTCCAAATGCCTGAAATTGTATAGCATCCATAGTGTCAAATCTCCCATGCATCAACGGAACTCAAAAGACGCTAAAACCTCGAGCGTCAATACGCGGTAAGCTGTCTCATTGATCGTCAGTAGCCTACTCCAGCTTCCTACTGCTAGCATCTCATCAATTTCATTAGCTAGCTTGTCACCCCGCTGAATATCTCTCAGCACTTGCAAATCCATGAAATAACTCTGCCCAAAGTCGAGTGCTGAAAGTCTCTCAAATCGAGTCTGATGCTCGGGATTTGAGAAATCCAAGTTTAGTGGCTCGTGTGAGGTGACTCTAAGATGCTTTACTTCGTTCTTCTTCATGCGAGGTGCCATATCTGTCGTACAAAAGAAGAAAATGATCAAAGAAGATCAAAAATAGTATACTGCAGAATTCCACACGGGCTTGTGGAAATTACCCACGCCCGTGTGGATCTGCAGGGCGTGAAAGCCCAGCACGGGTGCAAAACAACTCTCAAAAATTCAACTTAGAACCTCGTCCAGATGCTTTCTAAACATACACCATGCATTGTAAAAATGAAAATTCGCAATTAAAGATATTTAATCTGTGAAAAACAAGAGTTGGCGAAGAAAAGAGGATAAGAAGGTTACCGAAGAAATAAATGTGAAAACTTTGAAAATTGGTACGATATGTGAATCAAAATCCTCCAAAACGACGGCGCGCGGTCGAAAAGATAATCAGAAGTAGTTTTCAGGCGACTGGAGATGAAGAATGAGATGGATCACAAGGTTTTTAATGAAAAGATCGCGTCTGTTGGAATTCTGTGCCTCCACACGGGCGTGCGGTAATTACCCATGCCCGTGCGCTTCATTACAAAAGAGCCACAGGGGTGCACGCACGCCCCTGTGCGTTCTCGGGAAAACACTCCTTGGACTCTGACTGCTATCACACGGGCGTGTGGAAAATACCAACGCCCGTGCATCCGACACATAGGGGAAGCCGCACGCCCCTGTGGCGTCTCTAGACATCCGACAAAAATACGAAGTGTTATACACGCCCGTGAGGAAATTCCACACGAGCGTGGACATTCACATGCCCAACTCACAGGGGAAGCCGCACGCCCCTATGTTTTCTCGGGATGGAGAGAACTCCTCTACAGAGTTTCACACTGGCGTGTGGAAATTACCCACGCCCGTGCATGGTTCACAAGGTCGCCCACAGGGGCAAGCCCATGCCGCTATGTGCTATCGGGAAAATTCGCCAAACCCTGCAGGAATTCACATGTCCGTGCGAAATTTACCCACGGGTGTGTGCTAATCGCATGGTCGTTCACAGGGGCAGCCGCACACCCCTGTGCCTTCTCTGGATGAGCTCATAGTGTAAATCCACAGGCATGCGGAAATTCCACACGCCCGTGTGTTTTCTCTGGATGACTTAGAAAAATCTGTAGGCTCTGTAGAAAATTTTTGAACATGTTTACACACTCAGAGCCTGCTCTATTATGCAATTTTTTACCAGTGAAAAACATGAAATAGGGCTCAAACGACCAAACTTCTCCAATTCCACATGAAAACACATGATTAAAATTCAAAGTTCACAAGGAAATCTCAGCACAAACATCTAAGAAAGTAAGACACCAACACTTAACAAATTATTCACGCAAACAAACTGAACTAAAGCTAAGAAAATAGTAAACACTTGGGTTGCCTCCCAAGAAGCGCTTGTTTAACGTCACTAAGCTCGATGTACCTTGTCTTACCTCACGGGGGTTCATGAATGAAAGTTGCCCTCTTACCCATGGCTTGAAAGCATGATGTGCAATGTCTCTTTAGAGTAGAGGATGTATTATCGGGCTTCGGACCACCTAACAATGATACGTCTAACTTCTTCGGTTCACGTGCATCTCCACCAGCCTTGGAGTGTTTCCGGTGGCGTCTCCTAGCCCTCTTCATTTTCCGGAGCACCTTCTTCAAGATCCCCGGGATAGATGGTACTTCTTCCGTCGATCCAAGTATCATTACATCTTCATGTTCCTCCTCTTGGTCGAACAACCCTTCATACGAATCTGGATTTAACATCTCCTGTATGTATTCATCAACAATCTCATCAATATTGTCTAGAAAATATAAAGTATCATCGAAATCGAGAGAATGGCGCATGGCCTCAGCAAGGCGGTATGTGAACTTGTCATCTCCAACTCTCAAGGTGAGCTCTCCACCATCCATGATGCCTCTCGGATGTCGCACTGTTCGGTCCGCTAGTTGAAAAGTCATCAGAGTAGGCCTAAGCTCGCCCAAGCCTAGCTTTTGAAAGAAGGTGTATGGCATGACGTTGATACTTGCCCCTGAGTCCGCCAATGCCATTTCCTCACCAAGATTGCCAATATTACACGGAATGATGAAGCTTCCCGGGTCTTTCTTCTTGTTAGGCATGTTCTTTTAAAATACTGCCGAGCATGAAGCATCTAAAATCACTGAAGCACTCTCTTCCAACTTCCTCTTGTTAGTCAACAAGTCTTTCAAGAACTTCGCATACTTAGGCATTTGGGCCAATGCCTCAATAAAAGGAATATTAATGTGGAGTTGCTTGAACAAACTCAGGAACTTCTTGTACTATTCATCCCCTTGGTCATTTTTAAATCTAGAGGGATAAGGGATTCTTGGCTTGAAAGGTGGGGGTACCACCTCTTTCTTTTTGCTCGTTCCCTCTTCCATCTCTATAACCTTGGGTGTGTGTTCTTTTGGCATCTCACTCAGAAGCCTACCTTCAACCTCACGACCACTTCTTAAAGTGATCGCCTTCACGTGCTCTCTAGGATTGGTCTCTGTATTGCTTGGTAAGCTTCCATGTGGCCTTTCAGAGAGAGACTTCGCAATTTGACCCACCTGATTTTGAAGGTTATGCAAAGAGGCGGTGTGGTTGCGAAGTGTAGCCTCAACTGATTCAAACCTAGTATTTGCAGATTGCACAAATCTAGCCAAATGCTTCTCTAGGTCCGTCATTCGGGTTTCCAAACCTGAGACTCTGTTTTCCACCTGAGGAGCTTGTTGTTGTTGGAAACCCGGTGGCCCCATGGCCTTTTGTGGACCTTGATTACTCCATGAGAAATTGGGATGATTCTTCCAACCTGGATTGCAAGTATTGCTATATGGGTTTCCTTGAAGTCTCATGCCATTACCTACAAAATCAACATTCTCCACCGAAGAAACATCACCAATAGAGATCGGGCAATCGGAGGGAGCATGTCCTCCACCACACCCTGTGCAATTAGTTACGGCTGCCACTCTATTTGAAGTTAGAAGATCTAACTTCTTACTCAAATTTTCCACTTGGGCCGCCAATGAAATTACCGCATCTATCTCATGGAGACCGGCTACCTTTTTCTTCTCCCTAGCATTCCATTGGTAGCTGTGTAACCCCATTTCTTCAATCAACTGGCGGGCCTCATCGGGGGTCTTGCTACCTAAGGTACCTCCTGCTGCCGCATCCAAGAGTTGCCTTGTACTCGGGTTCAAACCAATGTAAAAAGGTTTGAACAATCATTCACTCCGGGAATCCATGTTGCGGGCACTTCCTCAGCAGCTCCTTGAACCTTTTCCATGTCTCGAATAGAGACTCTAATTCCAACTGAACAAAGGATGAGATCTTGTTCCTAAGCTTTGCTGATTTTCCGGGAGGGAAATAACAGGTTAGGAAAGCTTCCACCATCTCCTCCCACGTGGTAATCGACACTCTAGGTAACGAGTGTAGACACTGCTTCGGTCTCCCCTTTAGGGAAAATGGGAAGGCTCTCAATTTGATGGCATTATCCGTCACCCCATTTATCTTCAGCATATCACACACCTCGAGAAAGCTCTCTATGTGACTATTTGGATCCTCATCGGCTAAACCATTGAATTGTACGGACTGCTGCAACATGTGGATGAATGCCGGCTTTAACTCAAAGTTCTGAGCTGTAATCGGGGGATGCACAATACTCGATTGTGTCCCCAACACTGAAGGTTTGGCATAATCGGATAATGTTCACTGTTGCTCATTCTGTTCAACCATGTTTTCAGATTCTTCTGCTTCCAAATCTGCTAGATTAGACTGTTCTTGCACAGGCTCTTTCCCTTTTCTTCTAAGTGTACGTTCAAGCTCGGGATCTCCTTCAATCAATCTTGAGGGATTTCCTCGGGTCATAACCTGTAGCTGCAACCAAAAAGAAAGAAAAAGAAATCATAACGATGATAGAATAAGAAGATATGAAATAGAATATATGGTGAAATAGCTAATAAAACAAAGTGCAAAGTATCTCTAAATGCCTACACCCTGGCAACGGCGCCAAAAACTTAACAAGATCCCCTTGCGTATATCCCGCAAGTGCACGGGTTTGTCAAAGTCATAATCCCGGGTGAGCAGGTATCGAATCCACAGGGAGTAAGGAATAAGAATACTTAATTTGATTCTTAGCTATGTGAAAGATCAATGATGATGAGTGTCACAATGATTCAATTCTCAACAATAAAAGCAACAAATAAGAGAGCAAAAGTAAAGAAGGGGATAAGGCAATCGATAAAGATGGGCTACCCGGATAATGCTCCACCTAGGATAATTGTTTCAACTGCAAGAATCCTCTATTATGCTTCCTAATCAATGCAATGGTGAGTCGTGGAAATCCTTAATTACATAATCCCAAATCTAAGGTCAACTATGCCTAACTCTATACATGTCCCGGAGGAGAAATCGAACAATATCAACAACTCGCACTCGTATAGATTTGCAATGAGCTCTAGGGATTCCAAGTGATAAATCTATTCCTAATTATAGACCTAACCCTTTGGTCCAGGTGGAAGGTCCCGAACCACAATTGACCCTAGATACTAAGATCACCTCAACGCTTCACTCCGTTGCACGCACAACTAATCCCCAGCGGAAGTTTATCCCTTACACCATTCACTCTATTATGACCACAAAAAACTCAAGGAACGGAGGTACAATCTATCACGTCGGAGGGGAAAGGGGACGCTCCTGTACCTCTCGACTCACACTCTCAACCCTCTCCAACCTAGCTTTGTCTAACACTCGTGGTGTGTCACTCACTCACAAGGTTACCAACAAGAACTCTCAACCCTAGTGTCACTCTAGGCAAAATGTTCATACAATCAAGCATTCAAGGTTGGAACTCACAATAAACATCAATTTATTCAAAGCATAATAAAGAGATTCAAAGAAACGAATACATCCTAGGGTTCACAAACACCTGAGTACCAACTAGGGGTTTAGCTCTCAATGGAGCTAAGTACAATCAAAGAAATAGAATGTAAAAGCAATGAATCCATAAAGAAACACCCTCGATAGTCATGTCAATGGTCTTGTGGAAAGTCCTCTACTCGTCGTCCAAGGATTTTCTCGTCCGGTATAGGATATGCCTCGATGGAAGCTCCCCTATCAACCTTCTTCCTAAAGAATGGTGATGTCGGAGCTGTAGAACCTCTCCAAAACCTTGCCCAATACCCCTCAAAATCCTAGCTGAAGCCCTCTCTCAAGTTGGGGAAAAGATGGAGAAAAGAATACTAAAATCGGGGCTGATTCGGCTTTAAATAAGCTTGGAATCGGGCGACTACACGGGCGTGGATGCTTTACGCGCCCGTGCGGAATGTCCACACAGGCGTGGATAATTTCCACACGCCCGTGTGGATTCTCTGAACTCCTGTTTTCTCGGCCGGTTGTGAATAGTGCTGCTACACTATCCGCCCTGAATAGCTTCCCGAATCCATACTTTCATCGGAGTAACGCAAACGGGCACACGTTCACGTCGTGGATCACTTGCTTCTTCAATGATAGGATGCGTTGGTGGAGCTCTTGTTCTATGTGCATAAGTTGGAATGCTCGAGTATGACTGTCTTTGTGCCCCTCCAAATGGATGTGCCAAACTCGAATAAGAGGAGGTAGGCACACACTCTAGCATCTCACATCGACCTATGTCTTCGCGTTTGAACCTTAGCAAGATTTCCTCCAACATCGGTGCATTATAATCCACATTGGCTTCTTTCCTTCATACTTGGCCTCACAACCCTACCTACACGAAAGTAACATAAAAACACACATATTAGTGTAAAAACCTGAGAAAAGTAATGCTCAACATAAGGAATGAACACTTCGTATTCATATCGCACAAGCACTTATCACACTTATATTCAGTCTAGGGTTTGCCATCAAGTGACACAACATGGTTCGCCGATTTTGCAAATTATTTATCATGGAAAGTTCTTAAGTAAGGCCTCACCTTCCAATAAAAGAAAAAGTTCGTCAGTGATCTAAAGAATTATTTTTGGGATGATCCATTCCTGTTTTGCATTTGTGCAGATCATGTGGTCTGGAGATGTGTATCAAGGAAAGAAGGTTGGGATATCCTTGTACATAGTCACTCAGGACCAGTTGGAAGGCATTATGCTTCGAGTAGAACTACTGGAAGGCCTTGGCTGCCGGATTTTATTGGCCGACTTTGTTTCAGGATGCACACTTGTTTGTTCTTCAATGTGACAGTTGTCAAAGAGCAGGGAATCTTTCTCAACGGAATAAAATGCCTCAGAACCTGATGCAATTTTGTGAAGTATTTGATGTGTGGGGTATTGACTTCATGGAGCCGTTTCCAAAATCCAATGGTAATCAATATATTTTGGTGGCTGTTGATCTTGTCTCCAAATGGGTGTAGGCTTAAGCTTTGCCTACTAATGGTGCTAGAATTGTGGTGAAACTTTTGAAGAGGTTGTTCGCCCAGTTTGGAACACCACGAATTATTATCAGTGACCGAGGAACTCATTTTTGCAACGCTCAACTTGTAAAGGTATTGAAGCGTTATGGAGTGCATCATCACCTCGCTACTCTCTACCACCCACAGACTAGTGGTCAAGTGGAAATCACTAATAGAGAGCTTAAGAGAATCTTGACAGTGTTAGTGGAACAAAGAAAGCAGGATTGGTCAAAATGATTGAATGACACACTTTGGTCTCACCGAACAACGTACAAGACTCCGATAGGGCCACTCCCTATAACTTGGTTTATGGTAAATCGTGTCCCTGCCTGTAGAACTTGAGCACAAGGCATATTGGGCAACCAAGGCAATGAATTTTGAATTGAGCAAAGCGGGGGAACAAAGAATGCTTCACCTCAATGAACTGGATAAATGGAGGCTGAAGACATATGAGAATGCTAGGATTTACAAGGAAAGAATTCAAAAGTGGCATGACAAGCATATCAAGAATCCGAAAAAGTTCAGAGTTGGTGATCAGGTTCTATTGTTTAATTCTCGCTTATGATTATTTCGAGGAAAGCTTAAGTATAGATTGTTTGGTCCATATACTTCACTCAAGTATCACCCCATGGGGCTGTTGAAATCACCCATCTTGAGAAGGGCACATTTAAGGTGAACGCCCATTGGCTCACCGTACTTTGGTGGCAAGGTTAGTGGCAAAGACAAGTAAGTATTCTTTCTTCTTAAACCCCTGTAAGGTAAGGATAGGTATGTAAAGCATAGTGACGTTAAACAAGAGCTTCTTGGGAGGCAACCCAAGTCTTTACTGTTCTTTTAGGTTTTAGTTTAGTACTTGCATGAATAAGAGCTTAAGTGTTGGTGTCTTGATTTTTATATGCTATTGTTGTGTTTTCCTCATGGATCGTTAGTGTTTTAGTGTGCTTTATTGTGATTGGTGAAGTTTTAGGTTGTTTGAGTGTGTTTTCATGATTCTCTAGATAGTTTTTCACTATATTTGCAGTCTCTATATGTGTATGAGTGTTGCAGAAATTTTTCTAAAGAGTATGTAATTTTTCTGAGTCATCCAGAGACGACACATAGCCATGTGGAATTTTCACACGGGCATGTGTTTTTGTTCAGAGCTCAACTTCTCCATCCCAAGAAGACATAGGGGCATATTAATGCCCCTGTGAGTAACTTTGTGATGGTTACACGCCCGTGGGGAATTTCAACACAGGCATGTGGATCTCTACAGAGTGTCAAGCCTCCATCGTGAGAAGACACAGGAGCATGTGGCTGCCACTGTGAATGATATTTTGAATGGTACATGGGAGTGGGTAATTTTCACATGCCTATGCGAAACACTGCAGAGATTTCCTCTCTATCCCAAGAAGGCACATGGGCGTGTGAGTTCCCCTGTGGGGCCCCCTGTGAACATCCACATGATCGTATGGAATTTCCACGAGGGCGTGTGGAACACTTAAAAATTTTTCTCGGGAGAACAAAGAAGCCACAAGGGCATGTTGGTGCCCCTGTGGGTCGGGCACCCATGTGTGGGTAATTTCACACGCCCGTGGGAATGCGTTCAGAGGGAAAAAGTGCTATGCTAAGAGCACACAAGGGTGTGTGGATGCCCCTGTAAAGCTCTCTTGTGGAGTCACACTGTCATGTGAAATTTCCATATGCCCTTGTGGATGTATAGAACACAGAGAGCCACGACTTTTCTTTCAAACCCACTCATGTCACTTCATTTTGAAACTCCCAAATGCTCAATTAATGAGTTTACTTTGCCAATCTTCTTTTCTTTTACTCATTGGTGTTGATTTTGCTTGAATATCATGATTAGAGTGTTGTTGAATACTTTTAGAATTAATGTAGTTGTATTTGAGATAATTTGTATAAAGTTTGGAGTTTCGGCCATGCAGTTTTCACACCACGAAGATCCACATTGGCATGTGGAATTTCCACATGACCATGTGGATTTCTCCAGAATTGGCTTTTCAAGTTTGATTTGATGTTTTTCTTTATAATTCTCATAGGAATGGCTCCTAGATCGAAGAAAGTAACCGGCAAGCATCCCCGTGAGCCATCTCTAGAGCATATGGAGTTCGTGATCCCCGAGAATCAGGTTCGATTCGAGCATTTGGCAAAACTCAAGTTCAGGCAGTCGCGTTTCCCCGACTTGAGTGCATTGATCGAGATTTAGTTGGGTGACGAGATGGGCGATGAGGTGGATGAAGTTACCTCAGTCGGTAGCTGCCGTAGATTATTGTCTATTTTTATGCTCACTTTAGAGGTGCTAACATCATTTGAGTTTTGAACGTTCAAACTCCGGCTTCGATAGTATTGATGCTATTCAGTTCAAAGCCTTCAGAGAGTACAACAGCATGAGTGTTACACAGTTTTCTGTTCATCTAGGGCTCTATGATGAGGCGTATATTGACTCCACAGAGTATAAGTAGTTACTGACAAATTACCCCGGCAGTTTGACTCCGCAGTGTGCATACATGACATTGTGTCAATAGAGGTAGTATGCTCTGGGGGTATCCAAGGCGACGTGCCTCTCCCGACCAGCTTACCGATATATGTATGCCGTTCTCAGCAGATCAGTGTACGGGCATGGCTATAGTATAATAGTTTTGAGCTATAAAGAGCTGTTCTGTATTCTATGGTACAGAGCTAGCCACTCCGCCTGGGGGACATCATGGCTAAGTACCTGCGGCACTAGGGATAGTATGCCAGGGTTGGAGTGATTTTCTCGGGCTTGTACATCACTCGACTCATCATGGGGATGGGTTTGATAGGCATGATCAGAGGGAATGAGAAGATGATTGTACCATCTCCCCTTAGCCTAGAGACGATGAGATTAATGGGCATGATTCGCAGATACAGATACAGAGTCAGAGTTTATGTTATGATCATGCTCCCACCTGAGATGGATGAGGGCGAGGATGACGCAACTGAGGGTTCACAGGCTGCTCCTCAGCAACAATAGGAGCAGATGGAGATAGAGACATCCCCTACAACACAGGAACCACCACCAGTGCATATCTTTTCTCCTTCTCTAGCCTATGATCACTTTGAGAGGCTCAAGAGTGCTATAGGGCTACTATAAAGTGAGTTGGCTGAGGTTCGCATAACGCAAGCCACGAACCATGCCGAGGTGATGGTGCATCTTAACACACTATAGAAGTTACTAGAGCAAGACGTGACCTCACCTTTGTCATGAGACCCCAAGTTCCACAGACACCTCCAGCATCACTAGTAGTTCAACCATTACCACCAGCAGCACCAACTACATCACCAGTAGTAGTAGAGCCAGTAGAGCAAGACACCGACGCTTAAGGAGTCTTTATATTTTAGTATTTTATTTCTCCATCTTATTTTGGACTTGTATAACTCAGAAAAGATCTTCCTTCTGAGTTTATCTTTTTGCTTTGCAGTTGTATCGAGTTGTATTTCATTTTCAAGTCTTTATAGACTAAGAGTACTCACTTAACACTGATGTCTAGTGAATAATGAATAGGTGATGGGATTAATTAAATGAAAGAGCAATTAAAAAAGAATAGATGGAGATAAAAGGCACTTGGATCAAGTGTCAACAGAAGAGAACAATGCCCTAGGATGTTCCCTTCCAACTTGGCAATACTCATTCACTCTCAAGGTTTACCAGGTACATTCTCGGGTTCTAGTGAATGCTCAAAAGCAATATAGCATGTATGTTTCTCAAATACACTAAATTTTACCAATGTAACTGATAAGTGCTTGTGTGATATGAATGCGAAGCATTCTTTCCTTACGTTGAGCATTACTTTTCTTGGGTTTTTACACTAATATGTGTATTTTTATGTTACTTTTATGCAGGTATGGTTGTGAGGCCGAGTATGAAGGAAATAGGCTAATGTGGATCATAAAGCACCAATTTTGGAGGAAATCTTGATAAGGTTCAAACGCGAAGACATCGGTTAGGTGTGAGATGCTGGAGTGTGTCCCAACCTCCTCGTATATGAGTGGGCACATCCATTTGGAGGGGCACAAAGGTAGTCACACTTGAGCATTCAGACTTATGCACATAGAACAAGAGCTCCACCAACGTGTACACCATTAAAGAAGTAAGTGATCCACGACGTGAACGTGTACACTGTAGTATACACTCTAGCAGCACTGTTCATACCCGGCCGAGAAACCAGAGAAACAGAGAATCCACACGGGTGTGTGGAAATTATCCACGCCGGTGTGGAAATTCCACAAGGGCGCGTGGAGCATCCACGCCGGTGTAGTCGCTCGATTCCAGCCCTATTTAAAGTCGATTAAGACCCGATTTTGGTATTCTTTTCTCCATCTTTTCCACAACTTGCGAGAGGGCTTTGGCTAGTGTTTTGAGGGGTATTGGCCAAGGTTTTGGAGAGGTTGGTTCCGTCGAGGCGTATCCTATACCGGACGAGGGAATCCTTGGACGACGAGTAGAGGACTCTCTATAAGACCATCGACACGACTATCGAGGGGGTTTCTTTATGGATTCATTGCTTTTACATTCTATTTCTTTGATTGTACTTAGCTCCATGGAGAGCTAAACCCCTAGTGGGTACTCAGGTATTGTGAACCCTAGGATGTATTTGTTTCTTTGAACCTCTTTATTATGCTTTCAATAAATTGATGTTTATTGTGAGTTCCAACCTTGAATGCTTGATTGTATGAACATTTCCCCTAGAGTGACACTAGGGTTGAGAGTTCTTATTGGTAACCTTGTGAGTGAGTGACACACCACTAGCGTTAGACAAAGCTAGGTTGGAGAGGGTTGAGAGGGTGAGCCAAGAGGTACAGGAGCGTCCCTTTTCCCCTCTGACTTGATAGATTCTACCTCCATTCCTCGAGTTCTTTGCGGCCATAATGGAGTGAATGGTCTAAGGGATGAACCTCCGCTGGGGCCTAGTTGCGCGTGCAATGGAGTAAAGCGTTGAAAGGATCTTAGTATCTAGGGCTTAATTGTGGCTAGGGACCTTCCATCTGGACCAAAGGGGTAGGTCTATATTTAGGAAGAGATTTATCACTTGGAATCCCTAGAGCTCATTGCAACTCTATGCGAGTGAGAGGTGTTGAGATTGTTCGATTTCTCCTCCGGGACATGTATAGAGTTAGGCATAGTTGACCTTAGATTTGGGACTATGTAATTAAGGATTTCCACGACTCACCATTGCATTGATTATTAAGCATAATAGAGGGGTCTTGCATTTGAAACAATTATCCTAGGTGGAGCATTATCCGGGTAGTCCATCTTTGTCCATTGCCTTACCCCCTTCTTTGCTTTTGCCCTCTTACTTGTTGCTTTTACTGTTGAGAATTGAATCATTATCACACTCATCATCATTGATCTTTTACATAGCTAAGAATTGAATTAAGTATTTTTATTCCCTACTCCCTGTGGATTCGATACCCGCTCACCTGGGATTATTACTTCGACAAACTCGTACACTTGCGGGATATACGCAAGGGGACCTTCTCAGTAACTATGGTTTCATGCACATCGAGTTTTGCAAACATAGACGATAACTACAAATAAGGTAATCCACACATCAAGTTTTACCTAAGCAACTGTGCAAATCAAACACATCAAGTTATGCCAACACAAGATTAAACACAAGAAACAAAAAAACTCCGTAAATCATGAAAAGAAAAGTGTTTAAGCAAACAAAGTAGTAAAGTTCCCACCCCGAGGCATCATGGCCAGCTAGCCTGATATGTGCTTGTGCGATATGAATGCGAAGCGTTCATTACTTATGTTGAGCATTACTTTCCTCAGTTTTCTACATTAATATGTGTGTTTTATGTTACTTTTATGCAGGTAGGGTTGTGAGGCCGAGTATGAAGGAAATGGGCTAATGTGGATCATAATGCACCTATTTTGGAGGAGATCTTGTTAAGGTTCAAACGCGAAGACATAGGTCAGGTGTGAGATGCTAGAGTATGTGCCAACCTCCTCGCATTCAGGTGAGCACATCTATTTGGAGGGGCACAAAGGCAGTCACGCTCGAGTATTCCGACTTATGTATATAAGAACAAGAGCCCTGCCAACATGTACATCATTAAAGAAGCAAGTGATTCACAACGTGAACATGTGCCCGTTTGCGTTACCCCGATGAAAGTATGGAATTGGGAAGTTAATCAGGTCGAAGGCTGTAGCAAAGCACTGTAGCAATTAGTGTAGCAACACTGTTCACAGCCGGCCGAGAAATCAGAGAAACAGAGAATCCACACGGGCGTGTGGAAATTATCCACGCCCGTGTGGAAATTCCGCACGGGCGCATGTATCGTCCCACGCCCGTGGAGTTGCCGATTCAAGCCCCTATTTAAAAGCCGATTCAGCCCCGATTTTTGGTATTCTTTTTCTCCATCTTTTTCCCCAACTTGTGAGAGGACTTTGGCTAGGGTTTCGAGGGGTATTAGCCAAGGTTTTGGAGAAGTTCTACGGCTCCGACATCGTGATTCCATTAGGAAGAAGGTTGGTAGGGGAGCTTCGATCGAGGCGTATCCTATACCGGACGAAGGAAATCTTTGGACGACGAGTAGAGGACTCTCCACAAGACCATCGACACGACCATCGAGGGTGTTTCTTTATGGATTCATTGCTTTTACATTCGATTTCTTTGATTGTATTAAGATCCATGGAGAGCTAAACCCCTAGTGGGTACTTGGATGATTGCAAACCCTAGGATGTATTTGTTTCATTGAACTTCTTTATTATGCTTTCAATAAATTGATGTTTATTGTGAGTTCCAACCTTGAATGCTTGATTGTATGAACATTTCCCCTAGAGTGACACTAGGGTTGAGAGTTCTTGTTGGTAACCTTGTGAGTGAGTGACACACCACTAGCGTTAGACAAAGCTAGGTTAGAGAGGGTTGAGAGGGTGAGCCAAGAGGTACAGGAGCGTCCCTTTTCCCCTCTGACTTGATAGATTCTACCTCCATTCCTCGAGTTCTTTGCGGCCATAATGGAGTGAATGGTCTAAGGGATGAACCTCCGCTGGGGCCTAGTTGCGCGTGCAATGGAGTAAAGCGTTGAAAGGATCTTAGTATCTAGGGCTTAATTGTGGCTAGGGACCTTCCATCTGGACCAAAGGGGTAGGTCTATATTTAGGAAGAGATTTATCACTTGGAATCCCTAGAGCTCATTGCAACTCTATGCGAGTGAGAGGTGTTGAGATTGTTCGATTTCTCCTCCGGGACATGTATAGAGTTAGGCATAGTTGACCTTAGATTTGGGACTATGTATGTAAGGATTTCCACGACTCACCATTGCATTGATTAGGAAGCATAATAGAGAGTTCTTGCACTTGAAGCGATCATCCTAGGTGAAGCATTATCCGAGTACCCCATTCTTTATCGATTGCCTTACCCTCTTCTTACTTTTGCTCTTTCACTTGTTGTTTTTATTGTTGAGAATTGAATCAATTTCACACTTATCACTATTGATATTCCACATAGCTAAGAATCAAATTAAGTATTTTCACTGACTACTCCCTGTGGATTCGACCCCGCTCACCCGGGATTATTACTTCGACAAACCCGTGCACTTGCGGGATATAAGCAATGGGACCTTGTCATAGCCCCTCATGGGTGTGTACAACATGGAGGAGTTAAAGCTAGATCTATAAAAAGAACACATGACTCCCTTTTGTTTGAGATTTGCCTCCAATGTCGAGCTCCTTATGGTAGTAACACTTTCCTTGTACCCCCAACTTGCTCCTTTATGCCTTAGAAGATGTGGATAAGCTTGATCTTCCCCTTCATCAAAGTACTCCCGATGGAGAAGAAGATCCCCAAACAAAGATGAAGAGGAAACCCTTAAAATTGGATGTATAAAGAGGGATTTCAGGCTCGAGACGGTCTGTGCATGCTCGTGTCCAGACCATGTCATGTCGGGAGATAGTTGAGTGAAAAAGAGTGTCTCTGGTTGGAAAGTTCCGTGGAAGGGACACGATCATGTCGTGACAGTGCAATGTCGTGACACGATTGTGTCAGTGGCACCCAACATGTGTCAACAATTCTTTACTAAAATCACCCTTGGCCTTGGATTTTCGAAGACATGGACACGGTCGTGTCCTAATCCTGTCATGCTTCAAAGGGTCCTTCTACACAGAAATCTTGCTGGATCAACATTGGGCTGAGAACTTTGGAGGGTATGACACGAGCGTATCCAGCCTGTGTCAAGCTTGAGTACTTGAACTCCTTTTGAATATCTTTTTGTTTTCTTCCTGAATCCACTCCAAAATGTATTGCGCCACCTATTTCCACACATTTAACAAAAATACTCATAATAGCACTGCTCATGTCACGTGCCCCCACGCGCCCATTTGGATTTTCCACGCGCCCGCGTGGGCTGCAGGAATTTTCACACGGGCGCGTGAACTAACATTTTGCTACAGTACTGCTACATTGAAATTGCTACAGTACTTTTCACAAAACGCGGTCCAAACACTCTTCTCTTGAGGCCATATGTTAGGGCACACGTTCATGTGGTAGGATATAAAACTTCTCTTCATCGATGTATCTTTGAGAGGTCTTGCAATCTTCACAAAGAGAAGGAACATGAAGATGTGGCTGCCTTTGTGCCCTTCTAACTAGTGAATTGACTTGAATTTTCTTTGAAGTTAGCACACATCTCCACATTTATGAACTCCTCTCATGTCTTGGTCCTTGAATTGAAAAAGAACTCCCAACATTGTGTCTTTATAGCCTATCTTTGCTTCATTTTTACTCTTCAAGGCATTCACAACCTATATGCATAAAAGAACACCAAATACACAATATGAGACATAAACCATGATAAAAATGATGCTCAATGCATGTAAAACATATATAAAAATATGTCTACTCAAGCACTTATCAAGCATATCCAGCCTGTGTCAAGCTTGAGTACTTGACCTCCTTTTGAATATCTTCTTGTTTTCTTCCCGAATTCACTGTAAAATGTATTGCGCCCCCTATTTCCACATATTTAAAAAAAATACTCATAATAGCACTGCTCATGTATAAAAGTAAACTTGATAACAAGCAAAATGATGAATTTAGGGTATAAAACATGTATACGAAGTGCACTCATCAAATACCCCCACACTTGAATTATTGCTTGTCCTCAAGCAACCACCAGACACACAATCCCAAAGGAGATGAATGTAGTGCATAAGAACGACTATCTCAGGACAAGGGTGATGAAAGTTTAAATTGAGGGGAATCACAAGTGTTAGTAAAGACATGAGTACATAAGAACGACTATACTCCCACTTCCAAAATCTAGTGCGTGTGTGTTTCAGAACCAACTCATGTTCCCCACTGTCAATAAAATTCACAAAATACACTAAATTCTATGGGTAGTAGCTTCATACATCCTGGAGGTAGCCTTTTTCACCCGGTAGGTCATCAAATGTACATTTGTGATACCCAAAATTTGACTACTCAAGAGTGACTTTCACTAATATAAAGTGATAGCTCTTTCTACCATATTTTTCATAAAACTAAGCTTTACATGATTATTCGTAGGGCATTCCTAAAAAGGAATCCGACTTTAAAAATCTTTTTTTTTAAACACAATACATGTTGAACCATAAGTAGGGTAAGGTGACAAGAGTTTTTGGTTAAGGAAGTAAAAGTAAGTCATAATTTCACTACAATGGTTACTAATATACACTTATCCTAGTAAGTTTAAACATCACCCACTAACGAATCATAGATCATCATGAACAAGGCACTCATCATCCGCACAACCTTGCAACCCTCCCCCACACTTGAAAATTACATTGTCCTCAATGTAAATCAACCATACAACCCTCCCCCACAAGCATGCACTCATCATCGCTGTCAGATGGTATTTCCCTAAAAGCAAACACTGAGAGTGATGGTGCTTCTCTCACGTGTTGCTAACTCCAAGCAACCACAAATTTCCTGAGATATAAATTGGGACACAAGGGAAGCAAACATCAGTAACAGGATAGATAGGCAAAAACTGGAAAAGTAAAGAAACCAAAATGCTAGTACAACAGAGAAAATCCCTTGCTGACTGAAGTACATAGCAAACTATGAAAAGAGAAAATAAACAGCAGATACAACAAGAGAAAAAGATCACTTAATTAGGTGGTGTTATCTGAAGTTTGGTCATCAAGTGGAGAAGCGGGAGATGAGTCACAGCGGTCCACGATACACTGCAGGCTCTATCCTAGCCATAAAAGATGCGAAGTGCCAGTCATGGTACAAAAACCTGGTGGTCGAGGTAGGAACGGAGTGGGGAAGACTGACTGCTGAGGGAAGAGCAACATTACTGGAAGACAGTGGCAAATAGGATCCCATATACTGCAAGCTAGGAGGGAGATGGGTTTGTAGCCCCCAACGATCGGTATATGGTTGATGTCACCTAAAAGTCCCATCCCCACAGTTGGTCATTCTGCTTATTCAATGATTATGCCACCTGAGTTAATCCTTACCCGATTCGTACTAATAGTAAACACGTTCTGGTTGCAAGAATTTGCCAAAAAACTGTCTTCCAAATGAGGCATGTCATCTTTGAACTCTTCAAACAATAGGTCAAGTTCAGATTTGACTAATTAGGCAAATGCTGAACAACTTCTCTTGCACTACTGGTCTCGACATGCAAGAATTTACACCATTGTGTTGTCTGCTCACAAGAATTTTCAATCATTTCAGACAATCCATGCCGCACACTAGGAGGATCATGGCAGTCAACCGTATTACTAGCATTTTGGTATTTCCTTAGAATATTTAAAAGATATTCCATCATGAATAGCTGTAAACATCAAAATATATACAAAAAGATTAGTCCGAGTAGGAGAAAACTCAAAGTTGATGTCAATTAGTAGGTTACAACTGTCACTACAAACCTAAAGCGTAAGAAAGATAATTACAAGTATGCACAATATAAACAACTAGAACATCAGATTATAAGCTTTCTTAATAATTGCCGTCCCTCGTCAATGGCACCAAAAACTTGATGTGTTCTCCGCAAGTGCACGGTTCGCACACAAGTAATACAATGTTACCCCGAAGGGGTTAGGTTTGTCGAACCACGGGGACTGGACTAAGAGTATTCCCTTAACACTAATCTCGAGTAAATAATGAATAGGTGATGGAATTAAATAATAAAAGAGCAATTAAAAGAGAAAAGGAAAAGAGAATAGATAGAGATAAAAGACACTTGGATTAAGTATCAACTAAAGAGAACAATGCCCTAGGATATTCCCTTCGCACTCAGCAATGCTCACTCACTCTCGAGGTTTACCAGGTACATTCTCAAGTTCTAGTGTGTGCTCAAAAGCAATGTAGCATCTATGGTTCTCAAATACACCATGTTTTGCCAAGGTTACTATGGTTTCATGCACATTGAGTTTTGCAATCACACAAGGCAACTACAACTAAGGCAATCTACGCATCAAGTTTTACCTAAGCAACTGTGCAAATCAAAGACATCAACTTATGTCAACACAAGATTAAACAAAAGAACCAAAAGAACTCCGTAAATGATGAAGAGATAAAGTGTTTAAGCAAACAAAGTAGCAAAGTTCCCACCCGGGGCAACATGACCACCTAGCCCGTCATGGGTGGGTACCACATGGAGGAGATAAATCTAAATCTAGGAAAAGAAGACATGACTCCCTTATCTTTGAGATTTGCCTCTAATATTGAGCTCCTTGTGCTAGCACCACTTTCCTTGTGCCTCTAACTCACTCCTTTATGCCTTAGAAGATGTAGATAAGCTCGATCTTCCCCCTCATCAAAGTCCTCCTGGTGGAGAAGAAGATCCTTGAACAAAGATGAAGATGAAACCTTAAAAACTAGAATTATAAAGAGGGATTTCAGGCTCAACGCAGTCTGTGCATGCTCGTGTCCAGACCATGTTATATTGGGAGATAGTTGAGTGAAAAGGAGTGTCTCTGCCTGGAAAGTTCCATGGAAGGGTCATGATCGTGTCCTGACTGTACAATGCTGTGACACGATCGTGTCAAGGGCACCCAGCGCATGTCAACAATTCTTTACTAAAATCATGCTTGACTTGGGATTTTTAGAGGCATGGACAGGGTAGTGTCCTGATCATGTCAAGCTTGAAAGTGTCCTTCTACACAGAAATCTTGCTGGATCAACATTGGGCCGAGAGCTTTGGAGGGTATGACACGGCATATGCAGCCCATGTCAAGCTTGCTCCTTTTGAATATCTTCTTGTTTTCTTCCCAAATTCACTCCTAAATGTATTGAGCCCCCTATTTCTGCACATATAACAAAAAATACCCATTATAGCACTCTACATGTATAAAAGTAAACTTGAGAACAAGCAAAATAATGAATTTAGGGTATGAAAACATGTATACAAAGTGCACTCATCAATATCCTCATTTAATGTCTGCTATATGAGATCAAGGCGTGCCAGAATCTGCTCCTAGTTCTTGAGGATGGTGGCCATGGTAGCTTCGAGTCTAGCAAGAAGCTAGTGAACTTGAGTAGACCATGGACTAAGATCAGATGACGATCCCGATGCTGCTTGATAAGTGCTTGTATATAAGTAATACGAAGTATTCTTTTCTTACATTGAGCATCACTTTTATCAGATTTTACCGCTTCTTCATGTGTATTTGTGTTCTTTTGTGCGTTTAGGGTTGTGGAGTCAAGTTTAGAAGAAAAAGAAGCAAAAGTAGATCATGGATGCTATTGTTAATGAAATACTTGGATCAAACAAAGATGAAGACACAAGTTATGCTCAAAGACATGTGGGTGTGTGCTAACTTCCATTATGCTCTAGTAAATATGCAAAGTGGAGGGCCACAAAGGCAGTCGCTTTCATATGTTTCAACTTGTGCAACTTTAGTAAGAGCTTCGTCAATGTGGTTTCATTGAAGAGATGATGCGATGTACCACATGGATGTGTGTCCATTCATGTGGCCTCAATAAAAAGAGTTGATTCTGGAGCATTTTGGCGAAGTATTATAGCAGTTTACTGTAGCAAATCACTGTAACAAAGTTACTGTAATAGTACTATTCATAGCTTAGATTTCTGGAAATCCACGCGGTTGTGTGGAAATTTTTCACGACTGTGTGGATGCCTGATTCTAGCCCTTATAAATACCTTATTTTGAGGATTCTTTGAGGATCTTTTTTCCATCTTTTGTCCATCTTTGGAGGCACTTGCGGCTAGGGTTTGAAGAGGTGTTTGATTGGTTCGATGAGCTATTTTACGGCATTCGACATCATATTCCTTTGGAGGAAAGCTATAGGGGAAGCCTTCATCAGCATTAATTCAGTAAGGTGTGCCCTAGGCTTGACAGGGGAACCTTTGTAGATGATGAGCCAGCTCCGCAAGACCATCGATACAGACTACAATGGTGTTTTATCTATGGATTACATGCATTTACCTTCGATTTCATTATTGATTATGTATTGCTCCATAGAGAGATAAACCGCTAGCGGGTGCTTGGACTTGTAAATGCTAGGATGATTTTAATTTATTAACTTATATTATGCTTTTTTAATTGATGTTTTAATTGAGTTTCAACCTTGTATTCTTGTTGAATTGATTTTCCCTTAGAGTGATACTAGGGTTGAGAATCTATTTTGGTAATCCTTGTGAATGAGTGACACTTCCTTAGGGTTAGACAAAGCAAGGTTGAAGAGGGATCAAGAGGCTGAGTCGAGAGGTAGCAGAACGTCCACTTTCCCATCCGATGTGTTTTATCCTACCTCTATGTTCCAAGAGTTCATTTTGATCATGATAGAGTGAAGTGCTAAGAGACAAACTCCACAAGGGCTTGGTTGTGTGAGCAACAAAGTGAAGTGTTAAAGTAATCCTTAGTGCCGGGGCTTAATCCTAAGTAGGGGTCTTTCTCTTGGACCAAAGGGTTAGATCTATATTAGGGAATAGGGTTTATCACTTGGAATCTGTAGAGCTTTAAGAAACCCTACACAGTGTGAGGTGTCGAGAGTATTCTTTTTCCTCCGGGGCATAGTGTAAGGGTTAGTCACTGTTGATCTTAGGTTTGGACTGTGTGTCTTTGGATTTCCATGACTCATTAAACTTCAGTTAGGAGGCATAACGATTATTCTTGCACTTGAAATGATAGTCATAGGGTGAGTAATGTCCAAGTACCCCATCTTTCTATGAATTACCTCTCCTTTTTCCTATTAAGCTCTACTTTTCCTTTCTTTATTTTCATTCGCATTAATATTATTCACTCAACTCATAACTTGGTTTCCACTATAGTTAAATAGCAATACTTGTGTTTTTGAGCACTATTCCCTATTGATACGATTACCCACTCATCAAGGTACTTTATACTTCGACAACTCATGCACTTGTGGTACACACACGCAAGGGGTGTGTCACTGTCGTACACACGCAAGGGGTGTATCACTGCCGTAACGACCTCTGTATCCATGGCCTCTATCTCAGGTGGTGCCTTAATAGCATCAGCACGCTCATTATCAGGTGATGACTCCACTAGCCCATATCCAATTGAACTTGTGTGCCGTACTATATCTTTCAGTCAAAGAGTGCCCAGTCCCAAAAGTGTGGGGATACCGATCTTCTCAACCCCTAGCATCGAACGAAGGAGACCCATCTTGAACAAGAGTAGAGAAATGTATAGCCCAGTTAAGAGTCATGCAATAGAGGTAGAAAAGTTCGGTTATAACATGCCCAAGATTAAGAGGCTCTTTCTGAGACATGGATGGAGGTACAGAAGATCCAACCGGCTAAGTGCGCCCGTACGATCACCATGACCTGTCACCAACCTATTGAGAATAGCATCTATATACCTGTGTGTTAATCGTGACATCAAAGAGCCCTTCAACTGGCTAGGAATAAACTTGTAGCCACCACACAAATCATGAAATACTCAGCTCAGAGTAATACTAGTAGAATAATCTCTAGGAAGCTGTGCATACTCCACTGTGTCAATATAATTCTCACAGTACAAGTTTAGCATGACTGCAAACTAAGTCAACAACATTCCATGGGGCTGACCAAAAGCTCAAAAATGAATAGTATCCTCCTTGTTGAAATCGCTATCTACCATGGAGCGATCAAAGGAGAACAAGGAAAGGACCTCCAAAGTAATATCCCACCGGACAGGATTGTGAATAGTAAGTAGTCGATCCCAACCTCTCACAACAACAAGCTCTTAAACCTTATCAGCAACTCTAATCTCCCCAAGTGCATCCCAATCGATGTAGCATGACTGTCCAAACTTAAGCTTCCGGAGACACTCGAACATTTCCTGATGTTCAAGTTTAAGAAATTTGATCTTTGGTGGTGGGGTTGGCTGCCTATCTTGGCGAGGACGTTTGTGAACTACTTTCTTTGTACTAAGTGCCATACCTACAAGTAAAACATCAAAGGAAGTTAGTTTGACATGAATTTCATGAGTGCAGGAATCCACACTTGAGTGTGGGAAGCCACGCACCTGCGTGGCTTTGTTGGCCAAGGTACCAGCCCACACCAGCGTGTGGGTGCTGTTTGGCAAGCCAGAGGGGCCACGTGACCACGTGGCTATGCTGGTCGGGCTTTACCAGTCCACATAACCATGTCGCTGAGCGACGGGGTCACGTAGTTGTGCTGGCCACACATTGCCATTGCACGCGGAAGCGTAGCTTGGCCACGAGCCTACGTGGTTACCCGACTATGGCCGAGGCTCTCATTTATTCCCATTCTTAAAGCTTGAAAACACTACTAGAACTCCAAGAAGTTAAAGAAAATTAGTTTGGTAGTCTAAAGTATGGATATCTTGAAGTTGGAGAAATGAGAAGTTGAAGGGTTTGGATGTTGAAGAAGATGAATAGTGTCTCTTCAGATTCTTATAGGCCACATAGGGTTGTGGAAATTCCAAACCCCTGCGTGGGTAATGTACACGGCCATGTGGAAATTCCAAGCAACCATGTGGACTGCAGAATTTCTATAGACAGCCAACACGAATATTCATTCTCCAAAATAACACTAATTCTTTGACTATAAACATGGATTACAACCCTAAACCATGCACATATGAAAAACAATTTAATTCACCAAAATAAATTTCATGAAAAGTCAAATACCGACAAAAATTAATCAAGGCACATAAAACAACACCTTTTGCGTATGTACTGCAAGTGTATGAGTTAGTTGAAATAATAATACCCCGGTGAATGAGTAGTCGTATCCACATGGAATAGTGATCAAAAACACAAGATTGCTATTTAACTAAAGTAAAGATGGATTGATAATAGTGTGAACAATATCTATATAAAAAAAATAAAAAGAACAAGAAAGAAAGACGCTATGAAAAATTAGAGAAAGGCAATCGATAGAATGTAGAACACCCGGATTTTTCTCCCCCTAGGACTATTGCTTCAAGTGTAAAACAAACTAATATGTCCCCTAACCGATGCTTAATGAGTCATGGAAATCCTAAAATACATTGTCCGAAATCTAAGGTTAACCGTGACTAACCCTACACTATGCCCAGTGGAGAAATTACTTAGTCTCAACACCTCACACTGTGGAAAGTTGCTTAAAACTCTAGGGACTCCAAGTGACAAACCCTATTCCCTAACTAATCTAGATCTAACCCTTTGGTCCTGTCAAAAGACCCCTGGTCACAATTAAGCCTTATATGCTAAGGATTACTTCAATGCTTCACTCTTTTGCTTGCGCAACTAAGCCCCAGCGGAGTTCTTCTCTTAGTACTTAACTCTATTGTGACTGCAAAGAACTCTTGGAATGTGGAGGTAGGATAAATCACACTGGAGGGGAAAGGGAGCGTTCCGCTACGTCTTAACTCACCCTCTTGACCTTCTCCAATCTTGCTTTGTCTAACTCTCATGGTGTGTCACTCACTCACAAAGATTACCAATATAGGCTCTCAACTTTAGTGTCACTCTAAGGGAAAACCCATTCAACAAGCATTTAACATTAAAACTCAAATAAAGACATCAATTAAAGAAACATAATAGAAAGGTCAAAGAAAGAATATCATCTTAGGGTTTATAAGTCCAAGTACCCACTTGGGGTTTAGCTCTCCATGGAGGAAGATACAATCAATAATGAAATTGTAAGTAAAAGCATGTATTCCATAAGTAAAACCCCCTTGGTATTCATGTCGATGGTCTTGTGCAGTGACTGCGTCTTCTCCAATGGTTCCCTCATCAAGCCTAAGGCATACCTCCCAAAGCTTCCCCAAATCCTAGCCACGAGTGCCTCCCAAGATGGAGAAAAGATGAGAAAAGATAGGGCCAAAAGATTTCAATGCTGGCTAAAGTTACGGCTTTAAATAGGCTGGAATCGGGCATCCACACGGGCTTGTGGAAATGACACACACTAGTGTGAATCTGAAGGAATATATTTTCTGCGGCCTGTGAATAGTGACTACTATAATAAGTTTGCTACATTGATTTTCTACAGTATTCTACTACAGTACTTCGCCAAAATACACCCGAATCCACATTTTTCATCGAGTTCACATGAATGGGCACACATTCATGCGGCAGATCGGATTGCTTCTTCAACAAAATCACATTTGATGACAATCTCACTAGCTTTACACAAGTCAAAACACATGAGTGTGACTACCTTTGTGGCCCTCCACTTTGCATGCTCACATGAGCACAATGGAGGTTGGCACACACTCATGTGCCTTTGAGCACAACTTGTGTCTTCATGTTTGTTCACTACAATATTTCATCAACAACATGCATTCATGATCTACTTTGGCTTCTTTCTTGCATACTTGTCTCCATAACCCTACATGCACAAAAGTAACACAAATACACATGTATGAGCAATAGAATCTGAGAAAAATAATTCTCATTGAAAGAAAAAAATACTTTGTATTACTAATACACAAGCACTTAGTAGCACACACTCATAAATTTTATTACTGCAAAAAATAAAAATCTAACTAGAAAATAATTAAAAGCTTAGGTTACCTCTGAAGAAGCACTTGTTTAATGTTACTAAGCTTGACGTACTTGTCCTTTATATATGGTGGCTCATGGAGATAGAAAATTTCCTTCTTTACAACTTGCATACATGAGGGACAAAATTTTTGTGTGTTTAAGGAGAAATGATTAAGCATGTTACAAAATGAGGGAGTGTAGCTCTCCACCTGTATGTGCCTACCTCCAAGTGCATTGGATTGCTTTCAATGGCGACGTCTCGACCTCTTCACACGAAGAAAAATTTGTTTTAAAAATCCTTCTTTTGTTTGCTCTTAGAAGACTTGTTATACATGGTTGGTCATTTTCTCCTCCTCAATGGCTGGCCACTCTTCATATGGATCTAGGTGTATACATTCGCGCAAGTACTCGTTGTCAATCTCATTATTAAAATCTAAGAAATAACATGACTCATCAAAGTCAAGAGAATGCTTCATTGCTTTGGCTAGATGGTATGTGATCTTCTCTTCTCTTATGGGTAGTGTCATCTTGCCTCCATTTATGTAGATGAGCGCTTTGGAAGTTCGTAGGAATGGTATCCCTAGAATTAGTGGAACCTCCACATCTTCATCAAAATCAAGCACCCCAAAATATGGAGGAAAAATATACTTGTCAACTGATTGCTTCCGCGCAACTGTAGCAACATCGCAGCAAGTACTGTAGCAGCACTGTTCACAGCCGGCCGAGAAATCAGAGAAAAGAAGAATCCACACGCCTGTGTGGAAATTCCACACGGGCGCGTGTAGCGTCCATGCCCGTGGAGTTGCCCGATTCCAGCCCTATTTAAAGCCGATTCAACCCCGATTTTGGTATTCTTTTCTCCATCTTTTCCCCAACTTGAGAGAGGGCTTCGGCTAGGGTTTTGAGGGGTATTGGCAAAGGTTTTGGAGAGGTTCTACGGCTCTGACATCATTATTCCTGAGGAAGAAGGTTGGTAGGAGAGCTTCCGTCGAGGCGTATCCTATACCGGACGAGGGAATCCTTGGACAACGAGTAGAGGACTCTCCACAAGACCATCGACACGACCATCGAGGGGATTTATTTATGGATTCATTGCTTTTACATTCAATTTCTTTGATTGTACTTAGCTCCATGGAGAGCTAAACCCCTAGTGGGTACTTGGGTGATTGTGAACCCTAGGATGTATTCGTTTCTTTGAACTTCTTTATTATGCTTTCAATAAATTGATGTTTATTGTGAGTTCCAACCTTGAATGCTTGATTGTATGAACATTTTCCCCAGAGTGACACTAGGGTTGAGAGTTCTTATTGGTAACCTTGTGAGTGAGTGACACACTACGAGCGTTAGACAAAGCTAGGTTGGAGAGGGTTGAGAGGGTGACTCAAGAGGTACATGAGCGCCCCTTTTCCTCTCCGACGTGATAGATTCTACCTCCGTTCCTTGAGTTCTTTGCGGCCATAATAGAGTGAATGGTCTAAGGGATGAACCTCCGCTGGGGCCTAGTTGCGCGTGCGTTGGAGGGAAGCGTTGAGGGGATCTTAGTATCTAGGGCTTAATTGCTGCTAGGGACCTTCTGCCTGGACAAAAGGGTTAGGTCTATAATTAGGAAGCGATTTATCACTTGGAATCCCTAGAGCTCATTGCAACTTTATTCGAGTGCGAGGTTGAGAGGTTATTTAATCTCTCCTCCGGGACATGAATAGAGTTAGGCATAGTTGACCTTAGATTTGGGACTATGTATGTAAGGATTTCCATGACTCACCATTGCATTGATTAGGAAGCATAATAGAGAGTTCTTGAACTTGAAGCCATTTTCCTAGGAGAAGCATCATCCGAGTACCCCATCTTTATCGATTGCCTTGTCTCATCCTTACTTTTACTCTCTTACTTGTTGCTTTTAATTGTTGAGAATTGAATCATTATCACACTTATCATTGTTGATACTCCACATAGCTAAGAATAGAATTAAGTGTCTTTAATCCCTACTCCCTGTGGATTCGACCCCGCTCACCCGGGATTATTACTTCAACAAACCCGTGCACTTGCAGGATATACGCAAGGGGACCTTGTCAAGTTTTTGGCGCCGTTGCCGGGGAGGTAGGCGTTTAGAGATACTTTGCACTTTGTTTTCTTAGCTATTTCACCACACATTCTAAGTCATATCTTCTTATTCTATCATTGCTCTAATTTTTCCTTATTTCTTTTTGTTGCAGAAAATGATCAACATGTTTGAATCATTTGACACTATCATGAGGATGGTTGAACACGTAGAGCAGAAAGTTCAAACAGTTGCATGGAATGACATATCGTGTTATTCTTACCATGGACAATGTACAACTCAACAGCTATTTGAAGAATCAGTTGAAGATTACATCGCCAGGATTCAAGGGTAAAGCTGTGAATTAGATAATGTGATAAAGAAGTTTGAGGAATCCACTTCAGTGTCAATGAGTGACCTGTTAGAGGAGAGTGTAGAAAGAATCCTTGCTAGGTTTGATTCTTCCTATCAAGATTAGAAGCAAGAACTCTTTTCAGTTGGAGTTGCTACTTCAAATTTTGAATTATGTGGAATGGACACGTTGATATCCAGTACAGATTGTAAAGAAATAGATTTCTAGGTGGAAAAGGAAGAGAGTGACTGTGAACATGAGGCGAATGATTTCGAGGAGATTGATAAATTGAAGGAGGGTAACTTGCGGCCATCAATTGTCGAACAACCAGAACTTGAGCTTAAGACTCTTCCAGAACATTTGGAATATGCATTCCTAATGGAGGACTCTAAACTCCCCGTAATCATGGCGTCGAACATATCTGTGGAACAAAAGGATAAGCTTGTTACCATGTTGAAAAAGCACAAATCAGCCATCGCATGGAAGATCTCCGACATTAAGGGTATAAATCCATCATTCTGCACTCATAAGATCCTAATGGAGGATGACTATAAATCTGTGATCCAACCTTAGCGAAGATTGAACCCGAATATGAAGGAGGTTGTTAGGCGGAGGTAATAAAACTTTTGGATGCAGGAATTATCTACCCCATATCCGATAGCAAGTGGGTGAGTCCGACCCAAGTTGTCCCGAAAAAAGGAGGAATAACAGTAGTGAGGAATGAAAAGAATGAGTTAATCCCCATGAGGACAGTTACTGGTTGGCGAGTCTGCATTGATTATAGAAGACTAAATGACGTCACTCGGAAAGATCACTTTCCTTTGCCATTCATTGACCAAATGTTGGAGCGACTAGCGGGGCATCATTTCTACTGTTCCCTTGATGGCATATCAGGATACTTTCAAATTCTGATAGCCCCAGAAGATCAGGAGAAAACCACATTTACTTGCCCTTATGGAACCTTTGCTTATAGAAGAATGCCTTTCGGGTTGTGTAACGCCCCTGAAATATTTCAGCGCTGCATGACGGCAATTTTTGATGACTTTCTCGAAGATAATATGGAAGTGTTCATGGATGATTTTTCAGTGTTCGGGGACTCTTTCGATGCCTGCTTAAACAATTTGGAAAGAGTATTAGTGAGATGTGAAGAGACAAATCTCGTCCTTAACTGGGAGAAGTGTCATTTTATGGTACAAGAAGACATTGTCCTTGGACATATGATTTCTCAGGTAGGTATGGAGGTGGATAAGGTGAAGATTGAGATAATTGACAAGCTTCCACCACCTACGAATGTAAAAGGAATCTGTAGTTTCTTGGGCCACGCAGGTTTTTACAGAAGATTTATTAAGGACTTTTTGAAAATCTCCCAACCGTTGACCAAACTTATGGAGAAGGATACCCCTTTTGACTTCGGAAACGACTATCTAAATGCATTCAATGTATTGAAAGAGAAGTTAGTGCAAGCACCAATCCTACAACACCAAAGTGGGATGAGCCATTCGAAGTAATGTGTGATGCTAGTGATTATGCAGTGGGAGCGGTTTTGGGTCAGAGAAGAAATAAGCAATTTCAACAAATCTATTATGCTAGTAAGACTCTCACAAGTGCACAAGAGAATTACACCACTACTGAAAAGGAACTATTAGCAGTAGTATATGCTTTTGATAAATTCAAACCATATCTCATCCTATCTAATGTCACCGTGTTCACTGATCATTATGCACTCCGTTATCTCATGAACAAGGTAGATGCGAAGCCAATATTGATTCGGTGGATATTGTTGTTGCAAGAATTCTATATGGAAATCAAAGATAAAAAGGGGACATAGAATGTAGTTGCCGATCATTTGTCGAGATTGGAGGGTTGTGAGGGGCAAGAACCGACAAGCAAGGAAGTTAATGATTTTTTCCTTGAAGAACATCTGTATGTGCTACAGAAATTAGAATCAGAAGATACCCCATGGTTTGTGGATTTTACAAACTATCTATCAGGAAAGGTATTGAAGCAGGGCTTAAGCTTTCAACAGAAGAAAAATTTTTTCAGTGACCTTAAGAATTTTTTATGGGAAGATCCGTACCTGTTCCGTATTTGTGCAGATCAGGTGGTGCGAAGGTGTGTTTCTAGGGAGGAAGGGTGGAACATCATTGCGCATTGTCACTCAGGCCCAGAGGGGGGCACTATGCGTCAAGTCGAACTGCAGAGAAGGTTCTAGTTGCTGGGTTCTACTAGCCGACTTTATTCCAAGATGTTCATCAATTCGTTTTACGATGTGATAGTTGTTAAAGGGCTGGAAACTTATCACGAAGGGATGAGATGCCTCAAAATCCTATGTAATTTTGCGAGGTGTTTGATGTATGGGAAATTGATTTCATGGGACCATTTCCAAAGTCCAATGGAAATCAATACATTTTAGTAGCAGTTGACTATGTTTCCAAGTGGGTGGAAGCCCAAGCTCTCTTCCAACTAATGATGCAAGAACTGTGGTGAAATTTCTTAAGAAGTTATTTGCTCGTTTTGGAACTCCAAGAATTATCATTAGTGATCGGGGAACACATTTTTGTAATACACAACTGGCGAAAGTGTTAAAGCGTTATGGGGTTCATCATCGTCTTGCAACACCTTACCATCCGCAAACGAGTGGGCAAGTGGAGGTTACAAACAGATAGCTCAAGAGAATCTTAACTAAAACAGTGGAACAAGGTAAACGAGATTGGTCTGAAAGGTTGGACGACACGCTTTGGGCTCATAGAACAGGATACAAAACACCAATAGGGACCACTCCCTATAATCTAGTGTATGTAAAATCTTGCCATTTACCAGTGGAATTACAGCACAAAGCGTATTGGGCAATTAAAGTGATGAATTCTGACTTGCGCAAATCTGGAGAGCAACGAATATTACATCCCAATGAGCTAGATGAATGGAGGCTGAAGACATATGAGAATGCGAGGATATATAAGGAAAGGATTCGGAAGTGGCATGACAAGCATATTAAAACCCCGAAAGACTTCAAAGTCAGTGACCAGGTGCTACTATTCAACTCCCGTCTATGTTTATTCCCGGGGAACTTAAATCAAGGTGGTCTGGTCCGTATACCATAACCGAATTTTCACCTCATGGAGCCATTGAGATTAGTCATCTAGAGAAGGGCACATTCAAGGTGAATGGACATAGGCTGAAACCATACCATGGCGGAGAAATTTGCAGTGACAATAGAGAAGTATTTTTTTCCTCCATGAACCCTCATGAGGTAAGGTAAGAGTACGTCAAGCTTTAGTGACGTTAAACAAAGCGCATCTTGGGAGGCAACCCAAGTGTTTCTTGATTTTTCCTATCTTCTTAGTTTAATTGGTTTGCATAAATAAATTGTTAAGTGTTGGCATCTCGATTTTTTTAAGTGCTTGTCTTTGCGATTTTTGTTGTGGGATAAAAAAAGTACTCATTGTGTGTTTTGTTGAGAATTGTCGAAGTATGGTCGTTTGAGTTCTATTTTGTATTTTTTTCTCGTAAATTTTGCATAATATAGCAGTCTCTGAGTGTGTACACATGTTCAGAATAGTTCTGCAGAGCCTGCAGGGTTTTCTACGTCATCCAGAGAAAACACACGGGCGTGTGGAATTTCCACACGCCCGTGGATGTGTACTGTGAACTCATCCAGAGAGGGCACAGTGGCGTGCGGCTGCCCCTGTGGATGACCATGAGACTGGCGCACGCCCGTGCGTAATTTCCGCACGGGCGTGTGAATTCCTGAAGAGTTGGGCAGATTTTCCCGAGAGCACACAGGGGCGTGGACTCGCCCATGTGGGTGACCTTGTGAACCACACACGGGCGTGGGTAATTTCCACACGCCCGTGCGGAACTCTGCAGGTTACCTCCTTCATCCTTAGAAAACACAGGGGCGTGCGGTTGCCCCTGTGAGTTGGGCATGTCTAAGTCGACGCCAGTGTGGAATTGCCGCACGGGCGTGTGTACATTTTTCTCGGATATCCATCAAGGCCACAGGGGCGTGCGCCCACCCCTGTGAACCCTTCGTTTGAGAGCGCATGGGCTTGGACAACCCCCGCACGCCCGTGTGGATTTCCAGGATTTAAAGGACCATTCGCTCTCCCAATACAAGAGTCACACCCTTCCCCTCAAATAAACCTAAGCTACCCAAAAAGCATTTTTCTGACATTCTTGTCCCCTGCTACTGTCATCTTCGAGCTGATTGAGTGAGCATTGTGTGGATTGTAAGGGTGTTTAAGTGCAGCTCATCGGTAAGCCTTGATTTTCTCTATTTTTATATTTTGTTTGAATCTAACTGATTACTTGCGATTGAAATGGTCAAAACACATCATTTTCTTGCTAAACTAGTTATGATTTGTTTTTAAGATGATATGGAAGTGAGATAGAGAGGTGGCATGGAGATTGTCTACAAGAACCGTGCGGTTTTCACGCCCCGTGCAAGCATACGGGCGTGTGGTATTTCCGCACGGCCGTGTGTTCTTATTTTTTTGCTGTTTGAATGGAACTGATTGATTTTCCTTTTCTAGTACATACAGGTATGGCTACCAAATCGAAGAAAGCAGTTGCTAAGCGGCCTCGAAAGCCTGCCCTTGAGCCGGAAGTTATGGAATTCACACTCCCTGCACATCAAGCTCGGTTTGAGCGGTTAGAGAAGCTTAAGTTTGGTCAAACGCAAATTCCGGATGTTGGGTTACTTAGGAAGGTGCAACTAGCGGATGATATGGCTGATGAGGTAGAGAAATTATTACTGGTCTGTAGTTGGCAAAAGTTACTGAATATTCATGACCCTGCTATCCGTACACTCACTTTAGAGGTACTTGCTTCGTTTGAGTTCAACCGCTCTTATGCTCATTTTGATAATGTCGATGCGATTCAGTTCAGAGCTTTTAGGTAGCATCACAGTATGAGTATCACACAGTTTTCCACTAGACTTGGTTTATATGATGATGAGTATACTGAAACTGAGGAGTATGAGAATCATCTAATTGACATGACGGGTTTATCTCCTATTGAGGCATATTCATTATTATGTGGAAAGGGACGCTATGAACAAGGAGTATCTAAGGCCTCATGTTTATCTCGACCCAGTTACAGATATCTTCACGCCATCATAAGCAGGTCAGTGAATGGTCGTGGTGATAGCACAGGAGTCATCAACAAGCAAGAGCTTCTGTACTTGTACTCCATGGTTCGGAATGAACCGGTCCATCTGGGACACATTTTAGCAGAGTATTTGAAGCATCAAGGACAATATCCTCGATTGGGTGTCATATTCTCGGGTCCATATATTACTAGACTCATTATGGGGATGGGTTTGCGAGATAAAATCAACGGAACTGAGAAAGTGATAATACCAGCTCCACTTGGGTTAGAGACAATGAGGCTCATGGGGTTGGTCCAAAAATATTCAAATGGTGTTTATGTGCTACACATACCATTTGAAGATGAAGCTGGGACATCTTAGTCCGTTCCCGAGCCCCAACCAGCTCCGATAGAGACCGAGACACCTCCAGCGGCAGAGGAAACACCCCCCGTGCGTATATTTCCACCGTCTTGAGCTCATGATCATTTTGAGAGACTCGAGAGCGCCTTGGGAGTGATACGGACAGAGGTGACTGAGGCTTGAGCAAAGATTGCGAAGATTAGGGCTATACAGGCCACTCAGGACACAGAGTTCATGGCACGTTTCGACATATTACAGTAGATCCTAGAGCGAGACGTTGCCTCATCATTTGTCCTGCTGCCGAGGACTCTTCAGGCCCCGCCAGTTCCTCCAGCACCTCCATCCTCGACCCCAGCACCGGAGGACCCACTATATGCTTCCACTTCAGCAGCAGCAGCACAGGAGCCCGAGAGCGACTCCGACACTTGACTTTTCTTTTACTTTCATGCATTTTACTTTATTTTATTTTCTTGTTTTTAGACTTGTTCACTCATAAAGGATTTTTCCTTCTGAGTTTATGTTATTTTGCATTTATCGAGTTGTATTCATTGCTTCATCTTTTATACACTCGAGTTATTTTTGTTTTTCTTGAGCTTCACTGAACCCCCTCATGTATGCGTGCAGATGGTCTTGTCATCTTGGGAATTGAGACTTAGTCATGGGCACGGCCAAGGTACTTCGGCACTTCGCTGTGTGAGCTTCACAACCCGTTGAAACACTACTCCCAACGAATTAGCATCATCAAACGCAACACGAGTCAGGGGAGTATTGTTTTGATTGCTTCTCCCACATCTATTTTTGAATGATATATTTTGAGTGAGCTTGCATGAGTACATTGAGGACAATGTACAACTTAAGTGTGGGGGGGGGGGAGTTTCATAATGCGGACATATTTTCTATTGTTCTTGATTGATATATGCTCACTTAGCCAATGGCAGTTCACCTTAGTTGCAATGATTGTATTCTTAAGTCTAGAAGAATTGTTAACATTAAATGTTTTCATGCTCTAGTTCTTTCTTGAATTTTTAGGAATTTTTGCCCGATTTACACTTAGTGCACTACTCACTCTTTGATCTCTATTGGAAACTCATGTTTGATGTTAAAGGGGCTAGTTAGGTTTACTTCTTTTGCTAAATTTTGAAAAAAAAAAATATATATATATATATATAGTTTTATTGTTTATTTGTATTTGTTGGGTGGAAAGAGCTACCACCTATGAAGTATAAAGCTACTCTCACAAGTCGGATACTAGTTATGCCCTAATGAGAGAAAGAGCTATATCATAGGATGAGTGAAAGGTACCACTCGGGTAGAAAGAGCTACCACCTCGAAAGTGTGAAAGCCACCTTAGCGGCCGCTTTGGAAAGGGCTACCTTAGAGGATGTGTGAAGCTACTACCATCTTTTAAAATTTCTATCACTTTTGTAGATAAATAAGTCCCTTGTACTTAGAACTTTGAGGAGTATAACCTGGGTTGTTTTGAGTAAGTTCACACACTTACACGAAATTCGGGTTTATTGTCCTTTTTTATTCAAGTTTTTAGCTAGAGCATTGATTTTTTAATATTTAGTGTTGAAATTTTCCTTACTTATAGAATACTTTCTTTGTATACCTCGGTGAACCTAAGGCCAAGCACTTTCAATATTTTCTTCATTGATGCACAGAATGTTTTAATGTTTGCTTGAGGACAAGCAAAAGCTTAAGTGTGGGGGAGTTTGATAAGTGCTTGTGTGATATGAATGCGAAGCATTCTTTCCTTATGTTGAGCATTACTTATCTCAGGTTTTTACATTATTATGTGTGTTTTTATGTTACTTTTATGCAGGTATGGTTGTGAGGCTGAGTATGAAGGAAATAGGCCAATGTGAATCATAATGCACCTATTTTGGAGGAGATCTTGCTAAGGTTCAAATGCAAAGACATAGGACAGGTGTGAGATGCTAAAGTGTGTGCCAACCTCCTCGCATTCGAGTGAGCACATCTATTTGGAGGGGCACAAAGCAGTCACACTTGAGCATTCCGTCTTATGCATATAAGAACAGGAGCTCCACCAACATATATATCATTGAAGAAGCAAGTGATTCACGATGGGAACTTGTGCCTGTTTGCGTTACCCCGATGAAAGTATGGAATCGGGAAGTTATTCAGGTCGGACTGTAGAAGAGCACTGTAGCAATACTATTCACAACCGGCCAAGAAATCATAGAAATAGAGAATCCACACGGCCGTGTGGAAATTATCCACGCCCGTGTGGAAATTCCGCACGGGCGCGTGTAGCGTCCACGCCCGTGGAGTTGCCCGATTCCAGCCCTATTTAAAGCCGATTCAGCCCCGATTTTGGTATTCTTTTCTCCATCTTTTCCCCAACTTGAGAGAGGGCTTCGGCTAGGGTTTTGAGGGGTATTGGCCAATGTTTTGGAGAGGTTCTACTGCTCCGACATCATCATTCCTGAGAAAGAAGGTTGGTAGGTGAGCTTCCGTCGAGGCGTATCCTAAACCGGACGAGGGAATCCTTGGACGACGAGTAGAGGACTCTCCGTAAGACCATCGACACAACCATCGATCGGGTTTCTTTATGGATTCATTGCTTTTACATTCAATTTCTTTGATTGTACTTAGCTCCATGGAGAGCTAAACCCCTAGTGGGTACTTGGGTGATTATGAACCCTAGGATGTATTCGTTTCTTTGAACTTCTTTATTATGCTTTCAATAAATTGATGTTTATTGTAAGTTCCAACCTTGAATGCTTGATTGTATGAACATTTCCCCTAGAGTGACACTAGGGTTAAGAGTTCTTGTTGGTAACCTTGTGAGTGAGTGACACACCACGAGCGTTAGACAAAGCTAGGTTGGAGAGGGTTGAGAGGGTGAGTCGAGAGGTACAGGAGCGTCCCCTTTCTCCTCCGACGTGATAGATTCTACCTCCGTTCCTTGAGTTCTTTGCCGCCATAATAGAGTGAATGGTCTAAGGGATGAACCTCCGCTGGGGCCTAGTTGCGCGTGCAATGGAGTGAAGCATTGAGGGGATCTTAGTATCTAGGGCTTAATTGCGGCTAGGGACCTTCCGCCTGGACCAAAGGGTTAGGTCTATAATTAGGAAGCGATTTATCACTTGGAATCCTTAGAGCTCATTGCAATTTTATTCGAGTGTGAGGTAGAGAGTTTATTTAATCTCTCCTCCGGGACATGAATAGAGTTAGGCATAGTTGACCTTAGATTTGGGACTATGTATGTAAGGATTTCCACGACTCACCATTGCATTGATTAGGAAGCATAATAGAGAGTTCTTGCACTTGAAGCGATTTTCCTAAGAGAAGCATCATCCGAGTAACCCATCTTTATCGATTGCCTTGCCTCCTCCTTACTTTTGCTCTCTTACTTGTTGCTTTTAATTGTTGAGAATTGAATCATTATCACACTTATCATTGTTGATACTCCACATAGCTAAGAATCGAATTAAGTGTCTTTAATCCCTACTCCCTATGGATTCTACCCCACTCACCCGGGATTATTACTTTGACAAACCCGTGCACTTGCGGGATATACGCAAGGGGACCTTGTCAACGGCATAGACGTGTGCCTGTTTATGTTGCCTTGATGAAAAGTGTGGATTAGGGAGTGTTTTTGGCAGAGCATTGTAGCAGGTACTATAGAAAATCGATGTAATTGGTACTGTAGCAGTTATTGTTCACATGCTGTTCAAAAGCAAAGTTCTGCAGTATCACATGGGCGTGTGGAAATTCCACTCGCCCGTGTGGATTCCCGATTCGAGCCCTATATAAAGCCGTGATTCAACCTGATTTTAGAATCCTCTTTTCCATCTTTTCTCCATCTTTTACCGAAACTTTGGAGGGGCCTGTGGGTATAGTTTAGAAGGGCTTGGCATGGTTTTTGGGGTGGTTCTATAGCCTACAGACAGCGTGTTCCTTTGGAAGAAAGTTATTGGGGGAGCTTTCGTCGATACTGATCCGGCGAGGTGTGCCCTAGGCTTGACAAAGGAACCTTTGAAGAGGATGAGGCTACTCCATAATACCATCGACACGATTACCGAGGAGGTTTTACTTATGGATTGCATGTTTTTTACTTTTGACTTTACTATTGATTGTATCTTGCTCCATGGAGAGCTAAACCCCTACAGGGTACTTGGACTTGTAAACCCTAGGATGTTGTTGTTTCATTGAGCTTTTGATTCTGATTCTTTGATTGATGTCTTTAATTGAGTTCCAAACTTGAATGCTTGTTGAATGATTTTTCCTTTAGAGTGACACTAGGGTTAATAATCTACATTGGAATCCTTGTGAGTGAGTGATAAACCATGAGGGTTAGACAAAGCTAGATTGGAGAGGGTCAAGAGGGTGAGTGAGAGGTAGTGGAACGTCCTCTTTCCCCTTCAGTGTGATTTATCCATCTCCATGTTGCAAGGGTTCTTTGCGGTCACAATAGAGTGAAGTGCGAAGAGAGGAACTCCCCTGGGGATAAGTTGCTCGAGCAACAAAGTGAAGCATTGAAGTAATCCTTAGTGCTGGGGTTAATTGTGACTAGTGGTCTTTCGCCTGGATCAAAGGGTTAGACCTATATTAGGGAATAGGATTTATCAATTAGAATCACTACAGCTTCTAGCAATTGTATGCAGTGTGAGGTGTTGAGATGGAGTGATTTCTCCACTGGGGCATAGTGTAGAGTTAGTCATGGTTGACCTTAGGTTTGGGACCGTAAACTTTAGGATTTCCACGACATATTAAGCATCAGTCAGGAGCTTAATAGTTGGTCTTGCACTTGAAGCAATAGTCATAGGGGGAGCAATGTGCAGGTGCCCCATTTCCTATTGATTGCCTTCCTCTCAGTTTATTGAGCCACTCATTCTGACTTTCTTTATTTCATTCCATATTGATTTTGTTCACACTACTGTTGATTCATCTTCACTTTAGTTAAGTAGCAATTTTTGTGTTTCTGAGCACTATTCCCTGTGGATTCGACTACCCACTCATCGGGGTATTATTACTTTGACAAACCCGTGTACTTGCATATCACATGCAAGGGGTGTCTCAAGTTTTTGGCGCCATTGCCAGGGAATAGGCGTTTTAGAACACTTTGCACTTTGCTATTTTAGCTATTCATCATTTACTCTATCTCACACTTTCTTATTCTATCATCGTTCTAATTTATTTTTCTTTCTTTGGTTACAGCTCCAGGTTATACCCCAAGGAACTCCTAGACATTGGTTGAAGGAGATCTTGAACTTGAATGAACAATTCATAAAAGGGGTAAAGAACCTTTGTAAGAACAGAATCATTCAGCTGAAATAGAAGGTGAAGAATCTGAAAACATAGCTGAATAAGAGGGCCAACAAAGAACACTTTCAGATTTTGTAAGACCTACTATTAATATGACACAATCGAGCATTGTGAGGCCACCTGTAATAGCCCAGAATTTTGAGTTGAAGCCAGCCTTGTTTTAGATGGTTCAATAGTCCACAGAGTTTAATGGGTTAGTTGATGAAGACACGAATAATCATATTGAGAACTTCCTTGAAGTGTGTGACATGTTCAAGATCAATGGGATTTCTAATGATGCAATTCGCTTGAGGGCTTTCCCATTCTCTTTGAAAGGAAGGGCCAAACAGTGGCTCCATTCATTGCCAAGGGCTTCCATCACAACATGAAATGAAATGGTAAAAGCTTTCCTTGCAAGGTACTTCTCTCGGGGAAAATCGGCAAAGCTTAACAATGAGATATCATCATTTGTTTAGATGGAGCTTGAAACAATGTTTGAGACTTGGGAATAATTCAAGGACCTTTTGTGGAAGTGTCGACATCATGGGTTCCCCGAGTGGATGATCATTAATACATTTTATAACGTGTTGAACTCAAGTAACAAACAACTTCTAGATGCTGGTGCAGAAGATACAATGGGGAACAAGACTCCCAAAGAAGTCTGGTAAATGATTGAAGAAATGGGTTTCAATAACTACAAATGGAATGCCAGAGAAAGAAAGAAAGTGGCTGGACACCATGAAATTGATGCGGTTACATCCTTGGTAGCCCAAGTTGAGGCATTGTGCAAGAAATTGGATACATTGACTTCACCAAGGGTAGCTGCAATCACAAGTTATGATGGTTGTGGGGGTTCACATATGTAATCCGATTGTCCTATTTCGATTGCTACTTCAGCCCCAACTGAACAAGTAGACTTTATGGGCAATTCTGGAAGAGGATAAGGTAATCCTTATAGCAACACCTACAGCCAAGGGTGGAGAACCATCCCAATTTTTTATGGAGTAATCAAGGGCAACAAAAGGCCATGGCACCACCGGGTTTTCAATGACAACATCAAGCCATGAACATGGAGAACCGAGTTTTAGGCTTGGAAACCAGGATGATCGATTTAGAGAAATGCTTTGATGAGATTCATCCAGTCATCGGATACAAGGTTTCAGTTGGTCAAAGCTACACTTCGCAACCACACCACGTCATTGCACAATATAGTAAATCAAGTGGGGCAAATTGAAAAGTCATTATCGGATAGACTTCAAGGAAGCTTACCTAGTAACATCGAGACTAATCCGAGGGAACATGTGAAGGCAATGACTTTGAGAAGTGGTCGTGAGGTTGAGGGTAGTCTTTCAAATGAGAAGACCAATGTTGAAGCACCCGAGGTTGTGGAGGTTGAGGAGAGAGCAAACAAGAAGAAAGAGGTGGCAACCCCACCTTGCAAACCAAGAATCCTTTATCCTTCAAGGTTGAAGAACGACAAAAATAATGAACAATACAAGAAGTTCTTGGGTCTATTCAAGCAATTGCATATCAACATTCCTTTTATGGAGGCATTGTCCCAAATACCTCGGTATGCAATGTTTTTCAAGGATCTATTGACCAACAAGAGGAAGTTGGAGGAGAGTGCATCGGTGATCTTAGATGCCTCTTGTTCGGTGGTGTTGCAAAAGAATATGCCGAACAAGAAGAAAGACCCCGTACGCTTTGTTATTCCGAGCAACATTGGTAATATGGGTGAAGAGATGGCATTGGCAGATTCAGGGGCTAGTATCAATTAAGATGGATTTGATAACTGCTTGTGTATTTATAATATAAAGTATTCTTTTCTTATGATGAGCATTACTTCTATCAGATTTTAGCACTAATATATGTGTATTTGTGTTACTTGTGTGCATGTAGGGTTGTGGAGCCAAATATGGAGGAATGAAGCCAAAGTAGATTGCTATTACACTTTATTGATGAAATCTTCGAGTGAACAAACATGAAGACACAAGTTATGCTCGAAGATACGTGAATGTCTGCCAACCTCCATGCGCTTAAGCAATTTTATGGTTTGGAGGGGCACAAATGCAGTCATATTTACGTATTCTGACTCATGCAATGATAGCAAGATCTTTGTCAATGTTATCCCCTATTGAAGAAGCAACATGATCTACGGCTAGACGTGTGCCCGTTCGATGAAAAGTGAGGATTCGGGAATGTTTTTGGCGGAGTACTGTAATAGGTACTGTAGAAAATCACTGCAATAATTTACTGTAGTAGTTACTGTTCACAAGCTATTGAAAAACAAAGTTCTGCAGTTTCACATGGCCGTGTGGAAATTCCACACGCCCGTGTGGATTCCCGATTCCAGCCCCATATAAACCCGCAATTCAACCCGATTTCAGAATCATCTTTTGCACCTTTTCTGCATCTTTTCCCGAACTTTGGAGGGCCCAGTGGCTAGGGTTTAGAAGGGCTTTGGCATGACTTTTGGAGTTTTTCCACGGCCTACGACAGTGTGTTCCTTTGGAAGAAAGTTATTGGGGGAGCTTTCATCGACATTGATCCAGCGAGGTGTGCCCTAGGCTTGACAAGGGAACCTTTGAAGAGGACGAGGCTGCTCCACAATACCATTAACATGATTATCGAGGGGGTTTTACTTATGGACTGCATGTTTTTTGCTTTTGACTTTATTATTGATTGTATCTTGCTCCATGGAGAGCTAACACCCTACAGGGTACTTGGACTTGTAAACCCTAGGATGTTATTGTTTCAATGACCTTTTATTATGATTATTTGATTGATGTCTTTAATTGAGTTCCAATCTTGAATGCTTGTTGAATGACTTCTCCTTTAGAGTAACACTAGGGTTAAGAGTCTACATTGGTAATCCTTGTGAGTGAGTGACACACCATGAGGGTTAGACAAATCACGATTGGAGAGGGTCGAGAGGGTGAGTCGAGAGGTAGAGGAACGTCCCCTTTCCCCTTCAATGTGATTTATCATACCACCATGTTCCAAGGGTTCTTTGTTCCACAATAGAGGGAAGTGGTAAGAGAGAAACTCTGCTGGGGCTTAGTTGCTCTTGTGACAAAGTAAAGCATTAAAGTAATCTTTAGTGCAGGGGCTTAATTGTGACTAGGGGTCTTTTGCATGGACCAAATGGTTAAACCTATATTAAGGAATAGGGTTTATCACATGGAATCCCTAGAGCCTCTTGCAACTGTACACAGTGTGAGGTGTTGAGACTGAGTGATTTCTTCGCCAAGGCATAGTTTAGAGTTAGTCACGGTTAAGCTTAGGTTTGGGACCGTGTACTTTAGGATTTCCATGGCTCATTAAGCATCAGTCAGGAGCTTAATAGTTGGTCTTGCACTTGAAGCAATAGTCCTAGGGGGAGCAATGTCCGGGTGGCCCACTATCTATCGATTAACTTTCCTCTCATTTTATTATGCCTCTCATTCTGACTTTCTTTATTTCTTTACATACTGATTTTGTTCACACTACTATTGATTCATCTTCACTTTAGTTAAATATCAATCTTTGTGTTTCTGATCATTATTCCCTGTGGATTTGACTACCAACTCACCGGGGTATTATTACTTCGATAAACCCGTGCACTTGCACGTAACAGGCAAGGGGTGTCTTAGGGGTACTCAGTCAATGCTCCCCCGAGGATCTAACATGAAGTAAAGATTCGGTAAATGCCTCTAAACCGAGTTTAATTGCATCAAGGTAATCTAAGAACAACCGGTCCTCATCTCCAAGCAACCGGTACTAGTCCCCTTCAAGGTCCCCGTGGAGAAATCGCTCAATCTCAACACCTCATAACACATATGACCTCAATAAGCTCTAGGGATATCTAGGAGTAAAACCGATTCCTAAAAATAGATCCAACCTTTAATTTCTGGTGAAGGATTCCCTGACCCCCTACAAGGTCCCGGTGGAGAAATCTATCAATTTCACGCCTCACAACAAATATGGTTATAAAGAGTCTAGGGAATATGGAGATTGGAAACACTCAATCGAAAGGGAATGGGGACAACCAACTATCTCATGACTCACCCTCTTAACCCCCTTTAACCTTGGTGTTCTAACTCTAATAGAGACCTCTCACATCAAAGTAATAAATCAAGTCATAACACATGCAAGTAATGAAATCATAAGGTTAAACTCAAATCAACTCTGATTAACTAGAAACATAAAGCAAATCAATACAAAGAATAGATCCTAGGGTTCACATGCCAAATTACCCACTAGGGTTTAGCCCTCCATAGGGCAAGTTACAAAACAATGATTAATAAAATGAAATGCAATGAAAAACATGAAGGAAAAACAACTTGAATTCGTGATCAATGGCCTTGATGGGTCGCCCACCGACTTGAAGAATCCTCCTGCGAAGCTAGGTCGCTGGTGGCTTCCTCTTTGCTATGACAGAGAGAAGATCAATCAAAGCTGATGATGGACTTCTCCCAATGTTGCCAAAGACCTCCTTCCAAATCCTAGCCACCTTGCCTTCAAAGTGCTCGCCAAAAGCTCCGCAAAAAGTCCCTCAATAATATTGCAAATGGAGTATTTATAGCTGAGATTTGCATTTGTCACGTGCTGTCACGTGCACGTGCCCATTTTCCACTCATCCGCATGGCTGCAGGAATTTCCACACTGGCACGTGAACAGTAACTTTGCTATAGTGCTGCTATAGTAAAATTTCTACGCTGATTTTTACAAACATGATCAGAACATTCTCCTCTTAATGCCTCATAATTGGACACATGATCATGTGGTAGGCTATAAGACTTTTCTTCATTGACGTGTCTTTGAGAGATCTTGCAATCTTTACAAAGAGAAGGAACATAAAGATGTGACTGCCTTTGTGCCCTTCTAACTACTGAATTGACTTGAGTCTCCTTGGAAGTTGGCACACATCTTCACATGGCTGAACTCCTCTAGTTTCTTGGTCTTTGAATTGCACAAGAATTCTCAAAATTGAGCCTTTATAGCCTATCTTTGCTCCCTTTTTAATTCTTCAAGGCATTGAAAACCTAATTGTGCAAAAGAACACCAAATACACAATATGAGACATAAACCATGGTAAAAATGATGCTCAATACATGTAAAACATATATAAGAATATGTTTACTCAAGCAGTTATCAAACTGCCCCACACTTAAGCCTTTTCTTGTCCTCAAGCAAAATTAAACATTAAACTCATTGAAAGAAAAGAAAAGTGCTTTTCCTTAGGTTCACCAAAAGGGTACAAGAATAAAATTCTAAAGTAATGGAGAAAATAAAACACTAGACAAAACAATCAACGCTCTAGCAAACAATTCAATAAAAAATGAATGTGATGAAGTCCAAATGCGTGTGTGTGTGAAAAACTCATCTCATGTCAACACTATGTCCACTACAAAGATCTTATTAACACGGGACATATTTATAAAGAAAAAGAATAGGTAATAGCTGATAAGTGCTTGTGTATTATTAATATGAAGTACTCTTTTCTTATGATGAGCATTACTTTATCAGATTTTAGCACTAATATATGTGTATTTGTGTTACTTGTGTGCATGTAGGGTTATGGAGCCAAATATCGAGGACGGAAGCCAAAGTAGATTGCGATTGCACTTTGTTGATTTAATCTTGCAGTGAACAAACGTGAAGACACAAGTTGTCCATGAAGATACATGAATGTGTGCTAACCTCCATATGCTCAAGCAATTACATGGTTTGGAGGGGCATAAAGGCAGTCACATTTGTGTATTTTGACCTGTGCAATGCTGGCAAGATCTTCGCAATGTTATCCCTTATTGAAGAAACAACAAGATCTACGGCATCGACATATACCTGTTTATGTTGCCTCGATGAAAAATGTGGATTCGGGAGTGTTTTTGGCGGATTACTATAGCAGATTACTGTAGAAAATCAATGTAACAATTTACTATAGTAGTTACTATTCATAGGTCATGGAAAAGCAGATTCCTACATATTCACACGGGCATGTGGAAATTCCACACGCCCGTGTGGATTCCCAATTCTAGCCTTATATAAAGTTGTGACTTGTACCGATTTGGGAATCCTTTTTTCCATCTTTTCTCCATCTATTCCCCAGCTTTGGAGAGGCCTGCAACTAGGGTATAGAGGGGCTTTGGCAAGGTTTTTGGAGTGGTTCTACGGCCATTAACACCATGTTCCTTTGGAAGAGAGTTATTGGGGGAGCTTTCATCGGCACCGATCAAGCGAGATGTGCCTTAGGCTTGACAAGGGAACCTTTGAAGAGGATGAGGCTACTCTCCAAGACCATTAACACAAATACCGAGGGGGTGTTACTTATGGATTATATGTTTTTAGTTTCGATTTCATTATTGATTGTATCTTGCTCCATGGTGACATAAACCCCTAGAGGGTACTTGGACTTATATACTGACAACGCCCTTGCGTGTGACCCGTAAGTGCACGGGTTTGTCAAAGTAATAAATCCCAGGTGAGTGGGTACCGTATCCACAGGGAATAGTGAATAGAAATACAATGATTACTATGTAACTAGGATGAGAATGAATCAATGATGGTGTGAATAAGATTTATATGAAAAAGACTAAAAGAAATAAGAAATTGAGGAACGATAAAATGAAAGGAAAGACAATCAATAGAAGTGGGGTACTCAGATAATGCTCCCCCTAAGACTAATGTTTCAAATGCAAGACCAACTATTATGTCTCCTAATTGATGCTTAATGAGTAGTGGAAATCCTTAAACACAAGGTCCAAAAACCTAAGGTCAACCGTGACTAACTCTACACTATGTCCCGACGGACAAATCGCTCAGTGTCAACACCTCACACTGTGTAAAGTTGCATGAAGTTATAGGGAATCCAAGTGATAAACCCTCTTCTTATGTATAGACCTAACCCTTTGCTCCAGGCGAAAGGCCCCTGGTCATATCTAAGCCCAGACACTAGAGTCAAGTCAACACTTCACTCTATTGCTCACGCAACTAAGCCCCAGCGGAGTTCATCCTCTAGAACTTCACTCTATTGTGACCTCAAAGAGCTGAAAGAAATGGAGGTAGGATAAATCACATCGGAGGGGAAAGGGGACGCTCCGCTACCTCTCGACTCACCCTCTCAACCCTCTCCAATCAAGCAATGTCTAACCCTCATAGTGTCACACATCTATAATGGTTACCAAGATGAACTCTTAACCCTAGTGTCGCTCTAAGGGAGAAATCATTCAACAAGCATTCAAGATTGGAAATCAATTGAAACAACAATTAAGGAAAGCATAATAAAAGATCAATGAAAAAATAACATCCTAGGGTTTACAAAATCCAAGTACCCACTAGGGTGTTTAACTCTCCATGGAGCAAGATATAATCAATAATGAAATCAAAAGTAAAAACATGTAATCCATATAAAAACCCCCTCGATATTCGTGTTGATGGTCTTGTGTAGTGGACTCGTCCTCTCAAAAGGTCCCCTTGTTAAGCATAGGGTGCACCTCGCCAATCGGTGCCAACGAAAGCTCCCCCAATAATTATCTTCAAGGAGAATCTCAGTGCTGAAGCTAGAGAACAACTCCAAAAGCCTTGCAAAACCCCTCTAAACCCTAGCCGCCGGCCTCTCAAAAGATACAGAAAAGATGGGAAAAAGAATGCTAAAATCGGGCTGAAAAATGGCTTTAATTAGGCTGGAATCGGGCATCCACACGGGTCTGTGGATGTTCCACATGCCACTGTGGAATTTCCACACGGGAGTGTGGAAATTCCACGCGCCCTTGTAGATTCTCTGGAATTTTGATTTTCCGGCGACTGTGAACAGTAACTGCTACAAGAAATTACCACAGTAAGCTGTACAGTACCCCCCACCAAAAACACTCCCGAGTCCACTTTCCATCGAGGCAACATAAACGGGCACATGCTTATGCTGTAGATTGCATCGCTTCTTCAATAAACAGGTTCATTGGTGAAGATCTTGCTATCATTGCACAAGTTGGGATACGCAAATATGACTGCCTTCGTGCCCCTCCAACTCATTGTAATGGCTTGAATACATGGAGGATGGTACACATTCATGTATCTTAGATCCCCACTTGTGTCTTCATGTTTGTTGCTTCTGAAATTCCACCAAATAATGCGTTCACGATCTACTTCTGGCTTCTTTTCTTAATACTTAACTTCACAACCCTACATACGCAAAATAACACAAAAACACATGTATTAGTGCTTAAACCTGATAAAAGTCATGCTCATCGTAAGGAAAGAATACTTCGTATTTTTAACACACAAGAACTTATAATAAACCATACGATGTTATTGTTTCATTAACCTTTTCATTATGATTCTTTAATTGATTTCTTTAATTGATATCTTTAATTTAGTTCCAATCTTGAATGCTTGTTTAATGATTTCTTTCTTAGAGTACACTAGGATTGAGAGTCTACATTGGCAATCCTTGTCAGTGAGTGATACACCATAAGGATTAGACAAACCAAGATTGGAAAGGGTCAAGAGGCTGAGTTGGGAGCTAGCAGAACATCTCCTTTCCCCTTCAGTGTGATTTATCCTACCACCATGTTCCAAGGGTTTTTTGCGGTCACAATAGAGTGAAGTGCTAAGAGAGAAACTCCGCTGGGCTAAGTTGTGAGAGCAACATAGTGAAGCGTTGAAGTAATCTTTGGTGCTGGGGCTTAATTGAAACTAGGGTCTTTTGCCTAGACCAAAGGGTTAGACTTATGCTAGGGAATAGCGTTTATCACTTAGAATGCCTAGAGCTTCTTACAACAATACAAAGTGTGAGGTGCTGAGACTGAGTGATTTATTCACCAGGGCATAGTGTTGAGTTAGTCACGGTTGACCTTAGGTTTGGGACCGTATACTTTAAGATTTCCACGACTCATTACGCATGAGTCACACGCTTAATAGTTGGTCTTGCACTTGAAGCAATAGTCCTAAGGGGAGCAATGTCCGGGTATCCGACTTTCTATCTATTACCCTTTCCGTCATTTTATTGTGCCTCTCGTTCTTACTTTCTTTATTTCTTTGCATATTGATTTTGTTCACACACTATCGATTCATATTCACTTTAGTTAAGTAGAAATCTTTGTGTTTCTGATCATTATTCCCTATGGATTCATCTACCCACTCACTGGGGTATTATAATTTTCGACAAACCCGTGTACTTGCGTGTTACACGCAAGGGATGTGTCAGTAGCTTCACACAATCCTCTAAGGTAGCCCTTTCCCAAGATGCCTCACAAGTGACTTTTACACTTTCGAGGTGGTAGGTTTCACACATCCCATGAGATAGCACTTTCTCTTATTAGGATATAACAAGTATCCGACTTATAAGAGTAGGTTCATACATCATGGGTGGTAGCTCTTTCCATCCTCTATGTACAAACAACAAACAATTTCCAAATTTTTTTTTTCAATTTTTTGATTTTTTTTTGAATAAAACTAGCACACTAAGGTCCCAAAATAATGAACTAGAGTTTTAATAGGTCTAATGAGTGAGAAAAGTGCATAAAGAGCAACCGGACAAAAATATTCATGGAAATTGGATAAAAGCGAGAGCATGATAAAATCTAGGGTTTACAACCTCCAAAAACTAAGAATTAAACTCTTCACCCTAAGGTGAACCTTCATTGGCAACAAGAGCATGCTCATGGAAACACAAGTAAAAGTCATGTACAAGGTGAACCCTCCCCCACTCTTAAGATGTACATTAACCTCAATGTATGCATATAAGCACAATAAAGATAGTATCAATGGAAGCAACATCTATGTAGGAATGCAATTAAAACAATACTCCCCTAAACACCTTATTAACCATTTGGTGAAGTCTAACTCATGGGCTTGTTGTATAGGTTGTGAAGCTCACACTACCATGTGACAAGGTCATATGATCACGTCTATGACTAAAAAATCATCAATATAACTCTTAAGGATCATTTGCAAGGAATGCAAGGGGTTCAGTAAAGCTCAACAAAATATAAACACAACACAAGTTCACATAGATAAAACAGTAAAGCATATACTCACAACAGAAAAAAAAACATGAAGATAACTCTCAGAAGGAGAAACCTTTCTGAGTATAAAAAGTCTAAAAACTGCCAACAAAACAAATAAAAGCATAGAAACTAAGTGAAAAGACTCCTGACTATGACTCCTCAAGCGTCGGTATCTAGTGCTGGTACTGATACTGGCTCGAGTGCTGGTGTAGTAGCGGATGAGACCTCCTCATCAATGGTCTGTTAAATACAATCAAGTTGCTCCAGGATCCACGCCTGGTTCTCAAGGATGGTAGCAACGATAGTCTTGAGTCGAGCCAGATGCTTGTGAACTCGAGGTGAAGGTAACTCAAGATCGGCTAACGCTACTGGTGCTGCTTCGGTCACCATGGGCTCGGTTGGAGGTGGTGCCTTTGTAGCCTCAGCATGCTCCTCCTCGTCCTCAGATGAAGACTCACAATGCCCATCAACCGGAGAGTGACCTGTCCCAATGGTGCCGGGCTACTAATCCTCTCCTCGCCTCTGATTGAGCGGATCAGACTTATCTTAAACATGAGACAAGTAATGTAAGGTCCTGCAAATAGTGCTTCTAACAGCAAGTACTCACTCTGGTGACAAAGGTAATCGGTGATGATATATCCCAAATGGAGGAAAACTCTATGTGCCACGGAGTGGAGATATAAAGGATCTGTACTACGAAGTGAGCCTGTACTATCTCCACATCCTGCCACTAGACGGCTAAGAATATCATGAATATACTTGTATGTCGGTCGTGTGAGCAAAGAGACCTTCGATTAACCTGGGACATAATGACGGCCACCGCATAAATCATGGAAAACCTAGCCCGTAGTGAAATCATGAGGTTAATCGGTGGTGAGCTCTATGTACTTGATAGTATCAGCATAATCTTAATTGTACAACCAGAGATATATCCCACAAGTGCACGGGTTTGTCGAAGTAATAAATCTCAGGTGAGTGGGGTATCGTATCCATAGGGAATAAGAAATAGAAACACCAAGATTGCTACTTAACTAAGTGGAGATGAAACAATGATGGTGTGGATAAAGATTGATGCAAATAAACTAAAAAAATAAGAAAGAGAGGCACAATAAAATGAGAGGAAAGGCAATTGATAAAAGTGGGGTACTCGGATATTATTTCTCCTAGAATTATTGCTTCAAATGCAAAAACAACTACTATGCTTCCTAACTAATGCTTAATGACTTCACTATTTGTCCTACTTAATTTTCCAAATTGTGCAAGGAAGCGGTATAATTTTGGAGTGTTGCCTCTATGTTTTAAAATCTTGTGTCGGTTGATTGAAAAAACTTTAACAAAACCTTTTCTAATTCTAAAACTCTCTCCAGAATTGAAGGTGTTTGCTAAAATCCCGGTGGGGCAGCGGATTTTTGCAGCCCTTGGTTACCCCATGAGAGATTTGGATGGTTTCTCCACCCTTGGTTGTAGGTGTTTCTATAAGGGTTACCTTGTCCTTTTTCCAAATTACCCATAAGATCTACTTGTTCAACTGGGGCTGAAATAGTAATTGAGATAGGACAGTCGGATGGAGTATGCGAACCCTCGCAACCATCACAACTTGTGATTGCGGCTACCTTTAATGAAGTCAAAGTATCCAATTTCTTGCTCAATGCCCCTACTTCGGATGCCATGGATGTAACCGCATTAATCTCATGGAGTCCGACCAGTTTTTTCTTTTCTCTTGCATTCCATTGGTAGCTATTCGAACCCATCTCTTCAATCAGTTTTCGGACTTCTTCAAAGGTTTTGTTTCCCAATGTCCCCCATGCAGCGGCATCAAAAAATTGTTTGTTGCTTGAGTTTAACCCATTGTAAAATGTGTGAATTATCATTCATTCGGGGAATCCATGTTGTGGACACTTCCGCAAGAGCTCCTTGAATCGTTCCCAAGTCTTAAATAAAGATTCGAGCAACATCTGAACAAATGATGATATCTTATTACAAAGCTTTGCTGATTTTCCCGGAGGAAAGTACATTGCAAGGAAAGCTTCGACTATTTCGTTCCATGTTTTGATAGAAGCTCTTGGCAATGAAAGAAGCCATTGTTTGGCTCTTCCCTTTAATGAAAATGGGAAAGCTCTCAAGCAAATTGCATCATCCGAAACCCCATTAATCTTCAACATATTGCATACTTCAAGAAAATTCTCAATATGATTGTTTGGGTCTTCATCGGTTAACCCATTAAACTGTACGGACTGTTGAACCATTTTAATAAAACCTAGCTTTAACTCAAAATACGGGACTGCTACCGATGTCCTAACAATGCTCGATTGTGTCCCATGAATTGTATGTCTAGTGAAATTTGAAAGTATCCTTTATTGCTCTCCTTGTTCTGCCATATTTTCAGATTCTTCAACCGCTATTTCAGCTTGAAAATTCTGTTCCTAGAAGGTTCCTAGAGGGTTCCCTCGGGTCATAACCTATAGCTGAAGTCAATGAAAGGAACAATGAGAATGGCAGAATAGAGAAGTATGAAGTAGAAAAGTAAATGAAAATGTGAATAACTAAAGTAACCAATTCCTAGTGTTCCTAATATCTCATTCTCTAGCAATGGCGCCAAAAACATGACGCGACCGAATATCCGTGTGAACCACAAGTGCACAGGTGTTGAAAGTAATAATTACCCCGATGAGTGGTAGTCGAATCCATAGGGAACAGAAGTATTAGTATTAACTAATGCTCAGTTATCTAGTTAGAATCAATGAATGTGATTGATAAGTGCTTGTGCGATAAGAAGGCGAAGCATTCTTTCCTTATGATGGGCATTATTTTTGCCAAGTTTTAGTGCTAATACATGTTTATTCATGTACTTTTATGCAGGTTGGGTTATGAGGCTGATTATTTGTGAAAGAAGCCATTGTAGATCGTTTTACGATTATTTGGAGGAGATCTTGAGAAGGCTCAAACACGGAGACATGAGTCGGGTTTAGAATGCTAGAATGTATGCTAACCTCCTTGTATTCCAGCTAAGGTAATGATTCGGAGGGGCACGAAGGCAGTTACATCCCAGTATTCCGACTTGTGCATATTTAGCAAGATCTCCACTAATGTGACCGTTTATTGAAGAACCAAGACTATCTACAACAAGAACGTGTGCCTGTTTACGTTACCTCAATGAAAGGATGGATTCGGGAGTATTTCGGACCGTTACTGTAGCAGGTACTGTTCACAGCAGGCTGAAGAAGGCGCAAAACAGAGGAGCCACATGGGCATGTGGAAGTTCCACACGCCCGTGCGTTAATTCCACAGGCCCGTGTGGAATATCCACAGGGGCGTGTGGAATCCCGATTCCAGCCCTATTTAAGGTTGATTTCAGCCCCAATTTCAACATTCTTTTCTCCATCTTTTCCCCAATTTGAGAGAGGGCTGCGGCTAGGGTTTTGAGAGGTATTCGCTAGGGATTTGGGGAGGTTCTATGGCTCTGACATCGTTATCTCTTTGGAAGAAGGTTGGTAAAGGAGCCTCCATTGGATTGATTCGGTGAGGCGTATCTTATACAGGACAAGGGGATCTTGCGATGAGTAGAGGAGTCCCCACAAGACCATCGCCACGACTATCGAGGGCATTTTTCCTATCGATTACTTTCTTTTACATTTGATTTCATTATCGTTTGTATTGTGCTCCATGGAGAGCTAAACCCTAGTGGATACTTGGGTATTTGTGAACCCTTGGATGTATTAGTTTATTTGAATCTCTTTATTATGCTTTCAATTAATTGATGTTTTTGTGAGTTCCAATCTTGAATGTTTGATTGTTGAATACTCCCTTAGAGTGACACTAAGGTTGAGAGTTCATGTCGTAACCCTTGTGAGTGAGTGACACACCACTAGAGTAAGACAAAGCTTGATTGGAGAGGGTTGAGAGGGTGAGTCGAGAGGTACAGGAGTGTTCCCTTTCCCCTCCAGTGTGATAGATTCTACCTCTGATCCTCGAGTTCTTTCCGGCCATAATAGAGCGAATGAGCTAAGGGATAACCCTCTCCTGGGGCTTAGTTGCAAGTGCAACGGAGTGAAGTCTTGAGGTGATTTTAGCATCTCGGGCTTAATTGTGGTTAGGGACCTTTCTTCTGGACCAAAGGGTTAGGTTTACAATTAGGAAGAGATTTATCACTTGGAATCCCTAGAGCCTAATGCAATCCTTCTTACAAGTGCGAGGTTGAGAGGTTGTTCAACCTCTCCTCTGAGACATATAGAGGATTAGGCTTGGTTAACCATAGATTCAGTACTATGCATTAAAAGGATGTCCCTGACTCACCATTGCATTAGTTAAAAAGCATAACAGAGAGTTCTTGCACTTGAAATGATTTTCCTAGGCGGATCGATACCCGGGTACCCCATCTTTATCGATTGCCTTACCTTCTCATTTACTTTTGCTCTCTTTCGGGTTGCTTTACTTTTGAGAATTGAATCTTGTCACACATATTACTATTCATCTTTCATATAGTTAAGAAACAAATTAAGTATTTTTATTCTGTTTTCCCTGTTTATACGATACCCCACTCACATGGGATTTATTATTTCAACAACCCCGTGCATTTGCGGGGAGCATTGTCAAGTTTTTAGTGCCATTGCGGGAAGAAGGCGTTTAGAGATACTTTGCACTTACGTTTATTTACATATTCCTTTATCCATTCTATTTCACATTTTCTTTTCTGTCATTATTCTGATTTGTTTTCTTTTCTTTGTGCAGCTTCAGGTTAATGACCTGAGGGAACCCCTCAATATTGATTGAAGGAGATCCCGAGCTTGAAAGAACACTTAGAAGAAAAGGGAAAGGACTTATGGAAGAGTAATCTAATCTAGCTGATTTGGAAGTTGAAGGGTCAGATAATATGGCAGAACAGAATGAGCAGCAGAGGACACTCTCTGATTATGCTAGACCCTCAGTTTTGGGCACACAATCAAGTATTGTGCGACTCCCAATTATAGCTCAGAATTTCGAGCTAAAACCGACATTCATACACATGTTGCAGCAATCCGCACAGTTCAATGGTTTGGCTGATGAGGATCCAAACAGTCACATAGAGAACTTTCTTGAGGTGTGTGATATGCTTAAGATAAACAGGGTGATGGATGATGCGATCAAGTTAAGAGCCTTCCCATTTCCCCTAAAAGGGAGAGCAAAGCAGTGTCTACACTCATTACCTAGAACTTTGATTACTACATGGGAGGAGATGGTAGAAGCTTTTCTGGCCCGTTATTTTCCTCTTGGAAAATCTGCAAAGCTTAGGAATGAGATCTCATCCTTTGTACAGTCGTAATTGGACTCTCTATTCGAGACATGGGAAAGGTTCAAGGAGCTCCTGAGAAAGTGCTGACAACACGGATTCCCGGAGTGGATGATTGTTCAGACTTTTTACAATGGGTTGAATCCGAGTACAAGACAACTCTTGGATGTAGCAGTAGGAGGTACCTTAGGTAGCAAGACCCCGATGAGGCCCGTTAACTTATTGAAGAAAATGGTTTAAACAACTACCAATGGAATGCTAGAGAGAAGAAAAGGGTGGCCGGTCTTCATGAGATAGATGTAGTAAGTTCATTGGCGGCGTAAGTGCAAAATTTAAGTAAGAAGTTAGATCTTCTAACTTCAAACAGAGTGGCGGATGTGAGTACTTGCACCGGGTGTGGTGGAGGACATGCTCCCTCCGATTGCCCGATCTCTATTGGTGATGCATCTTTGGTTGAGAACGTCTGTGGGAGTTTGACATTTTCTTTACTTTGCTTATGTTTTGCCTCTTGAGTTTAACTTGTTGTTTAAGTATTTTGAGTGTTCTTTTGTGTTAGGAACTTAGTTAAGGTTTTTTTGGGAGGTTTATAAAGTGGGAGAGAGTCGTTTTGGAGGTCAACTTTGAAAGCCTCCACGGTTTCCATGCGGGCGCATGGAAGCCCGTGAGGGTTTCTGACAAAATCTGTTTTTTTGTTGGGCTGAATTGGACCAACCTGAAAGCCTCACGGCCTCCATGCGGGCGCATGGAGCCCGTGAAGATTTCAGAAGTGGTCTCAAAGTTGTCTCACGAGCCTTGGCATATATATTGGCCTTCTTGGACCTTCTAGGACATTCCTAACTTCTTTTTCTCTCCTTCTTCCTTATCCTCTGATTTTTCTTCATTTTTTTCTCTCTTCAAACCTCTCATCTTTGATCCCCAAACAAAATAAGAAGTGGAAATCTCATCTCCTTACAAGAAGAAGAGTTCGATTAAGGCATAGAGAAGATTATCGGTGAGTTGGGCTACATCAACTTCCTCCTTTTCTCTCCTCTCATCCTTGTTGTGATTCTTTGAAATTTTTGTGAGAAATCTTAGTTATTGAAGTGATTTAAAGATTAGAATCATTTTTAAGGTTGTGAAACCATGATTTGGTGAGGAAATGAGAGACATCTTGCACCTCAAGGGTTCAGATTCTTGTAGCACCGAACCAAGTTAAAAAGTCCTTTTTGTTCTTTTTTTGCTGATTTTTGAGGATTTTTAAAAAGTTTCATTCTTGTTATATCTTCTTATTAGAGTGCTTGGAAAAACTCTAGAAGCAATTTACTCCTATTTTAAGCACATTTTCCCTTTTTTTAATTGGTTGTAGAATTGTTGTTGAATCTTGCTTTTTGTTGGTTGTTTAACGGCTTCTAGGAGGAGAAGCTTCAAGCAAAGGAAAAGAGATTACAGACAAGTAACCTTGGAGGGTGTTAGCTTGCCAAGTTTGTGAGTGGGATTTACTAAATTATGGACTATAAATCATGCATGCTTATAATATTAAATTTGCTTATTTCTGAAGGATAAACTCCTTGTTGCCAATAAAACTCTTGAAATATTTTCAGTGTGATTTTTAGAAATCATGATGAACTATAATTTGGCTTTTTTCCATGATTATTGGAAAGATTCAATATATTATTTGTGATCTAGAAAAACCCTATATTTTTATAATATATGATTTCAAGTTTTTGTGTTTTTCACGGGACTTGATGTTTTTTGTTGGGATGTTCATAAAAAGCTTATGCAAACCAAAATGATTTCATTGTGATGATGATACATTTTGAACTATATTTTTCAAAAGAAGGTTTTTTTGTATGATATTCTTGATGAAATTGGTTTTCATTGGAATTATTTTTGAGCAAGTCATTCACTCTTGGGATGAGACTATTATTTGTGAATATTTGTGATCTCATGGTTAGACTTTTTGCTTTCCTTTTTAGTATGTATATTAAGCCTAAGGGCCAGAATGATATTTATCCGTATTAATGACTCTTGTTCATTAATTGTAAATATAGTCCTGAATAAGGACACTTTTTATGTTGTTATAAATCTTGGGATTTTGCTATGCAAACACCCGTGGGGTCTTGAACATATCCATGGAAATGGTGGGCTACGGCCTTCATGTTCTTGACGGGGTGGTTTTTGATGGTGATAGGGGAAACCCCAATACTTACTGCAGGTGAGAGTGTGGATGGTTTCCACGGGCCGACCTGTCTAGAGGTGGCGTGGAATCATCGTCAAACCCGGTTATGCCATTTCGGTGGGAGCGTAGAGCCCCGACTTGGATATAGTTGGGTTGTTCGAGTCACCACACGAACTTCCCGATGCCAACGCCAAGATATGCGCATCTTGGTGGTCTCGACCCTAACCGCGGCCACGGTTAGCGAGGGAGGGTTTTCGAGGCTATTTAAAAATATATTTGTTTATTTTAATCGATGATTTATACATTTTTTTGAATTATGAGTTGCTAAGCCAAAGTATAAACTTGGATTTCTTACTCATATGGATTTTGAGATGATTTAAAAGAGTTTTTATCGAGCATTTCATTGTTGTAAATTTTTATATCTTAATTTATACTTGACGAGTCAAAGTATATTGAATATTTTTGAGGAGTTGAAATATATTTTTTTACCTTTTACTTTAATATATTATGTATGGGATATAGCTCCATGTTTAGCCACTCACTGAGTAACCTAGTTACTCATCCCCTCTTTATTTTTTTCCCTCCCCGGTGTGACATGACAGATGGGATAGCAGCGTGAAGTGCTTGGCGAGTAGTTTGTATTTTCTTAAAAGTCGTGTATGAAGCTTATATTTTTGGCATGTAGTTGATGGATCCACTAGGATATTACCAACCCTAATATTAATATGTATCTTTCTTCTTTGATACTTTTTTATATATGTTGGTTAGCTTTATGTTGTGTATGAGATGTATACTCTCTAAGTGAATGGTTGTTGTCATGGTTTAAATTAAAGTGATGGGTTGTGTAGGAACATTTGGGTATATTGGATTGCTAGAATGTTTATTATTGTTGTAGTGGTTTGGTACCGGAAACAGGTTAGCCTTACGGTGATCTAGGGGTGAGTTAGTGTTGGACCTCCCTTGGGTTATCGTGGCGGTATGTCATGAGTGGGACCCACGAGACGGGGCGTGACAACGTCGATTTTGTTGGTAATGGCATAAGGACTCAAGGAAACCCATATAGCAATACCTACAATCCAGGTTGGAAGAATCATCCCAATTTCTCGTGGAGCAACCAAGGTCCACAAAAGGCCATGGGGCCACCGGGTTTCCAACAACAAGCTCCGAACGTGGAAAATAGAGTTTCAGGTTTGGAAACCTGAATGAGTGACTTGGAGAAGGCCTTGACTAGATTTGTGCAATCTTCAAATACAAGGTTTGAATCAGTTGAGACTACACTTTGCAATAACACCGCATCTTTGCATCACCTTGAAAATCAGGTGGGGCAGATTGCGAAGTCTCTCTCGGAAAGACCACATGAAAGCTTGCAGAGCAATACCGAGACCAATCCTGGAGAGCATGTGAAGGCAATCACTTTGAGAAGTGGTCGTGAGGTTGAAGGTAGGGTTTTGGGTGAGAAGCATAAAGAACACGCTCCCGAGGTTATATAGGCTGAAAAGGCAACAAGCAAAGAAAGGAGGTGGTGACTCAACCTTTCAAGCCGAGAATCCCTTATCCCTCTAGATTGAAGAATGACCAAGGGGATGAACAGTACAAGAAGTTCCTGAGTTTGTTCAAGCAACTCCACAACAGTATTCCTTTTGTTGAGGCATTAGCTCAAATGCCTAAGTATGTGAAATTCTTGAAAGACTTGTTGACTAACAAGAGGAAGTTAGAGGAAAGTGCTTCAGTGATTTTAGATTCATCTTGCTCGGCGGTGTTGCAAAAGAACATGGCGAACAAGAAGAAAGACCGGGGAAGCTTCATCATTTCGTGTAATATTGGCAATCTAGGTGAAGAAATGACATTGCTCGGATTCAGGGGCTAGCATCAACGTCATGCCATACACTTTCTTTCAAAATCTAGGCTTCGGCGAGGCTAGGCCCACTCGGATGACTTTGCAATTGGCGGACAGAACGGTATGTCACCTGAGGGGCATTATTGAAGACGTGCTTGTTAAGGTGGACAAGTACATTTTTCCGGTTGACTTTGTAGTGCTAGACGTCGATGAGGATGCGTATGTACTCTTGATACTTGGGAGACCATTCTTGCGGACTTCCAAAGGATTGATTGACATGGAGGGCGGGGAACTAACTTTGAGAGTCGGAGATGACAAGCATTCTATTGACTTTGATGATACTTTGTACTTTCTAGACACTACTGATGAGATTGTTGATAAATACATGCAGGAAATGTTCAATCCAGACCCGTATAAGGGTTTGTTCGACCAAGAGGAGGAAATCGAACAAGTAATGATACTTGGTTCGACTGAAGAAGAACCGTCTACCCCAGGGATCTTAAATAAGGTACTCTAGAAGAAGAAGAGGGCAAGGAGACACCACCGGAAACACTCTAAGACTGTTGGAGGTGTGCGTAAACCGAATGGTGAACTGTTTATAGGTAGTCCCAAGCCCGACATTTCAACCTCTGCTCTCAAGAGACTTTGCTCATCATGCTTTCAAGCCATGGGTAAGAGGGCAACTTTCATCTATGAACCCCCTTGATGTAAGACAAGGTACATCAAGTTTAGTGAAGTTAAACAAGCTCTTCTTGGGAGGCAACCCAAGTGTTTACTGTTTTTCCCAGTCATATTTTAGTTTTGCATGAATAATTTGTTAAGTGTTGGTGTCTTCATGTTTAGATGCTTGTGCTATTTTCATTTTGGTGGATTTCTGTGTCATCATGTGTTTTCATGTGGATTTGGCGAAGATTTATCCGCTTGAGAGCGTTTCTATTATTTTTCGCTGGTAATTGTTGCATAAAAGAGCAGGCTCTGAATGTGTAAACATGTTCAAAAAATTTCTACAGAGCCTGCAGAGATGTTCAGGTCATCCAGAGAAAACGTACGGGCGTGTGGAATTTCCACACGCCTATGGGGTGGTATTGCGAGCTCATCCAGAGAAGGCACATGGGCGTGCACTCGCCCCTGTGAGCAACCTTGTGATTATATCACGACTATCCAGAATTACCACATGGGCGTGTGTTGTTCTGCAAAAACTTGAGAATTTTTCCCGAGAGCACACAGGGGTGTGGACTCGCCCCTGTGGGTAACCTTGTGACAAACGCACTGGTGTGGGTATTTTCCGCACACCCGTGTGGATTTCTGCAGAAGATCTCTTCTCCATCCCGAGAGCGCACAAGGGCGTGCGAATGCCCCTGTGAGTTGGGCCTGTGATTGTCCACAACAGTGCAGAATTTCCCCACGGGCGTACGAAACACATAATGATTTTCTCTCGGTTGGACAGTGAGCACACAGGGGCATGCGGCTTCCCCTGTGGGTCGGGCGCATGGGCGTGGGTAATTTCGACAAGCCCGTGTGAGTTTTTTCAGAGACAGTAAGAGCTATCCCGAGAGTACACAGGGGCGTGCGTTTGCCCCTGTGACTCTCCAATGTGGAGACGCATGGGCGTGTGGAATTTCTGCACGCTCGTGCAGATATACAGAACTCCAAGGGGTGCGAGTTCTTTTTCAATAAGACTTTATTCTCTTCATCTACACCCTCTTCACTCTCTTCCGAATACTCTAGCATTGGTTTCTGACCTCATACTGCCGATTTTGGTGGATTTCTACTTGGTTTTCCGGCCTATTCCTATTCTCCTCATCTCAACTCATCAGTAAGCCCCTTTTTTTATTTTCTTTGCCAATTCTTATTTCTAATCGATGAAGTTTCTAAGAATGCTTCGTTTTTGCAATTAGAGTGTAAGAGCATGCTTAGAAAGAAGTTAGAAGAGTTTTAGAAGTATTTTGTTGGCTTTTTGAGGCACGGCCGTGCGGTTCTTTATGCCCTGCGGATTCACCCGGGCGTGCAGAAATTGCCCACGACCATGTGGATTTCTGCAACAGTATTTATCCAGCTTGTTTAATTTATTTCCTTTAAAAATTTGCAGGATATGGCATCTAGGTCAAAGAAACAAGCAGAGAAACGGCTGCGGGAGTCATCCTCCGAGTCTGAGAGTATGAGTTTTGCTATTCCCGAGCATCAGGCTCGTTTTGCGTGTCTGTCGAGACTTTGGTTTGGACAGACTTGGTATCTGGACAGTAGCATACTCCGAGAATTACAACAGGGGGATGAATTTGCTGAAGAGGTCGAGGACATTATTTCTGTAGCGGGGGTGGAGTCAGTTATTAACGATTAGAGAGCCAACCATTCGTGAGCTCATATTGGAGGTGTTGTCGTTGTTTGAGTTCGATAGATCATATGAGAGATTCGACAGCATGGACGCCATCCAGTTCAGAGCATTTGGACATCACTACTGTATGAGCATCACACAGTTCTCAGTCTCGCTTGGGTTATATGAGGAGGCATTCACAGACACTAAGGAGTATTCTCAGCTACCGACTGATTATCCTGGAGCTTTAACCCCTCAGAGAGCCTACCTAGTACTGCGTGGTCAGGGTCAGTACGAGCCGGGGGTGTCCAAGGGTGTCCAAGGCCATGTGCCTTTCCCGACCTGCCTACCGATACTTACACGGCATTATGAGTAGGTCGGTGAATGGCCGTGGTGACAGCACAGGTATGCTGAGCCAGTAGGAGCTGTTATATCTGTATTCAATGGTGCAGCGCATACCGATTCATCTGGGGCACATCCTTGCAGAGTATATTCACCATCAAGGGGATTATGCTAGATTGGGAGCGATCTTCTCGAGCCCCTATATTATGAGATTAGTCATGGGCATGGGCCTCTTGGACGCGATTCACGGGGCTGAGAGGACGAGTACTCCTGCTACCCTGAGTCTTTAGACAATGAGATTGATGAGTATGATCCACCGAGTATGGACGGGGGTATATGCCTTAGTTCTACCCACTACAGAGATGGCTGAGGATGAGGGTGATGATGCAGAGGCTTCTTAGCCTACCCCCGAGCATCAGCCGATGCCGATAGAGTCTGACGCACCTCCGGCGACAGAGGACCTACCCCCGGTACGTATATTCTCACCATCTCAAGCCCATGATCATTTTGAGAGGCTCGAGAGTGCCGTGAGGGTAGTATGGGCAGAGATCACTGAGGCACGAGCAGAGATAACAGAGGTGCATGCGACGCAGGACGCACAGTTTACAGAGTTCATGGCACGTTTTGACGTTTTACAGTAGATCCTTCAGAGAGATGTTGCTGCACCTTTTGTACTGCGACCACGCACCTCCCAGACGCCACCTGCATCACCATCATAGGACCCACCAGGATCTTCTAATCCAGCACCAACAGCAGAGGATCCAGAGCGTGGCCCCGACACTTGATTTGCTTTTATTTTACTTCTACTTGCATTTTATTTTGGACATGCTATCCTCAGAAAGGACTTTCCTTCTGATCTTATTTTTCATTTTGTTGTCTTGAGTTGTATTTCTTACTCTATCTTATATATCCTCGAGTTTTGTTTTTCTTTTATTAAGTTCTACTGAACCCCCTCGTGTATGCGTGCAGATGGTCTTGTCATCATGGGAATTGAGAACTTGTCATAGACACGGCCAAGGTGCTTCGGCACTTGGCCGTGTGTGCCTCACAACCCATTGGAACATCACCCCCAAGGATTTAGCTTCATCAAATGCAACACTAGGAGTCAGGGGTGTATTGTTTCGATGGCTTCTCCCACATTTATTCTTAATTGATATACATTATAAGTGACCTTGCATTGGTACATTGAGGTCAATTTATAACTTAAGTGTGTGTGTGTGTGTGGGGGAAGTTTCATAGTGCAAATATGTTTTACACTATTTTGATTGATATATATGCTCACATAGCCAATGGTGGTTCATCTTAGTTGCAATGACGATACTCTTGAGTTTAGGAAAATTTTTAACATTGAATATTCTCATGCTCTAGTTCTTGCTGAATTTTTAGGAATTTTTGCCCGAATAACATTTTGTGCACTTCTCACTCTTTAAACTCTTTTGGAAACTCAAGTCTAAGGTTAAAGAGACTAGTTTTAGTCTTGTTTCTAGTGTTTCTTTATAAAAAAAATGGGAAAAAAAGAAAGAACAAAGTGTGTTTATCGTTTAATTTTGCCTGTTGGGTAGAAAGAGCTACCACCCACGATGTATGATGCTACTCTCATAAGTGGGATACTAGCTATGCCCTATTGAGAGAAAGAGCTATCTCATGGGATGTGTGAAAGCTACCACCCCGGTAGAAAGAGCTGCCACCTCGAAAGTGTGAAAGCCACCTTAGCGGCCGCTTTGGAAATGGCTACCTTAGAGGATGTGTGAAGCTACTACCCATTTTGAATTGTTTGGTACTCTTTGTAGATAAATAAGTCCCTTATACCTAGAACTTTAAGGAGTATACTTTGGGTTGACTTGAGTGAGTTCACACACTTACACGACTTCAGGTTGGTTGTCTTTTTTGATTCAAGTTTTTAGCTAGAGCATTGATTCTTTTGTATTTAGTGTTGAAATTTCCTTTACTATTAGAATGTTGTCTTTGCATGCTTTGGAGAACCTAAGGTCAATCACTTCCAATAGTCCCTTCATCTATATACAATGTTTTAATTTTTGCTTGAGGACAAGCAAAAGTTTAAGTGTAGGGGAGTTTGATAAGTGCTTGTGTGATAAGAATGAGAAGCGTTCTTTCCTTGTGATGGGCATTATTTTTGCTAGGTTTTAGCACTAATACGTGTGTATTCATGTACTTTTATGCAGGTTGGGTTTTGAGGCTGATTATTTGTGAAAGAAGCCATTGTAGATCATTTTACGCATTATTTGGAGGAGATCTTGAGAAGGCTCAAACGCGGAGACATGAGTCGGGTTTAGAATGTTAGAATGTATGCCAACCTCCTTGTATTCGAGCTAAGGCAATGATTCGGAGGGGCACGAAGGCAGTTACATCCCAGTATTTTGGCTTGTGCATATTTAGCAAAATCTCCACCAACATGATGTTTTATTGAAGAACCAAGATGATCTACGACGTAAACATGTGCCCGTTTACATTACCTCGATGAAAGCATAGATTCGGGAGTATTTCAGGCCGTCACTGTAGCAGGTATTGTGGAAGGAGCAAAACAGAGGAGCCATACTTGCGTGTGGAAATTCCACACGCCCTTGCGTTAATTCCACAAGCCCGTGTGGAATATTCACAGGGGCGTGTGGAATCCCGATTCCAGCCCTATTTAAAGCCGATTTCAGCCCCGATTTCAACATTCTTTTCTCCATTTTTTCCCTAATTTGAGAGATGGCTGCGACTAGGGTTTTGGGAGGTATTGGCTAGGGATTTGGAAAGGTTCTACGTCTCTGACATCGTCATCTCTTTGGAAGAAGATTGGTAAGGGGGCCTCTGTTGGATTGATTCGGCGAGGCGTATCTTATACCGGACAAGGGGATCTTGTGACGAGTAGAGGACTCTCCACAAGACCATCTCCATGACTATCGAGGGGGTTTTCCCTATGGATTTTTTTCTTTTACATTTCAGTTCATTATCGTTTGTATTGTGCTTTATACAGAGCTAAACCCCTAGTGAGTACTTGGGTATTTGTTAACCCTAGGATGTATTAGTTTCTTTGAATCTCTTTATTATGCTTTCAATTAATTGATGTTTTTGTGAGTTCCAATCTTGAATGTTTGATTGTTGAATACTTCCTTAGAGTGACACTAAGGTTGAGAGTTCATGTGGTAACCCTTGTGAGTGAGTGTCACGCCACGAGAGTTAGACAAAGCTTGATTGGAGAGGGTTGAGACGATGAGTTGAGAGGTATAGGAGCGTCCCCTTTCCCCTCCAGTGTGATAGATTCTACCTCCGTTCCTTGAGTTCTTTGCGGCCATAATAGAGCGAATGAGCTAAGGGATGACCCTCCGCTGGGGCCTAGTTGCGAGTGTAATGGAGTGAAGCGTTGAGGTGATTTTAGCATCTAGGGCTTAATTGTGGTTAGGGACCTTTCTTCTTGACCAAAGGGTTAGGTCTACAATTAGGAAGAGATTTATCACTTGGAATCCCCAGAGCCCAATGCAATCCTTCTTACGAGTGCGAGGTTGAGAGGTTGTTCAACCTCTCCTCCGGGACATGTAGAGGATTAGGCTTGGTTAACCTTAGATTCGGGACCATGCATTAAAAGGATGTCCCTGACTCACCATTGCATTAGTTAAGAAGCATAATAGAGAGTTCTTGCACTTGAAACGATTTTCCTAAGCAGATCGATACCCGGGTACCCCATCTTTATCGATTGTCTTACCTTCTCCTTTACTTTTGCTCTCTTTCGGGTTGCTTTACTTTTGAGAATTGAATCTTGTGACATATATAACTATTCATCTTTCATATAGTTAAGAAACAAATTAAGTATTTTTATTCCCTTTTCCCTATGGATACGATACCCCACTCACCTGGGATTTATTACTTCGACAACCCCGTGCACTTGCGGGGAGCATTGTCAGTGATGAATTTAACTAATCACGAGAGAAGTTAATAAGAATGCAAATAGTCAAGGAATAAAGTGAAGGAGTTCTCAATCAATTAAGTTGCAGTGCTCAGGCAATACTCCTCCTAGGATCAAACATGAAGTCAAGATTCGCTAAATGCCTCTAAACTGAGTTTAATTGAGTCAAGGTAATTCAAGAATAATCGGTCCTCATCTTGAAGGAACCAGTGCTAGTCTCTAAGAAGGTCCCGGTGAAGAAATCACTCAATCTCAACACCTCACACCCCATATGACTGCAATAAGCTCTAGGGATACCTAGGTGTGAAACTAATTCATGAAAATAGATCCAACCTTAATTCCCGGTGAAGGATCCCTAACCCTCTACAAGGTCCAGGTGGAAAAATCTATCAATCTTATGCCTCACACCAAATATGGTTGCAAAGAATCTAGGGAATACTGAGATAGGAAATATTCAATCGAAAGGGAAGGGGACACTCCACTATCTCATGACTCACTCTCTCAACCCCCTTTATCCTTGGTGTTCTAACTCTGATGGAGAACTCTCACATCAAAATAACAAATCAAGCAATGTAGATTGATCACAAAGATCAATAACACATGCAAGTAATGAAATCACAAGGTTAAAAAACAAATCAACCCGGATTAACTACAAACATAAATGAAAATCAATACAAAGAATAGATCATAGGGTTCATATGCCCCATTACCCACTAGGGTTTAGCCCTCTGTGGGGAAAGTTACAAAACAATGATTAATACAATGAAAAGTAATGAAAAACATGAAGGAAAGCCTCCTTGAATTAGTAAGGAATGACCTCCATTGGTCGCCCAGAGTCTTGAAGAATACTCCACCGAAGCTAGGTCGCCGGTGGCTTCCCCTTTGTTATGACGGAATGAAGATCGATCAAAGTTGGTGATGGACTTTCCCAATGTTTGCAAAGACCTCCTTCCAAATCCTAGCTGCCTTGCCTTCAAAGTGCTCAACAAAAGCTCCGCAAAAAGTCCCTCAAAAATATGGCAAACGGCGTATTTATAGCTCAGATTCGTGTTCGTCACGTGCCCTCATGAACCGGTGTGGATTTTCCACACACTACATCAGCTGCAGGAATTTCTACATGGGGGCGTAAACAGTAACTTTGCTACAATGCTGCTACGGTAAAATTGCTACATTACTTTACTACAGTGATTTTCACAAACGTGATCCAAACATTCTCCTCTTGAGGCCATATAATCGGGCACATGATCATGTGGCAGGCTATAAGACTTTTCTTCATCGACGCGTCTTAGAGAGATCTTACAATCTTCACAAAGAGAAAAAAAATAAAGATGTGACTGCCTTTCTGCCCTTCAAACTAGTGAATTGACTTGAGTCTCCTTGGAAGTTGCCACACATCTTCACATTCATGAACTCCTCTAGTTTCTTATCCTTTGAGTTGCACAAGAACTCTTAACATTGTGCCTTTGTAGCCTATCTTTTCTCCCTTATAATTCTTCAAGGCATTCACAACCTAATTGCACAAAAAACACCAAATACACAATATGAGACATAAACCATCGTAAAAATAATGCTCAATTCATGTAAAACATATATAAAAATATGTTTACTCAAGCACTTATCAGCTCCCCAAATAGAACTCTCAAAGTGGTATTTATAGGACTGGAATCGGGCATCCATACAGTAAACTGCTAAAGTAATTTTTCTATGTTGTTTTAGCACAGTAAACTACTACATTGCTTCATTGGAATACTCCCGAATTCACTTTCTTCATTGAGACCGCATGATTAGGCACACATCCATACGGTAGATCACGTCGCGTCTTTAATGAAATCACATTGATAAAGCTTTTAACAATGTTGCACAAGTCAGAACATATGAGTGTGATTGTGTTTGTGCCACTAAACTTTGTTTATTCACTTGAGCATATTGGAGGTTGGTACACACCCACATGTCTTTGGGCATAACTTGTGCCTTCACCTTTGTTCGATCTAAGAACTTCATTAACAATCACGTCCGCAATCTACTTTTGCTTTCTTTCTTGCAAACTTGTTGATAAGTGCTTGTGTGATAAGAATGCAAAGTGTTCTTTCCTTATGTTGAGCATTACTTTTAGCTGGTTTAAGTGCTAAGACATGTGTATTTGTGTTCTTTTACGCATGTAGGGTTGTGAAGCTAAGTATTGAGAAAATAAACCAAAAGTAGATCATAAACTCATTATTTGGTGGAATCTAGGAAGGAACAAACGCGAAGACACAAGTGGGACTCCAAGATACATGAATGTGTGCCAACCTCCATGAATTCAAGTCACTACAATAAGATGGAGGGGCAAAAAGGCAGTCACAATTGTGTACCCTGACTTGTGCATTGATAACAAGACCGCCGCCAATAAAGCTCTTGATTGAAGAAGACATGCGATCTATGACATAAACGTGTGCCCATTTATGTTGCCTTAATGAAAAGCGTGGATTATGAGTGTTTTGGCCGAGTACTGTAGCAAGTACTTTAGTAAAATGTTGTAGCAAGTACTATAGCAATTACAGTTTATCCGGTCAAAAACAGGATTTCCAGAGTATCCACACGGGCGTGTAGAAATTCCACAAGCCCGTGGTAAGAATCTACAGGGGCTTGTGAATTCCCGATTGCAGCCCTATTTAAGCTACTATTCAACCTGATTTTGGGGATCTTTTTCCCCTCTTCTCTTCCTCTTTACTCCATCGTTTGGGAAGCCATCAACTAGGGTTTGGAGAGGCTTTTGGCTAGTCTTTGGAGTGGTTTCAGGGATTCGACACCGTGATTCACTTGGAAGAAGGTTATTGGGAAAGTTTTTATCGGCATAGATCCGGCGAGGTGTGCCCTAGGACAAACAATGTGTCCTTTGGAGAAGACTTGGCTACTCCACAAGACCATCGACATGACTACCGAGAGGATTTTCTTATGGAACACTTGTTTTTACTTTTGATTTTATTGTTTATTGTATTGTGCTCCATGGAGAGCTAAACTCCCTAGTGGATACTTGGATTTTGTAAACCCTGGGATGCTATTGTTTCATTGATCTTTTATTATGCTTTCCTTAATTGATGTTTCAATTGAGTTCCAATCTTGAGTGTTTATGGAATGATTTCTCCCCTAGAGTGATGATAAGTGCTTGTGTGATAAGAATGCGAAGTGTTCTTTCCTTATGATGAGCATTACTTTTATTAGGTTTTAGTGTTAATATGTGTGCATTTATATTACTTTCATGCATATAGTGTTGTGAAGCCGAATGTTAGAGAAAGAAGCCAATGTAGATCGTGAATGCACCATTTGGAGGAAATATTGAGAAAGATCAAATGCGAAGACATAAGTCAGGTTCAAGATGCGAGAATATGTACAAACCACCTCGTATTCAAGTCAGCACAATGATTTGGAGGGGCATAAAGGCAGTCACATTTAAGTATTCTGGCTTGTACATGTATAGCAAGGTCTCCACCAAGGTAGCCATTTAGCGAAGAAGCAAAGTGATCTACGATGTAAACGTGTGCCTGTTAACGTTACCTCGATGAGAACAGGGATTTGGGAGTATTTCGGATCGGCACTGTAGCAGGCTACTATAGCAAACATTATAGAAATCAACTATAGCAGATACTGTTCATAGCCGGTCGAGGAAAGTGATTTCCACAGAATCCACACGGGCGTGCTAAAATTCCACACGCACGTGCGTTATTCCACAAGTCCGTGCGGTAAATCCACATGGGTGTGCGGATTTCTGATTCCAGCCTTATTTAAGGCAGATTTTAGCCCTGATTTTAGCATTTTTTTCTCAATCTTTTCCCCAACTTGAGAAAGGACGGCTGCAAGGGTTTGGAGAGGTATTGGCTAGGGATTGGGAGAGCTTCTATGGCTCTGACATCATGCTCCATTTGGAAGAAGGTTAGTGGGAGAGCTTTCATCGACACCGATCCGGCGAGTGTATCCTAGGCTGGACAAAGGGGACCCTTGGACGAGTAGAGGCTTCTCCACAAGACCATCATCACAACTACCGAGGGGGTTTTTCTATGGATTACTTGTTTTTACATTTGATTTCATTGATTGTAACTAGCTCCATGGAAAGCTAAAACCCCTAGTGGGTACTTGGATTTATGAACCCTATTATGTATTTGTTTCATTAAACTTTGTTATATTACTTTCATTAATTGATGTGTTAATTGAGTTCCAATCTTGTATGCTTGATTGTTTGAATACTCCCTTAGAGTGACACTAGGGTTGAGAGTTCTTTTTGGCAACCCTTGTGAGTGAGTGACACACCACGAGAGTTAGACAAAGCTACATTAGAGAGGGTTGAGAGGGTGAGTCGAGAGGTAGTGGAGCGTCCCTTTTCCCCTCTGGTGTGATTCATCCAACTTCCATTTCCTCAAGTTCTTTGCGATCATAGTAGAGTGAATGGGCTAAGGGATGACCTTCCACTAGGGCTTAGTTGCAGAGGCAACGGAGTGAAGTGTTGAAGTGATTTTAGCACCTTGGGCTTAATTCAGACTAGGGACCTTTCTTCTGGACCAAAGGGTTAGGTCTACATCTAGGAAAAGGAATTATCACTTGGAATCCCTAGAACTCATCGCGATTCTATACGAGTGCGAGGTTGAGAGATTGTTTAATTTCTCCTCTGGGACATGTATAGAGTTAGGCATGGTTAACCTTAGATTTAGGATCATGTATTGAAGAATCTCCTTGACTCATGAATGCATTAGTTAGAAAGCATATTAGAGGCTTTTTGTACTTGAAACGTGTGTCCTAGGCAGAACAATATCCGGGTACCCCATTTATATGGATTTCCTTACCATCCCTTTACTTGTTCTTTCTCTCTATTTTCTTTTACTTTTGTTTACATTACATCTTGTTACACAACTATTACTCACTTTCTGTTTAGTTAAGAAACAATTCAACTATTTTTATTCCCTACTCCCTGTGGATACGATACCCGCTCATCTGGGATTCATTACTTTGACATACCCGTGCACGTTTGGATCCACACAGGCGTGTGTAAATTCCACACGACCATGAGGATTTCTGCAGCATTATTCTTTTGAGCCAATTTGAATGATTTCTTTTGTAATTCTTGCAGATATGGTGCTTAGGACTAAGATCATGGCCGGTAAACTTCCCAGCGAGTAGTCCCCAGAGATAAAACACACTGAGTGCTATTCCCGAGCATCAGGCTTGTTTTGAGCATCTGTCGAGACTTTAGTTCGGACAGACTTGATTCCTGAACATGAGCATATTGTGAGACATATAGCAGGGAGGAGAGTTAGCGGATGAGGTAAAGGACTTGGTGTCAGTTGGAGGGTGGAGATGGTTATTGGAGATCAGAGAGCCTGCTATCCGTACACTTACACTCGAGGTGTTATCCTCATTCGAGTTCGACCGTTCTTATGAAAGATTTGATAGTGACGATGATGTACAGTTCAGAGAACTGGGGGGTCACTACAATATGATTGTAACACAGTTTTTGATCAAACTGGGGTTGTACGAGATGGCATTCACGGACAATGAGGGGTATGCTTAGTTACCGACAGATTATCCAGGCACCTTGACTCCGCAAAGGGTGTATGGAGTGCTATATGGTCAGGGCCAGTATGAGCCAGGCGTGTCCAACGCCACGTGCCTTGCCCGACCTGCGTATCGATATTTGCATGTCGTTATGAGCGGGTCGGTGAACGACCGTGGTGATAGTACTGGTGTTTTAAGCAGGCAGGAGCTCCGTATCTTCATTCGGTGGTTCAGAGCACACCGATCCATTTGAGACATATCATCCCGGAGTCTTTACGACATCAGGGGTAATACGCCAAATTAGGAGTGATCTTCTCGGGTCCCTACATCACGAGATTGGTTATGGGTATGGGTCTTTTGACCATGATTAGGGGGATCGAGAAGGCGAGTATACCTGCTCCGTTGGGCATAGAGACATTGAGATTGATGGGGATGGTGCACAGAGTTTGGTCTGCAGTGCACACCCGTGATTTCACTTACCGCAAAAACAGGAGAGGGAGTTGATGATGATGCCGAGGCTTCTCAGTGATAAATGCTTGTGCGATATGAATGCGAAGTGTTTCATTCCTTATGTTGAGCATTACTTTTCTCAAGTTTTTACACTAATATGTGTGTTTTTATTTTACTTTTATGCAGGTAGGTTTGTGAGGCCCAGTATGAATGAAATAGGCCAATGTGGATCATAATGCACCTATTTTGGAGGAAATCCTGCTAAGGTTTAAACGCGAAGACATAGGTCAGGTGTAAGATGCTAGTGTGTGTGCCAACCTCCTCGTATTTGAGTGCAACAGAGCACTGTAGCAACATTGTAGCATGTACTGTAGCAGCACTGTTGACAGCCGGCCGAGAAATCAGAGAAACAGAGAATCCACACGGGCGTGTGGAAATTCCGCACGAGCGCGTGTACCGTCCACGCCCGTGGAGTCGCCCGATTCCAGCCCTATTTAAAGCCGATTCAGCCCGGATTTTTGTATTCTTTTCTCCATCTTTTCCGTAACTTGAGAGAGGGCTTCGGCTAGGGTTTTGAGGGGTATTGGCTAGGGCTTTGGAGAGGTTCTACGGCTCTGACATCGTGCGTCATTTGGAAGAAGGTTATTAGGAGAGCTTTCATTGGCATTGATCCGGCGAGGTGTATCCTAGGCCGGACAAAGTATTCCTTGCGACGAGTAGAGGACTCTCTACAAGACCATCGACACGACCATCGAACAGGTTTCTTTATGAATTTATTGCTTTTACATTCAATTTCTTTGATTGTACTTAGCTCCATGGAGAGCTAAACCCCTAGTGGGTACTTGGGTGATTGTGAACCCTAGGATGTATTCGTTTCATTGAACTTCTTTATTATGCTTTCAATAAATTGATTTTTATTGTGAGTTCTAACCTTGAATGCTTGATTGTATGAATATTTCCCATAGAGTGACACTAGGGTTGAGATTTCTTGTTGGTAATCTTGTGAGTGAGTGACACACCACGAGCGTTAGACAAAGCTAGGTTGGAGAGGGTTGAGAGGATGAGTCAAGAGGTACAGGAGCGTCCCCTTTCCCCTCCGACATGATAGATTCTACCTCCGTTCTTTGAGTTCTTTGCGGCCATAATAGAGTGAATGGTCTAAGGGATGAATATCCGCTGGGGCTTAGTTGCGCGTGCAACAGAGTGAAGCGTTGAGGGGTCTTAGTATCTAGGGCTTAATTGTGGTTAGGGACCTTCCGCCTGTACCAAAGGGTTAGGTCTATAATTAGGAAGATATTTATCACTTGGAATCCCTAGAGCTCATTGCAACTTTATTCGAGTGCGAGGTTGAGAGGTTATTTAATCTCTCCTCCGGGACATGAATAGAGTTAGGCATGGTTGACCTTAGATTTGGGACTATGTATGTAAGAATTTTCATGACTCACCATTGCATTGATTAGGAAGCATAATAGAGAGTTCTTGCACTTGAAGCGATTATCCTAGGTGAAGCATCATCCGAGTACCCCATCTTCATCGATTGCCTTACCTCCTCCTTACTTTTGCTCTCTTACTTGTTGCTTTTAATTGTTGAGAATTGAATCATTGTCACACTTATCATTGTTGATATTCCACATAGCTAAGAATCGAATTAAGTGTCTTTACTCCTTACTCCCTGTGGATTCGATACCCGCTCACCCGGGATTATTACTTCGACAAACCCGTGCACTTGCGGGATATGCGCAAGGGGATCTTGTCACTCAGCTTGCTCCCAAGCCTCAGCCAACACAGATGGAGACCGAGGTATCTTCTGTAGCACAGGACCCATCCCCCAGTGTGCATGTTTTCACCATCGCAAGCCTATGATCATTTTGAGAGGCTCGAGAGTGCTGTGGGGGTACTATGGTCCAAGATTGCTGAGGTACAAGCAGAGATAGCAGAGGTCTGGGTGATATAGGTTGCACAGCACACAAAGTTCATGGCACGTTTTGATATAGTACAGTAGATTCTTGAGTAGGACGCTGCCTCATCATTTGTTCTACCACTACAGACTCCTCAGGCTCCTCCAGTATCACCATCACCACCTTCACCGGCACCCTTTGATCTAGCACCAGCATCAGTAGCAGGGCAGAGACATGATGGCCCGATTTTAACCCAATTTCAGCATTTTTCTTCTCCATATTTTCCCCAACTTAAGAGAGGACGGTTGCTAGGGTTTGGAGAGGTATTGGTTAGGGATTAGGAGAGCTTCTATGGCTTTGACATCGTGCTTCATTTGGAAGAATGTTAGTGGGAAAGCTTTCGTCGGCACTGATCCGCGAGGTGTATCCTAGGCCGGACAAAGGGACCCTTGGACGAGTAAAGGCTTCTCCACGAGGCCATCATCACAACTACCGAGGGGGCTTTTCTATGGATTACTTGTTTTTACATTTGATTTTATTGATTGTAACTAGCTCCATGGAGAACTAAACCCTATAGTGGGTACTTGAATTTGTGAACCCTAGGATGTATTTGTTTCATTAAACATTGTTATATTGCTTTCATTAATGTGTTAATTGAGTTCCAATCTTGTATGCTTGATTGTTTGAAGACTCCCTTAGAGTGACACTAGGGTTGAAAGTTCTTTTTGGAAACCCTTGTGAGTGAGTGATACACCACGAGAGTTAGACAAAGCCTGTTGGAGAGAGTTAAGAGGGTGAGTCGAGAGGTAGCGGAGCGTCCCCTTTCCCCTCTAGTGTGATTTATCCTATCTCTATTTTCTCAAGTTCTTTGAGGTAATAGTAGAGTGAATGGGCTAAGGGATGACCTTCCACTAAGGCTTAGTTGCAGAGGCAACGTAGTGAAGTGTTGAAGTGATTTTAGCACCTAGGGCTTATTTGTGACTTGGGACCTTTCACCTTGACCAAAGGGTTAGGTCTACATCTAGGAAGAGGATTTATCACTTAGAATCCCTAGAACTCATTGTGATTCTATATGAGTGTGAGGCTGAGAGATTGTTCAATTTCTTCTCCGGGACATGTATAGAGTTAGGCATGGTTGATCATGTATAGAGTTAGACTTGGGATCATGTATTGAAGAATCTCCATGACCCATTAATGCATTAGTTAGAAAGCATATTAGAGGGTTTTGCATTTGAAACGTGTGTCCTAGGTGGAACAATATCCGGGTACCCCATTTATATCGAGTTCCTCACCACCTCTTTACTTGTGCTTTCTCTCTTGTCCCTTTTACTTTTGTTTACATTACATCTTGTTACACAACTATTATTCACTTTCTGTTTATTTAAGAAATAATTCAAGTATTTTTGTTCCCTACACCCTGTGGATATGATACCCACTCATCTATGATTTATTACTTTGACAAACACATGCACTTGTGGGACATATGCAAGGGGCGTTATCAAGTGACACTAGGGTTGAGAGTCTATCTTGGTACCCATTGTAAATGAGTCGCACACTATGAGGGTTAGACATTGCTTGATTGGAGAGGGTTGAGAGGATGAGTTGAGAGGTAGAGAAGCGTCCCCTTTCCCCTCCAATGTGATTTATCCTACCTCCATTTCCTTAAGTTCTTGGCGGTCACAATAAAGTGAAGTTCTAGAGGATAAACTCCGCTGGGGCTCAGTTGTGCGAGCAATAGAGTGAAGCATTGAAGGGACTCTATTGTTTGGGGCTTAGTTGTGACTAGGTGCCTTTCGCCTTGACCAAAGTGTTAGGGCTATACAAAGGAGAAGGGTTTATCACTTGGATTCCCTAGAAATCCATGCAACTTTACATAGTGTGAGGTGTTGAGACTGAGCGATTCATCCGCTGGGACATAGTGTAGAGTTAGTCACGGTTGACCATAGATTTGGGACAGTGTGCTTAAGGATTTCCATGACTCATTCAGCATTTATTAGGAAGTATAATAGTTGGTCTTGCACTTGAAACATTAATCCTACGGGGAGCATTACATTTTATCAACATTATCACCATTCTGTTTCACATGGTTAAGTAGAAATTTAAGTAATTCTACTCCCTACTCCCTGTGGATACGATACCCCATTCACCTAGGATTTATTACTCAACAAACCCGTGTGCTTATGGGTCACACGCGATGGCCGTTGTCAAGTTTTTGACACTATTGCCGGGAAGTAGGAGTTTAAAGACACTTTGCAGTTTGCTATCTTAGCTATTCATTCATTCTTTTTCATATCTTCTTATCCTATTATCGTTCTAATTTTGTTTTCTTTCTTTTAGTGCAGCTCCAGGTTATGACCCGAGGGAACCCTTCGACATTACTTGAAGGTGATCCAGAACATGAACTTACACTCAGAAGAAAGTGTAAAGAACCTCTACAAGAGCCATCGAATCTAGCTGAAGTCGAAGTTGAAGGATCTGAAAACATGGCGGAATTGAACAACAGAGAACACTCTCTGATTACGCCAAACCATCAGCATTGGGGACACAATCTAGCATTATGTGGCCTCCAATCCCAGTTCAGAATTTTGAAATAAAGTTGCCATTCATCCACATGTTACAACAGTTCACATAGTTCAATAATTTGGGCGATTAGGATCCAAAAAGCCACAAAGAGAATTTCTTGGAAGTGTGTGATATGCTCAAGATCAATGGTGTTATGGATGATGCCATCAAGTTGAGAGCCTTCCCATTTTTCTTAAAGGGGAGAGTGAAGCAGTGGCTACACTCATTACCTAGAGTATCGATCACTATATGGGAGGAGATGGTAGAAGCTTTCCTTGTCCATTATTTTCCTCCCAGAAAATATGCAAAGGTTAGAAATGAGATCTCGTCTTTTGTGCAAATGGAATTGGAGTCTCTATTCGAGACATGGGAAAGGTTCAAGGAAGGCCTACGAAAATGTTCCCAACATGGGTTTCTAGAGTGGATGATTATTGAGACTTTTTACAATGGTTTAAACCGAAGTACAAGACAGTTACTTGATGCAGCCACAGGAGGTACCTTAGGTAGCAAGACCCCTAGAAAAGCCCTATAATTAATTGAAGAAATGGGGTTGAATAACTACCAATGGAATGCTAGGGAGAAGAAGAAGTGGCCGGCATCCATGAGATCGATGTGGTTACATCGTTGATGGACCAAGTGTTTATATTGAGTAAGAAGTTAGACACTCTAATTTCTCCTAGATTGTCGGCCGTAATGAATTATGATGGATGTAGGGGAGGACAAGCCCCATCCGATTGGCCAATAGCCGTTGGTGCTACTTCATCCGTTGAACAAGTTGACTTTGTGGGTAATGCAATGCGAAAACAAGGCAATCCTTATAGCAACACCTACAACCAGGGGTAGAGGAATCACCAAAATTTCTCATGGAGTAACCAAGGGCAGCAAAAGGCTGTAGCACAACTGGATTTCCAACAACAACAACAAACCCCAAATATGGAAAATAGAGTTTCAAGTTTGGAGACCCGGATGACCCACTTAGAGAAAGCCTTGACCCGATTTATGCAATCATCGGATACACGGCTCCAATTGGTCGAGGCTTGATAAGTGCTTGTGCGATATGAATGCGAAGCATTATTTCCTTATGTTGAGCATTACTTTCCTCGGGTTTTTACACTAATATGTGTGTTTTTATGTTATTTTTATGCAGGTAGGGTTGTGAGGCCGAGTATAAAGGAAATAGGCCAATGTGGATCATAATGCACCAATTTTGGAGGAAATCTTGCTAAGGTTCCAACGCGAAGACATAGGTCAGGTGTGAGATGCTAGAGTGTGTGCCAACCTCCTCGTATTCGAGTGGGCACATCCATTTTGAGGGGCACAAAGGCAGTCACATTTGAGCATTCCGACTTATGCACATAGAACAAGAGCTCCACCAACATGTACGCCATTGAAGAAGCAAGTGATCCACAACGTGAACATGTGCCCGTTTGCATTACCCCGATGAAAGTATGGAATTCGGGAGTATTTCTGGCATAGTACTATAGCAGGTACTGTGGCAAATTACTGTAGAAAATTAATGTAGCAGTTACTGTTTACAGCCGACAAAAATCGCAGAAACAGAGAATCCACACGGGCGCGTGTACCATCCACGCCCGTGTATTCACACGATTCCAGCCTTATTTAAAGCCGATTCAGCCCCGATTTTGGCATTCTTTTCTCCATCTTTTCCCCAACTTGCGAGAGGGCTTCGGCTAGGGTTTCGAGTGGTATTGGCCAAGGTTTTGGAGAGGTTCTACGGCTCCAACATCATGATTCCATTAGGAAGAAGGTTGGTAGGGGAGCTTCAATCGAGGCTTATCATATACCGGACGAAGGAATCCTTGGACGACGAGTAGAGGACTTTCCACAAGACCATCGACACAACCATCGAGGTGGTTTCTTTATGGATTCATTGCTTTTACATTCGATTTCTTTGATTGTACTTAGCTCCATGGAGAACTAAACCCCTAGTGGGTACTTGGGTGATTGTGAACCCTAGGATGTATTTGTTTCATTGAACTTCTTTATTATGCTTTAAATAAATTGATGCTTAATGTGAGTTCCAACCTTGAATGCTTGATTGTATGAACATTTCCCCTAGAGTGACACTAGGGTTGAGAGTTCTTGTTGGTAACCTTGTGAGTGAGTGACACACCACGAGCGTTAGACAAAGCTAGGTTGGAGAGGGTTGAGAGGGTGAGTCGAGAGGTACAGGAGCGTCCCCTTTCCCCTCCGACGTGATAGATTCTACCTCCGTTCCTCATGTTCTTTGCGGCTATAATAGATTGAATGGTCTAAGGGATGAACCTCCGCTGGGGCCTAGTTGCGCGTGCAATGGAGTGAAGCGTTGAGGTGATCTTAGTATCTAGTTCTTAATTATGGCTAGGGACCTTCTGCCTGGACCAAAGGGTTAGGTCTAAATCTAGGAAGAGATTTATCACTTGGAATCCCTAGAGCTCATTGCAACTCTATGCGAGTGCGAGGTGTTGAGATTGTTCAATTTCTCCTCCGGGACATGTATAGAGTTAGGCATGGTTGACCTTAGATTTAGGACTATGTATGTAAGGATTTCCATGACTCACCATTGCATTGATTAGGAAGCATAATAGAGAGTTCTTGCACTTGAAGCAATTATCCTAGGAGAAGCATTATCCGAGTACCCCATCTTTATCGATTGCCTTGCCTCCTCCTTACTTTTGCTCTCTTACTTGTTGCTTTTAATTTCTGAGAATTGAATCATTACCACACTTATCATTGTTGATACTTCACATAGCTAAGAATCGAATTAAGTGTCTTTACTCCCTACTCCCTGTGGATTCGACCCCGCTCACCCGGGATTATTACTTCGACAAGCCCGTCCACTTGCGGGATATAAGCAAGGGGATCTTGTCAAGGCTACACTTCGCAACCACACCACTTCATTGCACAACCTAGAAACTCAAGTGGGGCAAATCGTTAAGTCTCTATCGGAGAGACCACAAGGAAGCTTATTGAGTAACGCCGAAACCAACCCATGAGAGCATGTGAAGATAATCACTTTGAGAAGTGGTTGTGAGGTTGAAGGTAGGCTTCCAAGTGAGAGACCAACGTTGAAGCACCGGACATCGTAGAGGTTGAGAAGGGAGCAACTAAGGAGAAAGAGGTAGCAAGCCCACCTTACAAGCCAAGAATTCCTTATCCCTCTAGATTGAAGAACGACCAAAATGATGAGCAATACAAAAAGTTCTTGGGTCTATTCAAGCAATTGCACATCAACATTCCTTTTGTGGAGCCATTATCTCAGATGCCTCGGTATGCTAAGTTCTTGAAAGATCTATTTGTCACGCCCCGTCTCGCAGGTCCCACTCATGACATACCGCCACGATAACCCAAGGGAGGTCCAACACTAACTCACCCCTAGATCACCGTAAGGCTAACCTGTTTCCTGTACAAAACCACTATAACAATAATAAACATTCTAGCAATCCAATATACCCAAATGTTCCTACACAACCCATCACTTTAATTTAAACCATGACAACAACCATTCACTTAGAGAGTATACATCTCATACACAACATAAAGCTAACCAACATATATAAAAGTATCAAAGAAGAAAGATACATATTAATATTAGGGTTGGTAATATCCTAGTGGATCCATCAACTACATGCCAAAATATATAAGCTTCATACACAGCTTAAGAAAATACAAACTACTCTGCCAAGCACTTTACGCGGCTATCCCGCTGCTGTGCTGTCACCTGGGGAGGGAAAATAAAGAGGGGATGAGTAACTAGGTTACTCAGTGAGTGGCTAAACATGGAGCTATATCCCATACATAATATATTAAAGTAAAAGGTAAAAAAAATATATTTCAACTCCTCAAAATATTCAATATACTTTGACTGTCAAGTATAAATTAAGATATAAAATTTACAACAATGAAATGCTCGATAAAACTCTTTTAAATCATCTCAAAATCCATATGAGTAAGAAATCCAAGTTTATACTTTGGCTTAGCAACTCATAATTCAAAAATGTATAAATCATCGATTAAAATAAACAAATATATTTTAAATAGCCTCGAAAACCCTCCCTCGCTAACCGTGGCCGCGGTTAGGTCAGGAGCCACCAGGATGCGCATATCTTGGCGTTGGCACTGGGAAGTTCGTGTGGTGACTCGAACAACCCAACTATATCCAAGTCGGGGCTCTACGCTCCCACCGAAATGGCATAACCGGTTTGACGAGTATTCCACGCCACCTCTAGGCAGGTCGGCCCGTGGAAACCATCCACACTCTCACTGCGAGTAAGTATTGGGGTTTCCCCCTGTCACCATAAAAACCACCCCGTCAAGAACATGAAGGCCGTAGCCCACCATTTCCATGGATATGTTCAAGACCACGGGTGTTTGCATAGCAAAAATCCCAAGATTTATAACAACATAAAAAAAGTGTCCTTATTCAGGGACTATATTTACAATTAATGAACAAGAGTCATTAATACGGATAAATATCATTCTGGCCCCTTAGGCTTAATATACATACCAAAAGGAAAGCAAAAAGTCTAACCATGAGATCACAAATATTCACAAATAATAGTCTCATCCCAAGAGTGAATGACTTGCTCAAAAATAATTCCAATGAAACCAATTTCATCAAGAATATCATACAAAAAAACCTTCTTTGAAAATATAGTTCAAATGTATCATCATCACAATGAAATCATTTTGGTTTGCATAAGCTTTTATGAACATCCCAACAAGAACATCAAGTCCCGTGAAAAACACAAAACTTGAAATCATATATTATAAAAATATAGGGTTTTTCTAGATCACAAATAATATATTGAATCTTTCTAATAATCATGGAAAAAAAGCCAAATTATAGTTCATCATGATTTCTAAAATCACACTGAAAAATATTTCAAGAGTTTTTATTGGCAACAAGGAGTTTATCCTTCAGAAATAAGCAAATTTAATATTATAAGCATGCATGATTTATAGTCCATAATTTAGTAAATCCCACTCACAAACTTGGCAAGCTAACACCCTCCAAGGTTACTTGTCTGTAATCTCTTTTCCTTTGCTTGAAGCTTCTCCTCCTAGAAGCCGTTAAACAACCAACAAAAGCAAGATTCAACAACAATTCTACAACCAATTAAAAAAAAGGAAAAATGTGCTTAAAATAGGAGTAAATTGCTTCTAGAGTTTTCCAAGCACTCTAATAAGAAGATATAACAAGAATGAAACCTTTAAAATCCTCAAAATCAGCAAAAAGAACAAAAGGACTTTAACTTGGTTCGGTGCTACAGTAACCCGAACCCTTGAGGTGCAAGATGTCTCTCATTTCCTCACCAAATCATGGTTTTACAACCTTAAAATGATTCTAATCTTTAAATCACTTCAATAACTAAGATTTCTCACAAAAATTTCAAAGAATCACAACAAGGATGAGAGGAGAGAAAAGGAGGAAGTTGATGTAGCGCAACTCACCGATAATCTTCTCTATGCCTTAATCGAACTCTTCTTCTTGTAAGGAGATGAGATTTCCACTTCTTATTTTGTTTGGGGATCAAAGATGAGAGGTTTGAAGAGAGAAAAATGAAGAAAATCAGAGGATAAGGAAGAAGGAGAGAAAAAGAAGTTAGGAATGTCCTAGAAGGTCCAAGAAGGCCAATATATATGCCAAGGCTCGTGAGACAACTTTGAGACCACTTCTGAAATCTTCACGGGCTCCATGCGCCCGCATGGAGGCCGTGAGGCTTTCAGGTTGGTCCAATTCAGCCCAACAAAAATCAAATTTTTACCAGAAACCCTCACGGGCTTCCATGCGCCCGCATGGAAACCGTGAGGCTTTCAGGTTGACCTCCAAAACGACTCTCTCCCACTTTATAAACCTCCCAAAAACCTTAACTAAGTTCCTAACACAAAAGAACACTCAAAATACTTAAACAACAAGTTAAACTCAAGAGGCAAAACATAAGCAAAGTAAAGAAAAAGTCAAACTCCCACACTATTGACCAACAAGAAGAAGTTGGAAGATAGTGCATCGGTGATCTTAGATGCCTTTTATTCTGTAGTTTTTGTAAAAGAATATGCTAAACAAGAAGAAAGACCAGTGAAGTTTCATTATCTCATGCAACATTGGCAACTTGGGTGAAGAGATGGCATTGGCAGACTCAGGGGCCAGTATCAATGTCATCCCATACTCATTCTTCCAAAAGTTAGCCTTGGGAGAGCCTAGGCCCACTCGGATGACTTTGTAATTGGTGGACTGGACGGTGAGTCATCTGAGGGGCATCATTGAAGACGTGCATGTTAAGGTGGATGAGTCCATATTTCCTGTAGATTTTGTAGTATTGGATGTCGATGAGGATGCAGATGTTCCTTTGATAATTAGGAGGCCATTCTTGCGCACTTCTAAGGCATTGATTGACATGGACAACGGGGAGTTGACACTGAGGGTTGGAGATGACAAGCTCACATTCCGCCTCGCTAAAGCCATGCGACATTCTCTTGACTTTTATGAAACTTTATATTTTCTTAACACTACTGATGAATTAATCAATGAATATTTGCAGGAAATGTTGAATCCGAACCCATACTCCAGGGAAATGTTAGTAGACCAAGATGAGGAGAACGAGGAACTAATAATGCTTAGTCTAGAGGAGAAAGCTTTACCTACTCCAGGGATCATGAAAAATATGCTCCAGAAGATGAAGCGAGCGAGAAGACACCACAAGAAATGCCCAAGGCTGATGGGAATGTGCATGAATGGAAAAAAGGTGACAAGCCTTTAAGTGGTAACAAGCTCGACTACTCTTCCTTTACCTTCAAGAGGTTGTGCTCATCATGCTTTCATGTCATGGGTAAGAGAGAAACTTTCATCTATAAACCCCTGTGAGGAAAGACAAGGTACATAAAGCTAGGTGATGTTAAACAAGTGCTTCTTGGGAGGCAATCCAAGCACCTACTGTTTTGTTAGTTGTTAGTTTAGTGTTTGCATGAATAAAATGTTGAGTGTTGGTGTCTATATGTTTTGATGCATTGCTGTGATTTTCTTTTGGATGAGTTGGTGTTATCATGTGCTTTAATGTCTATGGCGAAGTTGTTGGTTGTTTGAGCATGTTTCGTGTTTTTCTCTGGTATATTTTGCATGATATCCAAGCTCTATGTGTGTTTTCATGTTTAAAAATTTTCTGCACAGCCCGCATAGTTTTCAAAACCATCCAGAGAAAACGCATGGGCATGTGGAATTTCCACACGCCTATGGGTCTCTCCTGAGAGCTCATCCAGAGAAGGCACAAGGGCGTGGACTCGCCCCTATGAACGACTTTGTGAGACTCATATGCTCGTGGGTAATTTTCACACGGGCGTGTGTCTCTCTGTGGAAGACCTCTTCTCCATACCGAGAAGACACAGGGGCGTGTGTTTGCCCCTGTTTGTTGGGCCTATGAAGGTCCACTCCCGTGTCGAATTTCTGCACTTCCATGGGTCATACTTAGAGAACTCTCTCGATTTGACAGAGAGTCCACAGTGGCATGCGTCTGCCCATGTGGGTCTGGTGAATGGGTGTATGTAATTTCTGTACGCCCGTTTGGCTATGTTCAGAAGCATTGAGTGTTATCCCGAGAGCACACAGGGGCATGCGTTGGCCCCTGTGGAGTCACACTGGCGTGGGTAATTTCCACATGCCCGTATGGCTGCATTCAAAAGCATTGAGTGTTAGCCCGAGAGCACACAGGGGTATGCGTCGTCACCTATGGAGTCACATGGGTGTGGGAAATTTCCACACGCCCGTGTGGATGTACGGAAACTCTAAAGTCGTGGGTTTTCTTTAAAATCTTTTTGAGTTTCCTCATCTTCACAATCCCAGCCATTCGGAATACACTTTCCTTTATTTTCCCGATCTAGCACCGGTGATTTAGAGGTGTTTTACATGAATTTTGGGCCCAATTCAAAGGTCTTTATCTTCAGCTTTTGGTAAACCCTCAATTCCTTCTTTCTTTGCCATTATTTTATTTTAGTCAATTAAAATGATGAATTTTGCTTCGCTTCTATGTTTATATGGTTTACACATGTTTATAGTGAAGTTAGATACAACATTAGGGTGTATTTTTGGTTTTGTGAGGCACGGCCATGCAGTTTTCACACCCCATGGATCAACAAGGGTGGTGTAAATCCCACATGACCTTGTGGAAATTTGCAGAATCAATTTTTGAATATTTTTATTGAATCTATGTTTTTATTTTACAGATATGGCACCCTGATTGAAGAAGAAAGCTGAGAAGCGTTTGCGTGAATAAACCCCAGAGCCAAAGAATATGGGATTTGTTGTCCCCGAGCACCAAGTTCATTTTGAGCGATTATCGAGACTTATTTTGGGACAGACTTGCTTCTTCGATACAAGTGTATTACGAGATATACAGCAGAGAGATGAGTTGGCAAATGAGGTAGAGGATCTTGTCTCGGTGGGAGGTTGGAGACAGTTATTGACATTTAGAGAACCTGCCATCCGTGCACTTGCACTTGAGGTTCTGTCCTCATTCGAATTTGACAAGTCCTATGCCAGATTTGATAGTGTCGACACTATATAATTTAGAGCACTTGGATAGTACTATGTTATGAGCGTCACACAGTTCTCGATCCGGTTGGGCCTTTATGATGAGACCTTTATGGCCACTGAGTAGTGCGAGCGACTTCCGACCGATTATCTTGGTTCTTTAACTCCTCAGCGAGCAGATAGCAGTCTATGCGGCCAGGGATAGTATGAGCCAGCCATGTTCAAGGCTACGGGCCTTTCCCGACTTGTGTACCACTATCTTCACGCCATTGCTGAGCAAGTCAGTGAATGGTCGTGGTGACAGTACCGGCATCCTGAGCTGACAGGAGCTTTTGTACCTTTACTCGATGGTTCAGAGACAGCCAATCCATTTACACCACATACTAGCTGAGTATCTGCGCCACCAGGGCCAGTACTTTAGAGTTGGTGTTGTCTTCTCAGTCCCATACATCACCAGACTCATTATGGGCATGGGGTTGTTAGAGGCCATACAAGGGGCTGAGAAGATGACTGTGCCTTCACCATTATGCCTGTACAGATTGCGATTGATGGGATTGGTGCGCAGACACAGTACAAGGGTATATATACTAGTTACACCCATTCCGGAGGTGGCAGAGGGAGGAGATGATGATACAAAGGGTCCTCTGCCAATCCATGAGCCTCAGCCCATGCAGATGGATACAGAGGCACCTCCCCAACACAGGAGCCACCTTTGGTGTACATTTCCTTTCCACCTCGAGCCCATGATAAGTTTGAGAGGCTTGAGAGTGCAGTGGGGTGATAAGTGCTTGTGCGATATGAAGGCGAAGCGTTCATTCCTTATGTTGAGCATTACTTTTCTCAGGTTTTTACACTAATATGTGTGTTTTAATGTTACTTTCATACAGGTAGGGTTGTGAGGCTGAGTATGAAGGAAAGAAGCCAATGTGGATCACAATGCCCCGATTTTGGAGGAAATCTTACTAAGGTTCAAACACAAAGACATAGGTCGGGTGTGAGATGCTAGAGTATGTGCCAACCTCCTCGTATTCTAGTTGGCACATCCATTTGGAGGGGTACGAGGGCAGTCACACTTGAGCATTCTGACTTATGCACATAGAACAAGAGATCCACGCCGATGAAAGTATGGTTTCGGGGAGCTATTCAGGCCAGATACTGTTCACAGCCCGTGTGGAAATTCAGAGAATCCACATGGGCATGTGGAAATTATCCACGCTCGTGTGGAAATTCCACATGGGTGTGTGAAAAGGCCAAAGGCCCGTGTAGTCGCCCGATTACAGCCTTATTTAAAGCCGATTCAGCCCCGATTTCAGTATTCTTTTCTCCATCTTTTCCTGAACATTAGAGAGGGCTTCGGCTAAGGTTTTGAGGGGTATTGGCTAGGGTTTTGGAGAGGTTCTACGGCTCCGACATCGCGTGTCCTTTGGAAGAAGGTTATTGGGAGAGCTTTCATCGGCACCGATCCGGCGAGGTGTATCCTAGGCCGGACAAAGGATTCCTTGCGACAAGTAGAGGACTCTCCACAAGACCATAGACACGACCATTGATGGGGTTTTCTATGGATTCATTGCTTTTACATTCTATCTCTTTTATTGTACTTAGCTCAATGGAGAGCTAAACCCCTAGTGGGTACTTGGGTATTTGTGAACCTTAGGATGTATTTGTTTCATTGAATCTCTTTATTATGCTTTCAATTAATTGATGTTTATTGTGAGTTCCAACCTTGAATGCTTGATTGTATGAACATTTCCCCTAGAGTGACACTAGGGTTGAGAGTTCTCGTTGGTAACCTTGTGAGTGAGTGACACACCACAAGCGTTAGATAAAGCTAGGTTGGAGAGGGTTAAGAGGGTGAGTCGAAAGGTACAGGAGCGTCCCCTTTCCCCTTCGAAGTGATAGATTCTACCTCCGTTCCTTGAGTTCTTTGCGGCCTTAATAGAGTCAATCGTCTAAGGGGTGAACTTCCACTGGGGCTTAGTTGCGCGTGCAACGGAGTGAAGCGTTGAGGTGATCTTAGTATCTAGGGCTTAATCATGATTAGGGACCTTCTACCTGGACCAAAGGATTAGGTCTATAATTAGGAAGAGATTTATCACTTGGAATCCCTAGAGCTCATTGCAACTCTATGCGAGTGCGAGGTTGAGAGGTTATCTAATCTCTCCTCCGGGATATGTATAGAGTTAGGCATAGTTGACCTTAGATTTGGGACTATATAATTAAGGATTTTCACGACTCACCATTGCATTGATTAGGAAGCATAATAGAGGGTTCTTGCACTTGAAACAATTATCCTAGGTGGAGCATTATCCGAGTACCCCATCTTTATCGATTGCCTTACCTCCTCCTTTACTCGTGCTTTCTTACTTGTTGCTTTTACTTTTGAGAATTGAATCATTGTCATAATTATCACTACTGATCTGTCACATAGCTAAGAAGGAATTAAGTGTTTTTATTCCCTAATCCCTGTGGATTCGATACCCGCTCACCCGGGATTATTACTTCGACAAACCCGTGTCCTTGCAGGATATACGCAAGGGGACCTTGTCATGGGGGATGCTCTAGAGTGATCTGGCCAAAGTTCATGTGCTACATGCAGTGAACCACGCGGAGGTGATGTCCTGTCTTTATATTCTACAGCAATTATTAGAGCGAGAAGAGGCGTCACCATTTGTGATGAGATCCCTGACTCCTCCGGCTCCTCCAGCACCATCATCACCAGTTCATGCACCGATTGATCCACCTATTCCACAAGCGGCAGCAGTAGTAGAGCCAACCTCCGATGACACCAATGCTTGATACATCTTTCCTTTACTTTGTGCTTTTACTCTTCTTCGTTTAGTTCTGCATTTTATTTTGAAGTTGTACACTTAGAAAGGATTTTCCTTCTGAGTTTATCTTTTATTTTCGTTTTGTTGTCTCGAGTTTTAGTTCATTGCTCTATCTTTTATATATACTCAAGTTGTTTTTATTGATCTTCTCTGAACCCCCTTATGTATGCGTGCAAATGGTCTTGTTAGTATGGGAAATGAGAACTAGTCATGGACACGGCCAATGTGGGTCGTGTGTGCTTCACAACCCCTTGGAACTTTATTCCTATGGATTTAGCTCCATAAAACGCAACACTAGGAGTCAGGGGAGTATTGTTTCAATTGGCACTTCCACATTTATGCTTGATTGATTTATTTTCTATTGTGCTTGCATGGTACATTGAGGACAATGTACATCTTAAGTGTTTGGGGGGGGGGGAGGTTCACATTGCACATGTCGTTTATATAAATTTTGATTGACATACATGTTCACGTAGCCATTGGTGGTTCACCTTAGTTGCAATGATTGCATTCTCGAGTTTATGAGAATTTTAACATTGAATGTTATCATGCTCTAGTTTGTTCTTGAATTTCTAGGAATTTTTGCTACATTTATACCTATTGCACTACTCACTCTTGAAACTCTTTTGGAAACTCAAATTCAATGTTTAAGAGACTAATTAGTTTTTTTTTTCTTATGTTATTTTGTTTAAAAAAATGAAATATATATATATATAGATATAGATATATTGTTTAGTTGTACATTTTAGGTGGAAAGAGGTACCACCTATGAAGTATAAAGCTACTCTCATAAGTCGGATACTAGTTATGCACTAATGAGAGAAAGAGCTATCTCATTGGATAAGTGAAAGCTACCACCTCGGTTGAAAGAGCGACCACCTCAAAAGTGTGAAAGCCACCTTAGCTGCCGCTTGGGAAAGGGCTATGTTAGAGGATATGTGAAGCTACTACCATCTTTTTATTTTGTTATGTTTTGTAGATAAACAGGTCCCTTATAGTTGGGACATTGAGGACTATACTTTGGGTTGAATTGAATGAGTTTACACACACTTACACGATTTCATGTTTGTTGTCCTTTTTTTGATTTGAGTTTTTAGCTAGAGCTTTGATTTTTCTTATTTAGTGTTGAAATTTCCCTTACTTGTAGAATGCTCTCCTTGCATGTTTTGGTGAACCTAAGACCGTGCACTTTCAATATTTCCTTCATCTATGCTTCAATACATATATCTTTGCTTAAGGACAAGCAAAACCTTAACTGTACGGGAGTTTGATAAGTGCTTGTGCGGGAGTTTGACAAGCAAGTACTGTAGCAGTTACTGTTCACAGCCGGCCGAAAACAAGATTTCCAGAGAATCCACCACGGCGTGTGGAAAATCCACAAGCCCATGGGAAGAATCTATAGGGTGTGTGGATTCCCAATTCCAGCCCTATTTATGCCGTGATCAGCCCAATTTTAGGGATCTTTTTCCCTTCTTCTCTTCCACTTTTCTCCATCATTTGGGAAGCTGTCGACTAGGGTTTGGAGAGGCTTTTAGCAAGTCTTTGGAGTGGTTTGAGGGATTCAACACCGTGATTCTCTTGCAAGAAGGTTATTGGGGGAGCTTTCATCGGCATAGATCCGGCGAGGTGTACCCAAGGCCAGACAAGGGGACCTTTGGAGAAGACTTGGATATCTACAAGACCATCAACACAACTACAGAGGGGGTTCTCTTATGGAACACTTGTTTTTTACACTTTATTTCATTATTGAATATATTGTGCTTCATCGAAAGCTAAACCCCCTAGTGGGTACTTGGATTTTGTAAACCCTAGGATGTTATTGTTTCATTAATCTTTTATTATGCTTTCCATAATTGATGTTTCAATTGATTTCCAATCTTGAGTGATTGTGGAATGATTTCTCCCCTAGAGTGACACTAGGGTGAAGAGTCCATCTTGGAAACCATTGTAGATGGGTGACACGCTATGAGGGTTAGACATTGCTTGATTGGAGAGGATTGAGAGGGTGAGTCGAGAGGTAGCCGAGCGTCCCCTTTCCCTCCGATGAATTTATCCTATCTTCATTTTCTTGAGTTCTTGGTGGTCACAATAAAGTTAAGTTCTAGAGGATGAACTCTGTTGGGCTTAGTTGTGCAAGCAACAGAGTGAAGCGTTGAAGGGACTCTAGTGTCTAGGGCTTAGTTGTGAATAGGGGCCTTTCGCCTGGACCAAAAGGTTAGGTCTATACATAGGAAGAGGGTTTATCACTTGGATTCCCTAGAACTCCATGCAACTTTACATAGTGTGAGGCGTTGAGACTGAGTGATTTCTTCGCTGGGATATAGTGTAGAGTTAGTCACGGTTGACCTTAGATTTTGGACTGTGTGCATAAGGATTTCCATGACTCATTGAGCATTAATTAGGAAGTATAATAGGTTGTCTTGTACTTGAAACATTAACCCTAGGGGAAGCATTGCCCGAGTACCTTACTTTCTATCGATTGCCTTACCTCTCACTTACCTTTACCTTTCATTCTTGTTTCTTTTTTATCTTTGTTTTCATTACATTTTATCAACATTATCACCGTTCACTTTCACATGGTTAAGTAGCAATTTTAGTATTTTTACTTCCTACTCCCTATGGATATGATACCCCACTCACCTGCTATTTATTACTCGACAAACCCATGCACTTGCGGGTCACACGCAAGGGGCATTGTCACTTGTCTCCATAACCCTAAATGCACAAAAAAACACAAATACACATAAATGAGCTATAAAATCTGATAAAATAATGCTCAATATAAGAAGAGTATACTTCGTATTACTTACACACAAGCACTAATCAAACTTCCCCACACTTAAGGTTTTGCTTGTCCTCAAGCAAAAATAAAACATTCAAGCATATAAGAAGGAAAAATTGAAAGTGTTTGGACTTACATTCACCAAAAGCATGCAAAAGAGGCATTCTACAAGTAAGGAAGAATTCAAACACCGAATAAGAAAAACCATTTCTCTTGCCAAAAACTTGAATTAAAAAAGACACCAACCCAATATTGTGTAAGTATGTGTAAACTCACTCAAGTCAACCCAACATGTACTTCTCAAAGCTCTTATTAGGAGGGACTTATTTATATACAAAAACAAAAGGTAGTAGCTTCACACATCTTCTAAGATAGCCTTTCCTAGGCGACCGCCAAGGTGGCTTTCACACTTTCGAGGTGGTAGCTCTTTTAACTGGGGTAGTAACTTTCACTCATCTCACGAGATATCTCTCTCTCTTTCTCATTAGAGAATAACTAGTATCCGACTTATGAGAGTACCTTTATACTTCATAGGTTGTAGCTCTTTCCACCACCAATGCACAAACAAAACAAACACCTATATATATTATTTCTTTCTTTTTCATTCATCTCATTTTTCAATTTTTTTCCAAAGAATTTAAAGCAAGAAACATGCTAAAATAGTCTCTTAAATGTTGAACTTGCGTATCCACAAGGTTTAATGAATGAGTAGTGCCACAAGTGATAATCCTGCAAAAATTCCTACAAATTCAAGTAAAACTAGATCATGATAGTATTTAATGTTAAAAATTCTCCTAAACTTAAGAATACAACTATTGTAATTAAATAGAACTGCCATTGTCTACATCAGCAAGAACAATGAATGCAAGAGTATAGAACGTGTGCAATGTGATCTTCCCCCACACTTAAGATGTACATTGCCCTCAATGTACACATCGAAGCAAAATAAAGAAGTAACCATATAAAACATATATATACAGATGGGTGATTGAAAGAATACTTCCCTGAACAGCTAATGGTGTATTTGATGGAGCTATATTCATTGAGAGTTGAGTTCCAACAAGTTGTGGAGCACACACGGCCATGTGAATACCACAATAACCGTGGCAATGACTATTCATCAAATCCAAGATCCCCAAGCCCATCTGCACGTATACACAAGGGGGTTCAGTAAAACTCAACAATAATGAAATGCACCTCGAAAAAACTATCCAAAGGAAGATCCTTTTGAGTGATACAAGTCTAAAATAAGATGCAGAAATAAAATACTAAAATATAAAGACAAAATGAAATAAAGATGCCTCAAGCGTCTGTTTCCTACTCTGCTGGCTCTGCTTCTACTGGTGATGTTGTTGGTGCTACTGCTGGTGATGGTGGTACTACTTTTGATGCTTGAGGTGTCGGTGGAACTCGAGGTCTCATGACAAATGGTGAGGTCACGTCTCGCTCTAGTAACTATTGTAGTGTGTTAAAATGCGCCATCACCTCAATGTGGTTCACAGCTTGTATCACCTGAACCTCAGCCAGATATGCCTGTAGCACCCCCACAACACTCTCGAACCTCTCAAAGTTATCATGGGCTCAGAAAGAGAAAAAATGTGCACTGACAGTGGTTCCTCCTCTACCGGGTGTGCCTCTGTCTCCATCTGCTACCACTGTGGCTCAAGAGCAAGCTGCGACTCCCTTTGCTGCATCTCCCACACGCTCGAATGGCTTTGGTGGAGGTATGATCATAACATAAATGATGTCTCTGTATCGCCTCACCATGCCCATAAATCTCATCATCTCCAATCTAAGGAGTGATGGCACTATGATATTTCTCGCCCCTCTAATCCCGTCTAAGAGACCCATCCCCATGATGATTCTGGTAATATACGAGCCTCAGAAAATCACATCCATTCTAGGATACTGGCACTGCTGACGTAGATACTCAGCTATGATATGTCCCAGGCGGAGTTGCTCGTTCTATACCATCGAATACAAGTAAAGCAGCTCCTGACATCTAAGGACTCTAGTACTATGTCCACATCCATTCACTAATCAGCTGATAACAGCATGGATGTATTTGTAGGTCAGTCAGGAGAGGCATGTCTTGGAAACTCTTAGTGATATTGTCCCTAGCCATACAGTACCCTATAGGCTAGCTGAGGAGTCAAACCCGCCCAAGTAATCGGTGAGGTAGCTACTCATACTCCTCTATATCAATATAATCCTTATTGTACAGACCGAGTCATATGGAGAACCCGTGTAATACTCATACTGTATATCTTGACCAAATGCTCGTACTAGATGGCATCGATGCTCATGAAGCTACCCTGTAAGATTTGTCAAACTCAAATGAAGCATGCACCTCCATTGTCAACATAAGAATAGCTGGCTCAAATGAAGCATGCACCTCCAATGTCAATATAAGAATAGCTAGCTCTCTGATAGACTGTAGATGTCACCCGACTATCCACCGACAATTCTTACCTATCTCCTGGGCCATGTCATCCCCCAAATGTATATCTTGTAGTGCACTTAAGTCGGGATACTGAGATTGGCCGAACTTCAACTTTGACAAGTGCTCAAACCGAACCTGATGTTTGGGAATAGAAAACTCTAATTACTCTGGTGAAGGCTCACGAGAACACTTGATGCCTAATTTCTTCATTCTGGGAGTCATTCCTACAAAAATTACAAAACAAATTAAGCAAATATAAGTCAAAAACCAATTATGGAAATCCACACGGTCGTGCGGAAATGTATCTACATTCATTCTATATTTATTCATAATCATTCGGGGCATGAAAGCCGCATAGCCAAAACCTCCAACAAACTCAAAAACAAATCAAATTTATCTTCATTCATTCTATAATCATTCACCAGCCAACCAATCCTGATATTCAAGAAAAATTTACCACATTAAGTAAAATAAAAGAAGATTGTCCAAGTAAAGGGGAAGAAGAAGCTTACTGATGAAATGTAAATCTAAACTTCGAATATGGCCGGCAAACAACGCAAAAACCACTATAAATAGACGGAGAGAGTCGGGAAAAAGGACATGATGCGTTCTTTGTTTGAGAGAGTGTTTAGAAATGAAGAGGCACACAAAGGTTATAAAGAAAAGTCGGGACTCTCTGCATTCTGTAGATCAGTACATGTATGCATAAATTCCATACACACGTGTGCCTCGCGCAGGATCACTCAAAGTGCTTAACACATGCCCTTGTCTACTCTCGGGATGGCCATATTGGCCTCTGAATGTTACCCACACCCGTGTGCCTGACCCACAGGGGCACCCACATGTCGTTGTGGCTTATCTATTCTCTAGAGAAAAATTTCTAAGTGTTCCACTCGCCCTTGTGTAAATTCCACATGGGCGTGTGGATGTTCACAAGGGGACTCATAGGGTCACCCACACGTACATGTGTCTTCCTAGGATAGAGAGGATGTCTTTGTAGAGTTTCACACGGGTGTGTGGAAATTACCCACGCCCGTGTGCTATTTAATGTGTCATCTACAAGGGCAGCCACATGCCGCTGTATCTTCTCAGGATGGAGGCTTGGCACTCTACAGAGATCCGCACGCCCGTGTGGAAATTCCACATGGGTGTGTGACCATCATAAGGTTGCTCACAGGGACATTCACACGCCTCTATGTCTTCTTAGGATAGAGGAGTTAAGCTCTAAACGGAAACATACGCCCGTGTGGAAATTCTACACGCCTGTGTGTCTTCTCTGGATGACTTAGAAAAATTAAAGACTTTGTAGAAATTTTTTTGCAACACTCATACACATACAGAGGGTGCAAATATAGTGAAAAACTATCAGAAGAATCATGAAAACACGCTCAAATGACGTAAAACTTCACTAATCACAATAAAGCACACTAAAACACCAACTATCTACGAGAAAAACACAGCAATAGCATGTAAAAATCAAGACACCAACGCTAGGGCTTTATTCATGAAAAACTAAACTAAAACCTAGAAAAAGAGTAAATGCTTGGCTTGCCTCACAAGAAGAACTTGTTTAATGTCACTAAGCTTGATGTACATATCCTTACCTCGCTGGGGTTCATAAATAAATGTTGCCCTCTTTACCTACAACTTGAAAGCACAATGAACACAATTTTTGCAAGATAGAGGGGGAGTTATCGAGTTTGTTACCACACAAGGGTTCGTCAATCTTACAACGTGAATGCTCATCCCCACTAGCATTGGGGTGCCTCTTGTGACGTCTCCTTGCCCTTTTGAGCTTCTAGATCATCCCTCTTCATGACTCACAGGGGTAGGTTGCACCTTCTCCTCTAGACCAAATGACAAAAATTTCTTCATTATCCACTTCTTGATCTAACTACCTCTCCAATAGGTCCGGACACAACATTTTTCTCCACATAATCATTAATCAACTCATCGAGTGAGTGTCAATGAAATACAAAAGTATCATCAAAAATCAAGAGAATGTCGCATGGCTTTCGGCAATGTGATATGTCAACTTGTCATCTCCAACTCTTAGTGTCAATTTCCTACCAAGTATTAATGGAACCTCGACATCCTGAGCAAGCTCTAACATGTCAACATGTCAATGGGAGCTTTGGAGGTGCGCAAGAATGGCCTTCCAAGTATTAATGGAACCTCGACATCCTGATCAAGCTCTAACACCACAAAGTCCTTAGGGAAAGATGTATTGATCAACTTTTACAAGCACATCCTTGATTATGCCCCTCGGATGTCTAAATGATCGATCGGCCAATTGAAGTGTCATATGAGTTGGCCTAGGCTCTCCCAAGTCTAGCTTATGAAAGAATATATAAGCATGACACTGATGCAAGCCCCTAAATCCACCAATGCCTTCTCTTCTCCCAAGTTAACAATGTTGCATGGAATGATAAAGCTACCGGTGTTTTTCTTCTTGTTCGGCACATTCTTTTACAACTGACACACCCCTTGCATGTGTGTACCGCAAGTGCATGGGTTGTCGAAGTAATAAAGTACCCTAGTGAGTGGGTAGTTGTATGCACAGGGAATAGTACCAGAAGCACAAGAATTACAATATAACTATAGTGAAGATGATTTAAGAGTGTTGTGAACAATATCAATGCAAATAGAAAATAAAGTAAAGAAGAAAGAGATGTAATAGAATAATAGGAGAGGCAATCGATAGAAAATGGGGTACTGGGACATTGCTCACCCTAGGACTATTGTTTCAAGTGCAATAGTCCACTATCTCATACTAATGTCTAATGAGTCATGGAAATCCTAGGACACGTAGTTCCAAACTTAAGGTCAACCGTGACTAACCCTTATACTATACCCCGGCAGAAAGGGATACTCTCGACGCCTCATACTGTGTAGGGTTGCATGGAGATTTGGGAACTCCAAGTGATAAATCCTATTTCCTAATATAGATCTAACCCTTTGGTCTAGGCAAAAGATACCTAGTTACAATTAAGCCCTGGAACTAAGGATTACTTCAACACTTCACTTTGTTGCTCACACAACTAAGCCAAAGTGGAGTTTGTCTCTTAGCATTTTACTCTATTGTCACCGCAAAGAACTCTTGGAACATGGAGGTAGGATAAATCACATCGGAAGGGAAAGGGGACATTCCACTATCTCTCGACCCTCTCCAACCTAGCTTGGTCTAACCCTCATGGTGTGTCACTCATGCACAAGGATTACCAAGATAAATTCTTAATCCTAGTGTCACTCTAAGGGAAAATTAATTCAACAAGTATTCAAGGTTGGAGCTCAATTAAAAACATCAATTAAAGAAACATAATGAAAGATCAATGAAACAAAACCAGACTAGAGTTTACAAGTCCAAGCACCCACTAGAGGTTTAGCTCTCCAGGGAGCAAGATATAGGCAATAATGAAATCGAATGTAAAAGCATGCAATCCATAAGTAAAACCCCCTCGTAGTCCGTATCGATGGTCTCATGGAGTTGCCTTTTCTTCTCCAAGGGTTCCCTCGTTAAGCCTAGGGCACACCTCGACGAATCGATGCTGATGAAAGTTCCCCCAATAACTATCTTCTGAAGGAACACAGTATCGAAGGCAGTAGAACCACTCCAAAAACCTAGCCAAAGCCTCTCCAATCCCTAACCGCGAGCACCTAAAAAGATGGGGAAAAGATGAGAAAAAGATCTTTTAAGGGATATGAAATCACGGCTTAAAAAGGGCTGCAATCGGGCATCCACAGGGGTGTGTGGAGTTTCCACACGCCCGTGTGAATTTCTAGAAAACTGATTTTCTACGAGCTATGAATAGTAACTGCTACAGTGATTTGCTAAAGTAAACTGCTACATTACTTCGCCAAAATGCTCCCGAATCCACTCTTATCATCGAGGCCACATGAATGGGCACACATCCATGAGGTAGATCATGTCGCATCTTCAATAAAAGCTACATTGCCAAAGATCTTACTAGTATTGCACATGTCGAAACATATGAGTGTGACTACCATTGTGCCCCACCAATTTGTATATTCGCTCGAGCAAAGAGGTTGGCACACACTCATATGTATTTGAGCAGAACTTGTATCTTCACGTTCATTGAATCTAAGACTTTATAAAAAATTGCATCCACGATCTAGTTTTGGTTCCTTTGTTCCACACTTGTCTCCACAACCCTAAATGAACAAAAGAACACAAATACACATGCATAAATGATAAAATCTGAGAAAAGTAATGCTCAATGTAAGAAAAGAATACTTCATATTACTAATACACAATCACTTATCAAGCTCCCCCACACTTAAGCTTTTGCTTGTCCTCAAGAAAAATTAAACATTAAAGGGTCCAAGAAGGAAAATTAAAAGTGCTTGGCCTTAGGTTCACGAAAAGCAAGCAAGGGAAGCATTCTACAAGTAAGGAAAAATTGTAACACCGAATAAGAAAAATCATTGTTCTAGCTAAAAACTCGAATAAAAAAATACAACAACATGAAATTATGTTAGTGCATGTAAACTCACTTAAGTCAACCTAACATATACTCCTCAAAGCCATAAGTACAAGAGACTTATTTATGTAATGAAATGAAAGAGAAGGTAGTAGCTTCACACATCTTCTGAGGTAGCCCTTTAATAAGCGGACGCTAAGGTGGCTTTCACACTTTCGAGGTTGTAGGTCTTTCTACCGTGGTATTATCTTTAACTCATACCATGAGATAGCTTTTTCTCTCATTAGGGCATAACTAGTATATGACTTATGAGAGTAGCTTCATACTTCATAGGTGGTAGCTCTTTCCACCCCTAATGCACAATCATACCAAAATATCTATATAATTTTTTCTTTTTTTTTTCAACTTTTCAACTTTTTTTTTTCAAAGAAATTAAAACAAGAAGCAAACTAAAACAATCTCTTAAATGTTAAACTTGAGTTTCCACAAGGTTTAATGAGTGAGTTGTGCAACTAGTGTCAATCGGCAAAAATTCCTAAAAGTTTAAGTAAAACTAGAGCATGAGATAATTCAATGTTAAAAATTCTCCTAAACTCAAGAATACAAACATTGCAACTAAGGTGAACCTCCAATGGCTACATGGGCATGAACAATGAAGAATAAGTATAAAACATGTGTAATGGGAACTCCCACTTAAGATGTACATTACCCTCAATGTACGCATGCAAGCACAATAAAGAAGTAAAACAATCAAAACACGTGTGGAGATGGGCAATTGAAACAATACTCCCCTAAACTCCTAATGGTACGTTTGATGGAGCTATATTCATTGAAAGTTAATTTCCACTGGGTTATGGAGCTGACATGGCCATGTGAATGTCACATTGATCGTGTCCATGACTATTCCTCAAATTCCAGACTCACAAGACCATTTGCATGTATATACAAGGGGGTTCAGTGAAGCTTAATAAAAACAAAATAACTCAAGTATATAGAGATATAAAAATGAAATACAACTCAAAAGACTGAAATAAAAGATAAACTCAGAAGGAGGATCCTTTTTGAGTAGTACAAGTCCAACAAAATGGAAAAATAAAATATGAAAACTAAGAACAAAGAAAATAAAGACACATTAAGCGCCGGTGTCAATGGTCGGGATTCACGCTATCGGTGGTGGTGCTGCTATATCAACCGATCTCGATTGTTACGGTGATGCCGGAGGAGTCGGTGGACCTCGGCGTCTCATGACAAAAGGGCGAGGTCGTGTCTCGCTCGAGTAAGCTGCTATAAAATGTTGAGACGCGCCATCACCTCTGTGTGGTTCATCGTCTAGATAGAGCAAACCTCAGCCAAGTTAGTCTGAAGCACTCCCACAGCATTCTCAAGCCTCCCAAAGCGATCATGGGCTCAAGATGGCTATAGAACATGCACTAGAGATGGCTCCTTTGCTATGGAAAGTGCCTCTATCTCCATAGGCTCCTATTGTGGCTGGGACCCCTAGCTTCATCTGTCTTAGCCTCAACTAGCTTTGGTGGGGGTATGTTCATAACATAGACCCGATCTCTATAGCTCCTGATCATACACATCAATCGCATCATTTCAAGACCGAGGGGGGAGGGGACTATAATCTTCTTGGCTTCTCAAATGGTGTCCAGAAGACCCATCCCTAAGATAAGTCTAGTGATGTATAGGCCTGAGAAGATCATCCCTACTCTCACATACTGCCACTGATGCCTCAAATACTCCGCCAAGATATGTCACAAGTGAATCGGCTCACTCTGCACCATGGAGTATATAACAAGTCTTGTCTGCTTAGAACTCGAGTGTTGTCACCATGGCCATTTACTAATTTGCTCAAAATATCATGAACGTATCTGTAATTCAGTCGAGAGAGCCATGTAGCCTTTGACAATCCGGGCTCGTACTGAACCTGGCCACATAATGTCATGTACGCTCTCTTCAGAGTCAAACTACCAGGATAGTCAGTAGGTAATCGATCGTACACCTCAGTATCGATAAATGCCTCATCGTAAAGTCCCAATTGAACATAAAACTATGTGACAATCATGCTATGATACTATCCGAATGCTTTGAACTGAATGCCGTCTATACCGTCAAAACTACAGTAGGAATGATCGAACTCAAAACACTCAAGCATCTCCAACGTCAACATACGGAACGCCGACTCTCATATGGATAGTAACCGTTTCCAACTACCCACAGCTAGGAGTTCCTCAACCTTATTTGCTATTTCGTCTGCTAGCTGTATCTCTCTCAGCACATTCAAGTCTGGGAACCGTGTCTGCCTGAACTTGAGCTTCGACAATCTCATGAACCAAGCCTGGTGGTTGGGAATCACAAACTCCATGTGCTTTGGCTCAGGTAAGGGCTAATGTGGATGCCTACAGGCCGCCTTCCTTGTCCCTAGTGCCATATCTACAAAAATTAAAAGAGAATCGATTAAATTAACTTCAAATCATAATTCTGTAGAAATCCACAAGTCGTGTGGAAATTCCACACTCCAGTGTGGATCTTCGGGAGTGAAAGCCGGATGACTACTATGCAAAAATCCCTGGAATACATTAAAAATTCTCTGAAAATTCTTTTTGAAAGATCGCATCAACCATTTAAACATGAAATCAAAGCAACAAGCACCAGTTTAAGCAAAATGAATTAGGATTGGTGAAGAAAAAGGGAAAGAGGGCTTACCGATGAAATGCAACTAGAAAAACTTGAAAACGGCCGGAAAACTCAAATACAACCCCTCTAAATCAATGGTGGGAGGTCGGGAGAGTGAATAGATGCTTTCTCTATGTGTTTTGTTGTGAAAAGATGAAAAGGCACAAGAGGTTTATAAAGAAAAATCATAGCCTTTTGAGTTCTGTACAACCACACTGACTTGTGAAAATTACCGATGCTTGTGTGTCTCCCTGTGTGCTATCAGGATAACTTTTGACTATCTCTGAACACATCCACATGGGTGTGTGGAAACTCTGCACGTCCATGAGCCTGATCCACACGGGCACCCAGACGCCCATGTGGCTTCTCTGTTCCCCCGAGAATTTAGCTAAGTGTTCCACACGCCCTTGTGGAAATTCCACACTAGCATGTGGATACTCACAGGAGCACTAACAGGGGCACTCACACATCCCTATGTGCTCTTGGGATGGAGGAGAAGTCTCTGTAGAGTTTCAGATGGGCGTGTGGAAATTACCCACGCCCATGTGTTGTTCACAGGGTCATCCACAGTGGTGGTTACAAGGCCCTATGTCTTCTCGGGATAGAGTCTGAGAACTCTGTACAGATCCACAAGGCCGTTCACAGGGGTAGACACAAGCCCCTGTACCCCCAATTAGCCCAGAGTGACAATGTACAAGGATATCCCATCCCTCTTCCCTCTATACACATCTCCAAACTACGTGATCTGCACAAATGCAGAACAGGTATGGGTCATCCCAAAAGTAATTCCTCATATCACTAAAGAACTTATTCTTTTGACTAGAATGTAAGGACCTACTTAAGGACTTCCCTAATAGGTAATTTACAAAATCTACAAACCATGGAATACCCTCTGATTCTGAACTATGAATTGCATACAAGTGTTTCTCAGTGAAAAAACCATTAATTCTTTGCTTGCTGGCTCTTGACCTTCACATCTCTCCAATCGAGACAAATGGTCTGCAACCACATTTTCGGTTACCCTCTTATCTTTTATCTCTATATCAAACTATTATAATAATAGAATCCAATGAATCAACCTCTATTTCGCATCCATTTTGTTCATAAGATAACGGAGGACCGAATGATCTGTAAATATAGTGACCTTAGATACGATGAGATATGGCCTGAACTTGCCAAAAGCAAACACCACTGCTAACAACTTTTTTTTCGTGGTGGTATAATTCTCTTGAACACTCATAACTGTCTTGCTAGCGTAATAGATCAGTCAGAATTGCTTATCTTTCCTCTGTCCCAAAACTTTTCCAACAGCATAATCACTTGTGTCGCACATGAGCTCAAAGGGTTCGTTCTAATCTAGTATAGTTAAAATTGGTGCTTTCACTAATTTCTCCTTCAACAAGCTGAAAGTGATTAAACAGTCATTCCCAAAATCAAGGGGGGCATCCTCTTCAAGTAGTTTAGTCAACGGTTGAGTGAACTTCGAAAAAACCTTGATGAACCTTCTGTAAAAACCCGCATACCCCAAGAAAGTACGAACTCCTTTTACATTTGTAGATGGAGGAAGTTTCTCTATGACTTCAATCTTCGCCTTGTCTACCTCCATCCCCACTTGTGAAATCTTATGTCCGAGGACAATGCCTTCTTAGACCATAAAATGACATTTCTCCCAATTAAGGACAAGATTTGTCTCTTCACACCTCACTAGCTCTCTCTCAAAATTCTTTAGAAAAATGTCGAAGGAATCTCTAAATACCGAACAGTCATCCATGAATACCTCTATTATGTCCTCTAGAAGATCGCCAAAGATGGCAGTCATGCAACGTTGGAATGTTGACAGTCCGTTACACAACCCAAAAGGCATTCTTCTGTAAGACAAGGTACCATAAGGACAAGTGAATCTTGTCTTCTCTCGATTCTCTAGAGCTATTAGAATTTGGAAGTACCCCAACATACCATCAAGGAAGTAATCAAACTGATGCCCAACCAATCGCTCCAACATATGATCAATAAACGGCAATGGAAAATGGTATTTTTGAGTAGCATCATTCAGACTTCTGTAATCAATGCAAACACGCCATCGAGACTACTTGAGTTGGGCTCACCCATGCACTATTAGAGATGCGATAAATAATTCCCGCATCTAGAAGTTTTACCACCCCCGCCATGACAACTTCTTTCATGTTTTCATTCAATCGTTTTTGTGGTTGGATCACAAATTTTTAATTATCCTCCATCAAAATTTTATGAGTGCAAAATGATGGATTGATGCCCTTGATATCTGAAATCTTCCAAGCAATAGCCGACTTATTTCTTTTCAACATATTCACAAGATTGTCTTTCTGATCGGTAGAAAGATTCGAAGCTACAATCACCAGGAGCTTTAATTCTTCAATTAGAAAGGCATATTCCAAATGCACTGGTAAAGTTTTAAGCTCCAACTCCGGTGGTTCCTCAATTGATGGGCGCAATCTATTTTCCTTCAATCTGTCAATTTCCTCAAAATCATCCTCCACTTGTTCAAGATCATTCCCCATCTCTTCTGCTCATGTACATGTCTCTAAATGATCATCAATGACAATGACATCATCTGTTGCACAAATTTCATGCCCTGAAGTTGACACACCCAACGAGAAAAGTTCTTGTATTTATTCATGATAGGGCAAATCAAACTGAGCAATGGCCCTCTCTAAAAATTATTCAAAATGAGTGCTCATAGATGCCAACATGGCCTTTTCAAAATGTTCCAACACACTATCTAATTCGCAACTCTGATTCTAAATTTTGTCCATGTAGTCAACAACTGATCCTTCCATGGGATGGTTATTGGTAAATCACTCTTACAAGGAACAACACGACCTGGATTGCACTGCAAACAACTGAACTTCTGTTCTATATTTTCAACCATTCCCGTGATTATGTCAAATAATTCCGGTATGTTAATCATTTTTCCAAAAACCAACTAGAGAATAAAACAGATCAGAACATTGATAGAATAAGAAAAGGTGAAATAGAATGAATGGTAAATAGCTAAAATAGCAAAATGCAAAGTGTTTCCGAAATTCCTATTCCCTGGCAACGGCACTAAAAACTTAACAATGCCCCCCTTGCGTGTGACCTGCAAGTGCATGGGTTTATCGAAGTAATAAATCCCAGGTGAGTGGGTATCGTATTAACTTCAAATAGTGAGTAGAAACACAAAAATTGCTATCTAACTATGATGAAAATAAATCAATGGTAGTGTGAATAAAATCGTTATGAAAATAACTAAAAGAAATAAGAAAGAGAGGCACGATAAAGTGAGAGGAAAGGCAATCTATAGGAAGTGGGGCACTCGAACATTGCTCCCCCTAGGGTTATTGCTTCAATTGCAAGACCAACTATTATGTCTCCTAACTGATGCTTAATGAGTCATAGAAATCCTAAAATATATAGTCCCAAACTTAAGGTCAACCATGACCAACTCTATACTATGGCCGGTAGAGAAATCGCTTAGTCTCAACACCTCACACTGTGTACAATTACAAGAAGCTCTACGGATTCCAAGTGATAAACCCTATTCCTATATCTAGATCTAACCCTTTGGTCCAGGCGAAAGACCCCTAGTCACAATTAAGCCCCAAATACTAAGGATTACTTCAACTCTTCACTCTGAAGCTCATGCAGCTAAGCCCCAGCGGAGTTCCTCTCTTAGCACTTCACTCTATTATAACCGTGGAGAACTCTAGAAACATGGAGGTAGGATAAATCATACCGGAGGGGAAAAAGGATGCTTCGCTACCTCTCAACTCACCCTCTCAACCCTCTCCAATCTAGCATTGTTGAACCCTCATGGTGTGTCATTCATCCACAAAGGCTACCAAGATGGCCTCTCAACCCTAGTGTCACTCTAAGGGTGAAATCATTCAACATGCATTCAAGATTGGTACTCCATTAAAGACATCAATTAAGGAAAGCATAATAAAAAGTCAATGAAACAATAACATCCTAGGGTTTACAAGTCCAAGCTCCACTAGGGGGTTTAGCTCTCCATGGAACAAGATATAATCAATAATGAATCGAAAGTAAAAACATGTAATCCATAGGAAAACCCCATCAGTATTTATGTTGATGGTCTTGTGGAGTAGCCTCATCCTCTCCAAAGGTCACCTTGTCAAGCCTAGGACACAACCCGCCTGGTCGGTGCCAACAAAAGCTACCCCAATAACTATCTTCCAAGAGAAAGGTGGTGTCGAAGCCGTAAAACAACTCCAAAAACCTTGCCAAAGCATCTCTAAACCCTAGCCGCCGGCCTCCCAAAAGATAGAGAAAATATAGAAGAAAGGATGAAAGATGGATCCCTAAATTGGTACAAGTCACGGCCTTATAAATGGCTAGAATCAAGCATCCACACGGGCATGTGGAATTTCCATACTGATAAGTGCTTGTGTGAGATTAATGCGAAGCATTCTTTTTGTATGTTGAGCATTACTCTTCTTGGGTTTTTACACTAATATGTGTGTTTTTATGTTACTTTCTTGCATGTAGGGTTGTGAGGCCGATTATGTAGGAAAGAAGCCAATGTGGATCATAATGCACCAATTTTGGGGGAAATCTTGCTAAAGTTCAAACGCGAAGACATAGGTCGGGTGTGAAATGCTAGAGTGTGTGCCAACCTTCTCGTATTCGAGTTGGCACATTCATTTGGAGGGGCACAAGGGCAGTCAGTGACTCGAGCATTTTGACTTATGCACATAGAACAAGAGCTCCACAAACTTGTCTATCATTGAAGAAGCAAGTGATCCACGACGTGAACGTGTGCCCGTTTGCGTTACCCCGATGAAAGCATGGATTCAAGAAGCAACTGTAGCAACATTGTTCACAGCCGGCCGAGAAAACAGGAATTCAGAGAACCCACACGGCCGTGTGGAAATTATCCACACCTGTGTGGAAATTCAACATGGGCGTGTGAAAGATTGATAAGTGCTTGAGTAGTCATATTTTTATATATGTTTTACATGCATTGAGCATCATTTTTACTGTGGTTTATGTCTCATATTGTGTATTTGGTGTTCTTTTATGCATATAGGTTGTGAATGCCTTGAAGAGTAAAAAGGAAGCAAAGATAGGCTATAAAGACACAATGTTGGGAGTTCTTGTTCAATTCAAGGACCAAGACACGAGGCGGTTCATAAAGCGTGGAGATGTGTGCCAACTTTCAAGAAGATTCAAGTCAATTCACCATTTGGAAGGGCACAAAGGCAGCCACATCTTCATATTCCTTCTCTTTTGTGAAGATTGCAAGACCTCTCAAAGATACGTCGATGAAGAAAAAGTTTTATAGCCTACCACATGGGCGTGTGCCCGGACATGTGGCCTTAAGATAAGAGTGTTCGGATCGCGGTTTGTGAAAATGCATCGTAGCAATTGCACCTTTGTAGCGATCTGCAATGTGACTCATTCGCACGCCGCCGTGGAAATTCAGCGCCGCGTGAAAGTTCTGCGACCCGCGCGCGCGTGGAAAAATCCACCGCAGGCGCGTGAGGGCACGTGACAGACGCGATGTAAGGCCTATAAATAGCCGTTTTGCCCTATTCTTTCTCATCTTTTGTGCGGCTCTTGAGGGGTGAGGCGGCTAGGGGTTTGGAGAGGAGGTCTTTTGCGGCTTTGAGGCGCTTCGTCACCAACTTTGATCGATTCCTCCTCCGTCCATAGCATCAAGGAAGCCACCGGTGAACCTAGCTCGGAGTGGGTCCTTCAAGGCGTCGAAGCTCTCCATCAAGGCCATCGGTTCATATATAAGGGGTTTATTTCTATGGTTTTTAATGTACTTTCATTCATTGATGGTGTGTTTTTGTATGTTGCTCCATGGAGAGCTAAAATCCTAGAGGGTATTTGGGCTTGTGAACCACAGGGATTCTCATCTTTTTGTGGATTTGCTTAGTGTTTCTATTTAATCCGAGTTTGATTAAGTTTTTAATCTTGTATTCTCATTGCTTGCTTGTTTAATTAATCCTTGTGGTTGATTGGATTTGCATGATTTGTTGCCTTGGTGGGAGAGAGATCTCCATTAGGGTTAGAACCTCAAGATTGAAGAGGGTTGAGAGGGTGAATCATGAGATAGTGAAGTATCCCCTTTCCCCTCCGATTGGTGTATTCTATCTCCAATCCCTAAGCTCTATGCAACCATATTTGGTGGGAGGCATGAGATTGCTCGATTTCTCCGCGGGACCTTGTAGGGGGTTAGGATCCTTCGCGGGAATTAGGGTTGGATCAATCTTTAGGAATTGGATACACAATTTGGAATCCTTAGAGTGCTTTGCGGTCATATGTGGTATGAGGTGTTGAGATTGAGTGATTTCTCCACCGGGACCTCGTGAGGGGACTAGTATCGGTGATCTAGAGATAGACCCGATTATGTTTGGATTTCCACGACTTAACTTACTCATCATAGAAACACTTTGCTTATCCGGTACCTAATACACGAATCCTAGGGGGAGCATTGCCCGAATACCCCACTTTTATCGATTGAGATTCTCCTTCCATTTTACCCTTGCATATTCGTCTCCGGTGTTCATCTCTTCGTACATTAGATCACCACACTATCCCATTATCATTAGGCTAGATAGCGAGAGAAGAAGTTAGTACTAGTAGCCACTGTTCCTGTGGATTCGACTACCCGACTCACGGGTATTTATTACTTCGACACCCGTGCACTTGCGGTACCCACACGCATATTCGGACGTGTCAAAGATCTATAATCCCGTGTAGTAGCCCGATTCCAGCCTTATTTAAAGCCGATTCAGCCCCGATTTCAACATTCTTTTCTCCATCTTTTCCCCAACTTGAGAGAGGGCTTCGGCTAGGGTTTTGAGGGGTATTGGCTAAGGTTTTGGAGAGGTTGTACGGCTCTGACATCGTGCGTCATTTTGAAGAAGGTTATTAGGAGAGCTTTCGTCGGCACCGATCCAGCGAGGTGTATCCTAGGCCGGACAAAGGATCCTTTGCGACGAGAAGAGGACTCTCCACAAGACCATCGATACGACTATCGAGGGGTTTTTTTTCTCTAAATAGTGCATTCACGATCTACATTGGCTTTTTTCTTTAACATTCGGCTTCACAACCCAATATGCATGAAAGTAACACAAATGCACATATATTAGTGCTAAAACCCGATAAAAGTAATGCTCATTATAAGGAAATAACACTTGGTGTGAACAGTAATTTCACTACAGTACTATACAGCGTTTTCCTACAGTGTTTTCCCTACTGTACGTTACTACAGTGATTTCATGAATGTGATCCAAACATTCTTCTCTTGATGTCACATAATCGGGCATACGATTATGTAGTAGCCTATAAGACTTTTCTTCATAGACGCGTTTTGAAAGATCTTGAAATCCTCATAAAGAGAAGGAATATGAACATGTGACTACCTTTGTGCCCTTCCAAATGGTGAATCGACTTGCATATTTATAGAAGTTGGCACACATCTCCTCATCCACAACCTCCTCTTGTTCTTTCTTCCTTTATTTGCACAAGAACTCTCAACATAGTGCCTTAATAGCCAATCATTGCTTTCTTTTGCATTTCCAATGCATTCACAACCTATATGCATAAAAGAACACCCAATACACGATATGAGACATAAAACACATATAAAATGATGCTCAATGTATGTAACACATATATAGAAATATGTCTACTCAAGCATTTATCAGAATGTCAAAAGGGTGAGTGACTAGGAGAGGATGCGCTTTAGTTGCAAAAATTATTAGCTAATTTTATTGAAGCGACCGATGTCCGTGTCCAAAATATCGAGACCACATTTTGATGTCATGAAGCCTCTTTTATAAACCTTGAGCATCAATTAGGATGGATACTTGACACACTCTATAAGGAACAACAAGTATTTGAAAAATCAATTCAAGGTCCTTATAGAAATGATGTGGTAGTGGAACAAACCCTAAGGCAATGGAACAAGCATCTACCTTTGGGATTAATCAACACATAAATTGCAAGAGAGAGATTTTGGGTTTGGAAGAAGATGTGGGTAGGAGATTGAAGCCATCCAATGACCCTCCTGTGCTAAGCTTGGACAATTACTAACCCAAATTGTTTCCTTGGACGATAAACATAAGATGGTTGGACTCTCAAACAAATATTCTGCCCCGGCAAGTGGAGTTTTGGTTTAAAGGAAGTAGCTATGCAATGTCTAGTCGGGAGGAACCCACTCTTTGCAATGTCTAGATTCAGGGCTATGCATTAAAGGATGTCCCTGACTCACCATTGCATTAGTTAGGAAGCATAATAGAGAGTTCTTGCACTTGAAATGATTTTCCTAGGCGGATCAATACCCAGGTACCCCATCTTTATTGATTGCCTTACCTTCTACTTTATTTTTGCTCTCTTTCAGGTTATTTTACTTTTGAGAATTGAATCTTATCACACATATCACTATTCATCTTTATATAGTTAAGAAGCAAATTAAATATTTTTATTCCCTTTTCCCCGTGGATAAGATACCCCACTCACCTGAGATTTATTACTTCGACAACTCCGTGCACTTGCGGGGAGCCTTGTCAACTACTCAGAAAGGATTTTCCTCCTGAGTATGTCTTTTATTTTCATTTTGTTGTTTCGAGTTGTATTCATTTCTCTATCTTTTATATACTCGAGTTGTTTTTGTTTTATTGAGCTTCACTGAAACCTCCTCGTGTATGCGTGCAGATGGTCTTGTTAGTATGGCAATTGAGAACCAGTCATGGCCACGACCGAAGTGCTTTTTGCACTTGGTCGTGTGTGCTTCAACCCGTTGGAACATCACTCCAAAGGATTTAGCTCCATCAAATACAGCACTAGGAGTCAAGGGAGTATTGTTTTGATTGCCACTCCCACATATATTCTTGATTGTTTTACATTATTAGTGAGTTTGAATGTGTACATTGGGGACAATTTACAACTTAAGTGTGGGAGGGAAGTTTTATAGTGCACATGTCTTTTATATTAGTTTTGATTGACATACATGCTCACATATCAATGGTGGTTCAACTTAGTTGCAATGATTGTATTCTTGAGTTTAAGAGACTTTTTAACATTAAATATTCTCATGTTCTAGTTCTTGCTTGAATTTTAGGAATTTTTGCCCGATTGACACTTGTTGCACTACTCGCTCATTAAACTCTTTTGGAAACTCAAGTTCGATGTTAAAGGGACTAGTTATAGTTGTTTCTTTTGTTAATTAAAAAAAATAAAAAAAAGAAAAAGGAAGAACAAAATAGTTTTATTGTTTAATTGTGCTTGTTGGGTGGAAAGAGCTACCATCTATGAAGAATGAAGCTATTCTCATAAGTCAGATACTAGTTATGCCATAATGAGAGAAAGAGCTATCTCATAGGATGAACGAAAGCCAGCACCCCGATAGAAAGAGCTACCACCTCAAAAGTGTGAAATCCACCTTAGCGGCTGCTTTGGAAAGGGCTACCTTAGAGGACGTGTGAAGCTACTAGCACCTTTTTAATTTGTGTTACTTTATGTAGATAAATAAGTCCTTTATACCTAGAACTTTTAGGAATATACTTTTGGTTAACTTGAGTGAGTTTGCACACACACTTACACAATTTCGAGTTTGTTATCCTTTTAGATTCAAGTTTTTAGCTAGAGCATTGATTTTTCATATTTAATGTTGAAATTTCCCTTACTTGTAGAATGCTCTCTTTGTATGCTTTAGTGAAACTAAGGCCATGCACTTCCAAAATTTCCTTCGTCAATTCTTCAATGTTTTAATTTTTGCCTGAGGACAAGCAAAACTTAAATGTAGGGGAGTTTGATAAGTGCTTCTGTGATAAAAATGCAAAGTGTTCTTTCCTTATATTGAGCATTACTTCTATTAGGTTTTAGAGCTAATACTTTTGCATTTATGTTACTTTCATGCATATAGGGTTGTGAAGCCGAATGTTAAAGAAAGAAGCCAATTTAGATCGTGAACGCACTATTTGGAGAAAATCTTGAAAAGGGTCAAACGCGAAGACATAAGTCGGGTTTAAGATGCGAGAATGTGTGCCAACCTCCTTGTATTTAAGCTAGCAAAATGGTTTGGAGGGACACAAAGACAATCACATTCGAGTATCCCGGCTTGTGCATTGATAGCAAGATTTTCACCAATGAGGCCATTTATTGAAAGAGCAAAGCGATCTATGATGTAAACGTGTGCCCGTTGACGTTACCTCAATGAAAACATAAATTCGGGAGTGTTTTGGGCCGGCACTATAGCAGGGTGTTGTAGAAAACACGGCAGCAAATTAATGTAGTAGGTACTATTCACAGACTGATGAAAAAGAGAATTCCAGTGAATCCACACGGGCGTGTGGAAATTATCCACGTTCATGTGGAAATTCCACAAGCCCGTGTGGCAGAACCACAATGGCGCGTGGATGCCCGATTCCATCCCTATTTAAGCAGCGATTCAACCCCGATTTAAGAATTCTTTTCTCCATTCTTTCCCAAACTTGAGAGGGGGCTACTGCTAGGGTTTTGCGAGGTATTGGAAGGATTTTTGGAGTAGTTTTTTTGGCTTCAACATCGTGTTCCACTCTGAAGAAGGTTATTGGTAGAGCTTTTGTCGGCATCGATTCGGCGAGGTGTGTCCTAGGCTGGACAAGGGGACCTTTGGAGGAGGCGAGGCTTCCAAACAAGACCATCATCATGACCATCGAATGCAGTTTTCCAAGGATTACTTTTTGTTACATTCGATTTCATTATTGATTGTAACTAGCTCCATGGAGAGCTAAACCCCCTAGTGGGAAGTTGGATTTGTGAACCCTAGGATGTATTTTTTTCAATAAACCATCTATTATGCTTTCATTAATTGATGTTTTATTTGAGTTCCAATATTAAATGCTTGATTGATTGAATCCTTCCTTAGAGTTACACTAGGGTTGAGAGTTCACCTTGGTAACCCTTGTGAGTGAGTGACACACCACGAGAGTTACACAAAACTAGATTATAGAGGATTGAGAGGGTGAGTCGAGAGGTAGCGGAGCATCCTCTTTCCCCTCTAGTGTGATTTATTCTACCTCCATTTCCTTGAGTTCTATGCGGTCATAGTACGAGTGAATAGGCTAAGGGATGACCTTCCGCTAGGGATTAGTTGCAAAGGTAACAGAGTGAAGCGTTGAAGTGATTTTAGGACCTATGGCTTAATTGTGACTAGGGACCTCTCACATGGACCAAAGGGTTAGGTCTATTTCTAGGAAGAGGGTGTATCACTTGGAATCCCTAGAACTCCATGCGATTTTATCCGAGTGCGAGGTGTTGTGATTGTTCGATTTCTCCTGCGGGACATCGTATAGAGTTAGTCACGGTTGACCTTAGATCTGTGATAATTGCTTGTGCGATATGAATGCGAAGCATTCTTTCCTTATGTTGAGCCTTACTTTTCTCGGGTTTTTACACTAATATGTGTGTTTTTATGTTACTTTTATGCAGGTAGGGTTGTGAGGCCAAGTATGAAGGAAAGAAGCCAATGTGGATCACAATACACTGATTTTGGAGGAAATCTTGCTAAGGTTCAAACGTGAAGACATAGGTCGGATGTGAGATGCTAGAGTGTGTGCCAACCTCCTCATATTCGAGTTTGGCATATCCATTTGGAGGGCACAAAGGCAGTCACACTCGAGCATTCCTACTTATGCACATAGAACAAGAGCTCTACCAACTTTCCTATCATTGAAGAAGCAAGTGATCCACGACGTGAATGTGTGCCCGTTTGCGTTACTCCGATGAAAGTATGGATTCAGAAAGCTATTTAGACCAGATACTACAGCAGAGCACTGTAGCAACACGGTAGTAAGTACTATAGTAGCACTGTTCACAGCTGGCTGAGAAAACAGGAGTTCAGAGCATCCACGCCCGTGTAGTCGCCTGATTCCAGCCCTATTTAAAGCTAAATCAGCCCCGATTTTAGTATTCTTTTCTCCATCTTTTCCCCAACTTGAGAGAGGGCTTCGGCTAGGGTTTTGAGGGATATTGGCCAAGGTTTTGGAGAGGTTCTACAGCTCTGACATCGTCATTCCTTAGGAAGAAGGTTGGTAGGGGAGCTTCCGTCGAGGCGTATCCTATACCGGACGATTGAATCCTTGGATGACGAGTAGAGGACTTTCCACAATACCATCGACACGACTATCGAGGGGGTTTCTTTATGGATGCATTGCTTTTACATTCTATTTCTTTGATTGTACTTCACTCCATGGAGAGCTAAACCCTTAGTGGGTACTTGGGTATTTGTGAACCCTAGGATGTATTCGTTTCACTGAATCTCTTTATTATGCTTTCAATTAATTGATGTTTATTGTGAGTTCCAACCTTGAATGCTTGATTGTATGAACATTTCCCCTAGAGTGACACTAGGGTTGAGAGTTCTCGTTGGTAACCTTGTGAGTGAGTGACACACTACGAGCGTTAGACAAAGCTAGGTTGGAGAGGGTTGAGAGGGTGAGTCGAGAGGTACAGGAGCGTCCCCTTTCCCCTCCGACGTGATAGATTCTACCTCCATTCCTCGAGTTCTTTGCGGCCATAGTAGAGTGAATGGTCTAAGGGATGAACTTCCGCTGGGGCTTAGTTGCGCGTGTAACGGAGTGAAGCATTGAGGTGATCTTAGTATCTAGGGTTTAATCGTGGTTAGGGACCTTCCACCTGGACCAAAGGGTTAAGTCTATAATTGGGAAGAGACTTATCACTTGGAATCCCTATAGCTCATTGCAACTCTATGCGAGTGCGAGGTTGAGAGGTTATCTAATCTCTCCTCCGGAACATGTATAAAGTTAGGCATAGTTGACCTTAGATTTGGAACTATGTAATCCGAGTACCCCATCTTTATTGATTGCCTTACCTTTTCCTTTACTCGTGCTTTCTTACTTGTTGATTTTACTTTCGAGAATTGAATCATTGTCACAATTATCACTACTGATCTTTCACATAGCTAAGAAGCAAATTAAGTATTTTTATTCCCTATTCCCTATGGATTCGATACCCATTCATCCGGAATTATTACTTCGACAAACCCGTGCACTTGCGGGATATACGCAAGGGGACCTTGTCAATCTGGGACCGTGTGTTGAAGAATTTCCACGACTCATTAATGCATTAGTTGGGAGGCTAAATAATCAGTTTTGCACTTGAAATGATTATTCTAGGTGGAACAATATCCGAGTACCCCATTTATATCGATTGCCTTATCTCTCACTTACTTGTGCTTTTTTCTCTCTTGTTTCTTTTATTCTTGTTTACATTACATCTTATCAACACAATCATTATTCATCTTCACTTGGTTAAGAATAAATTTAAGTTTTTTTACTCACTACTCCCTGTGTATATGATACCCACTCACCCGGGATTTTATTACTCGACAAACCCGTGCACTTGCGGGACATAGGCAAGGGGCGTTATCAGTCATGGTTGACCTTAGGTTTGGGACTGTGTATTTAAGGATGTCCATGACTCAGTAACCATTAGGTAGGAAGCATAATAGTTGGTTTTACACTTGAAGCAATAATCCTAAGAGGAACAATATCCGAGTACCCCACTTTTATCGATTGCATTTCCTCTCATTTATTTGTACCTCTCTTTCTTATTTTCTTTAGTTTGTTTGCATCGATCTATATCCACACCATGAATGTTTCATTTCCACTTAGTTAAGTAGTAATCTTGGTGTTTCTATTCCTTATTCCCTGTGGATATGATACCCCACTCACTTGGGATTTATTACTTCGACAAACCCTTGCACTTGCGGGTCACATGCAAGGGGCATTGTCAGAAAGCTCCCCCAATAACTCTATTACGAAGGAAACACAATGTGAAAGGCCATAAACCCGTCTAACACCTAGCTAAATCCTCTCCAAACCCTTGCCACGAGCACCTCCAAAAGTGGAGAAAAGATAGCCAAAAGATGGAAAAAAGGATCCTAAAATCATGCTGAAATCGCGACTTAAATAAGTCTTTAATCGGCCATGCACATGGGCGTGTGGAATTTCAACACACCTGTGTGAATCTCCAGGAAATCGGTTTTCTGCGGCCTGTTAATAGTAACTGCTATAGTAAATTGCTACAATACACAAGTCGGAACATATGAGTGTGACTACCTTTGTACCCCTCCAATTTGCATATTTCCTTAAACACCATGGATATTGGCACACACTCACATGTCTTTGAGCACAACTTGTGTCTTCACGTTTGTTCACTCCAAGATTTTATCAACTAAGTGCACTCACAATCTACTTTTGTTTCTTTCTTCTATATTTGTCTTCACAACCCTACATGCACAAAAGAAAACAAATACACTTGCATTAGTGATAAGAAAAGAATACTTCAAATTACTAATACACAAGCACTTATCAAGTGCTAAGAAACAAAGTCTACTGGGGCTTAGTTGCACGATTAATAGAGTGAAGTGTTAAAGTAACCCTTAGTGCTGGGGCTTAATTATGACTAGGACTGTTTTACCTTGACCAAAAGGTTAGATCTACATTAGGGAATAGGGTTTACCACTTGGAATCCCTAGAGCTTTAAGAAACCTTGCACAGCATGAGGCGTTGATAGTAATCCTTTCCGATGAGGTATAGTGTATTGTTAGTCACGGTTGACCTTAGGTTTGGGACCATGTGTCTTTGGATGTCCACAACTCATTAGACATCAGTTAGTTGGCATAATGATGAGTCTTGTACTTGAGATAATAGTCCTAGGGTGAGCAATGTTCGAGTGCCCTATTTTCTATCGAGTGGCTGATAAGTGCTTGTGTATTAGTAATACGAAGTATTCTTTTCTTATGATGAGCATTACTTTTCTCATATTCTATCGCTAATACATGTGTATTTTTATTCTTTTGTGCATGTAGGGCTATGGAGACAAATAAAGAAGAAAGAAGCCAAACTAGATTACGAGTGCACTTAGTTGATGAAATCTTGGAGTGAACAAATGTGAATACACAAGTTGTGCTCAAAGACATGTGAATGTGTGCCAACCTCCGTTATTTTCAAGGAAATATACAAATTGGAGAGGCACAATGGCAATCACACTCATGTATTCAGACTTGTGCAAAGCTAGCAAGATTGTTGTCAAAAGTGCTTTTATTTGAAAATGCAATATGATCTACAGTATAGAAGTGTGTCTGTTTATGTTGCCTTAATGAAAAATTGTGGATTCAGAAGTATTTTGGCCAAGTACTGTAGCAGGTATTGTAATAAATCATTGTAGCAATTTACTATAGTAGTAACTATTCACAGGCCACTGAAAAAATGAATTTCTCTAGATTCACACGGTCGTGTGGAAATTCCACACCCCCATGTGGATCCCGGATTCAAGCCTTATTTAAGTCATAATTTCAGCCCGATTTGAGAATCCTTCTTTCCATCTTTTGGCTATCTTTTCTCTACCTTTGGAGGGGCTCGCGGCTAGGGTTTGGAGAGCCTTTGGGTAGGCTTTTTGAGAAGTTTACGGCCTTCGACACCACGTTTCCTTTGGAAGAGAATTATTAAGGGAGCTTTCATTGGCATCGATCCGGTGAGGTGTACACTAGGCTTGATGAGTGGTCCTTTGGAGAAGATGCAGCCACTCCACAAGACCATCGACATGAACACCAAGGGGTTTTATTCATGGATTGTATATTTTTACTTTGATTTCATTATTTATTGTATTTTGCACCACGGAGAGCTAAACCCCTAGTGGGTACTTGGGCTTGTAAACCCTAGGATGATATTGTTTCTTTGACTTTTTATTGTGCTTTCATAAATTGATGTTTTAATTGAGTTCCAATATTGAATACTTGTTGAGTTAATTTTCCCTTAGAGTGACAATACGGTTGAGAATCCATTTTGGTAATCCTTGTGGATGAGTGACACATGATAAGTGCTCAAGTGAACATGTTTTTATGCATGTTTTACATACATTGAGCATCGTATCCTATATGGTTTATATCTCATTTCGTGTATTGGGTGTTCTTTCATGCATATAGGTTGTGAAGGCATTGGGAATTCAAAAGGATGTGGAGATAGGCTAGCAAGGCACAATGTTGAGAGTTCTTGTGCGAATCAAGGAGGAAGTCACAAGAGGAGTTCGTGTATGAGGAGATGTGTGCCAACTTCCATAGGTATGCAAGCCAATTTACTAGTGGAAGGGTACAAAGGCAGCCATGCCTCTGCATTCCTTCTCTTTGTAAAGATTTCAAGACTCTTCAAGACACGTCGATGAAGGGAAAGCCTTATAGCCTACTACATGATCGTGTGCCCGATTATGTGGCCTTAATATGAGAATGTTTGTCATCGCTCTTGTGAAAATCACTGTATCAAAATTACTATTCATGCGCCTGTGTGGAAGTTTCGTGCGCCCACATGGAAATTCCTGCAGCCCACGCGGGCGCATGGAAGCATGTGACAGGCGCGATTTGAAGCTATAAATACACCATTTGCTAATTCTAAATTGACTTTTTGCTAAGCGTTGAGCATAGACTTGGAGAGAAAGACGGCTAGGGTTGGGAGAGAAGGTCTTCGCCGATTGAGAGGGAGTTCTTCACCAATTTTGATAGGTTCCTTCGACGTCATAGCGTTGGGGAGCTATTGGCGACCTAGCTTTGGAGAGGAACCCTTCAAGACATGGAACTACCAATCAAGGCCAGTCTGCCCGAATTCGAGGGGGTTTTCTCTATGGGTTTTATTGCTTTTCAATGTATCCATTATTGTTTTATAGCTGGGCCCATGGAAGGCTAAACCCTAGTAGGTATTTGGGCATGTGAACCTTAAGATCTATACTTTGTTTTGATTCTCTTAATGCTTCTAGTTAATTCGAGTTGTTTTGAGTTTTAAGCTTGTGATTTAATTGCTTGCTATTGTTGTTAATCCTTGTGGTTGATTTACATTGCATGATTTAATACTTGGATGTGAAAGGTCTCCATTTGAGTTAGATTGCCAAGATTAAAGAAGGTTGAGAAGGTGAGCCCTGGGATAGAGGAGTGTCCCCTTTTCCCTTTGATTGAGTGTTTCCTATCTCCGTATTCCCTTTTCTCTTTGCAACCATATTTGGTGTGAGGCGTGAGATTGCTCGATTTCTCCATCGGGACCTTGTAGAGGGTTAGGATCCTTCGCCGGGAATTAGGGTTGGATCTACATTTTGGAATCGATTTCACTCTTAGGTTTTCTTAGAGCGTATTGCGGTCATATGGGGTGTGAGGTGTTGAGATTGGTCGATTTCTCCATCGGGACCTTGTAGGGGACTAATGCCTTTTGCTTGGAGACAAGGATGGGTTATTATTGGAATACCTCAACTCATTAGACTCAATTCTAGAGCATTTTGTGAATCTTGAGCTTCATAGAAGACCTTAGGGTGATCATTGCCTGAGTACCTCATCTTTAGTGATTGAGACTCTTCTACTTTATTTTTTACATACTTGTTTGCTTTACTTGCAATTAAGTTTACTCTATCATATTCATTGATTCCGACTAGATAATTGAGAAGTGGTTATTACTAATACTTCCATTCACTGTGGATTCGACTACCTGACTCACCGGGTAATTATTACTTCGACACCCCTGCACTTGCAGTTTATACGCATATTCTGACATGTCAAAACACCATGAGGGTTAGACAATGCTAGATTGGAGAGGGTTTAGTGGGTGAGTCGAGAGGTACTGGAATGTCCGCTTTCCCCTCCAATTTGATTTATCCTACCTCCACATTCCAAGAGTTCTTTGGGGTCACAATAGTGTGAAGTACTAAGAGATGAACTCCGCTGGGGCTTAGTTGTGCAAGCAACAGATTGAAGCGTTGAAGTAATCCTTAGTATCTTGGGCTTAATTGTGACTAGGGGTCTTTCGCCTGGATCAAAGTGTTAGATCTATTTTAGGGAATAGGGTTTATCAATTGGAATCCCTAGAGCCTAAAGTAACCTAGCACAGTGTGAGGTGTCGAGACAGGGAGATTTATCCACAGGGGCATAGTGTAGGGTTAGTCACGGTTGACCTTAAGTTTTTGGACTGTGTGTTTAAGGATCTCCATGACTCATTATACATTAGTTAGGAATAATAATGATTGGTCCTGCACATAAAAAAAAAGTCCTAGGCTGAGCAATGTCTGGGTGCCCCATTCATCGTCGATTGCCTCTCCTATCTTTTATTTGCGTCATCTTCTTCTTTTCTTATTTCTATTTGCATTGATTCTTATTAACATCACTATCAATTCATTTTTGTTCTAGTTAAATAACAATCTTTGTGTTTCTAATCACTATTCCTTGTGGATTCTACTACGCACTCACCGGGGTATTATTACTTCGACAACCCCGTGCACTTGTAGTACATACGAAAAAGGCGTTGTTATTGCCTTTCCTTATTTTTATTGCATCTATTTCTTCTTTTCTTTATTTTTTTACTTGCACTGATATTGTTCACACATCCTTCCAATAATTTTCACTATAGTTAAATAGCAATACTTGTGTTTCCGAGCACTATTTCCTATCGATACGACTACCCACTCACTGGGGTATTTTATTACTTTCACAACCTGTGCACTTGTGGTACACACACGCAAAGGGTGTGCCAGTTATACTAATTCTAGGGCTATAACAAGATATTGGAACCCTGTAAGGTATTAGACATTTTTTCAGTGGACACTTTTCATTATATACATGGATTTGAACTCAAAAACTGATGAGTGTACAGTTATCCATTATTTTATATACACAATATTCAAACTAAAAAAAATCTAAACTTGCATTTCTTCCTTATGTTTAGACTTTCTTTGAGTTCCAATCTTGTTTTTCTTGCTTCATGATCTTTGTGGTGATACTATCGATTGTGTTTGTGAATGTTCTAGTAAAGAGTAGCAAGACCACTAGAATAGGTCTAACAAGATTTGGAGAGGGGTAGAAGAGAGCCAAGGGTAGAGGAGTATATCGACTACCCTTCCGATTTAATCAGACATGCCCTTGCACTCCCATGTTCTCCAAGCAATCATGCATATTCCTTTGACGTCAAAGGTCATTAGATAAGGATTTCTATTAGATTACGGGTTGGTTATCTTACAATTGCGCTAACCTATTTTTGGAGCCTAGTGGATCAACCAAAATCCTTAGATCTTCAAGCATTCATACAAACCCTTGTGACGTGGCAAGTCATAGGTTTGAGAATTCTATTCGGATAGTCACCAATTGCTGTGCAAGCAGGATTGTGGTACCTTTGGATCTCCATGACTCAAATAGTTTGAATTAAGGAAGTTTAGTTGAGTTTAGTGCTTCAAGTTGGAAATCCTAGTGGATTATTATTTAAGCACCCACTTTATTATCTATTGATTATCACCTTGTTCTTGTTCTGTGCATTTATCATTTATTTAATAGTGTCTAATTAATGTTTCTCCAACTTTGTGCTTTAGGCAAGATAACAAAATTAAAGTGGTTAGAAGTAATTTCTTTCCTTGTCGATTCGACGACCAAATACTTTGGTTCTTTATTACTGCGAAACTTGTGCACTTGAGATTCACACACACAAAGAGCGTGTCAGTAAGATCTGCTCATAAACTCCTCTGGATAGTCCTTACGGTCACACTTATCTGTATAAGTCCTGCCCAGAAGGTCCTCTAATTTGGCTTTATGCTCCTTCTTACAGGCATAACCATGCCAAGAAGGTTCTCTAGAAAAAGCTTATGGCCATAAGCCAGGTCATAAGCTGCACGTAAGCCACCATGTTTGCCTTGTCCTTATTCGAATGAGGCCAGGAAAGTTCCATCTTCTTTGTTTAGGGTCTAGAATACTTCTTTTAGCTCTCTCTCATCTTTTAGTGCTGTCTGAAACCTAGGAATGCAAAACACACTATGTTTAACAGTCAATTCCACAATATTCCTATAATTCCTAGAATTGGGGAGTTTCAAAAGTAATCGGGTGTTAACAAAACAAAGATGCTAAAGATCTCAAGTTCCAAAAATAGTTTACTCTCAACTCATGGCAATCAATTGTGTGTGTGTGTGCTACAACTCTCTACTTTACTTCTTTTGACATAAAAGACTTCAATAGCAAAAATTTTATCAAAACTTTTTCTATGCAAGGTGGTAGCTTTACACAACTCCTATGGTAGCCTTTTCGCACGAGGCCTCATAAAGTGCCTTTCACATTTAAAAGGTAGCTTTTGCCACATCTTTTACTACAAGAAGATAGTTTTTAGTCTGTTAAAGAGGTATCTCTTTCTCTTATTAGGGTATACAAAAAATTTAACTTATCAGGTGTAGTTCCACACATCTACTAGGGGTAGCTCTTTCCGCTTTCCAAACTTCCTTTTTCAAACAAATTCTTTCAAATTTACAATAAAATTTTTGAATTTATTTCACTTGAAGTAAAATGAACTATAACTATGCAAAGTTATATAAGGCCTAAGTTGCTATAATAGAAAAGTTGTGTGCTTCAATTGGATAAACAACCAAGAATAGAGTGCAAACTAAAAAAAAATAGACCTCAAAAAGGAACAAACTCTGATAAGTCCACCCTAATACAAAGAAACTCCCACTTAATTTTAAATTCACCGTTATATGTCATGACTTGGCAAGTAAAAGAGTTCAATAAGTCCTAAACCCCTCTCTCAAACTTATAATCATACATTGTATTCAATGTGTGTGAAAGACGAATTGATGAGTGCAATTTATATCATGTTTTACTTACTCCCAATTTGTAGTTTTGCTCAACTTTTGGCACTTTTTGGATATATATGATGCTATTATTAATATATTTGTCTATGGTATAAGATTTTAATTTCAAAGTTAATAGGAGTGATATTGGGAGGAAAATCAAATAAAGAATGCATATTTTTCTAAGTATCCAAGGCAAGCATGGTCAGAGCATGAGCATGCTCTATGGCCATGGTTATTATTGTATGAGGAAGCCTGAATAGTGTACTGATTGCTCTCTCGTAAGTGTAGTGGTCGCCAAGTAATATCCTATGTGTGACACAAGGGTCATATTGCACGCAGCTAAGGAAGTATTATTACTCACTCTTCATCTACTTTCAAGCCTACAATTACGATTAAAAAGAACAAATATTAAATAAACTATCTAATCTACGGCGGGGCTACTTGCACACATAAATAAATAAACAACGACGTATCAAGCATGAGAAGGGGATGTTCGGATAAGGAATCCGGCTAGGATTGTCATTAAGGCCAAATCTAGGATGATTTAAAGATGTAATGACGGTAGTTAAGACCTACAGATCTCTTAAATAGGTTAATCCCAATCTCTTGGTGGCTAACGCTTAATCCCATAAGAGTCTTAATCGGAATCTCTCAGGCTCAACCCACCTACAATTGCATTGAGCTTAAAGAAATTTCTAAAAGGAGTAAACCTACTATCCTTCGGTTTACAGGTAGCATTGGAAGGCTACCAACACCCGATATCTCGGCGTGTCAGCACAAGTATCTCCTTTTGATCTATGTATAACCTAGTACAAGCATGCTCTTGAGTTGACAAATATGCTACAGTAATTTGATACAAGAAATATGCTACAGTACTGTGGAACTTGGTTTTCTTCTTGTCTTTTTTCGCCCTAATCATGTCCTCGCATTTTTCATGGCTTCTTTGTACCCTACAAAGAAAATGCACATGATTAAGCACAAAATAGGCATCAATTCTTAACCAAATACATGCTAAGCATATAAAATATATATGATAAAACACATACATTTAAACACTTATCGCTAACCAAGTATGTGGGTGCACTCAAGAAGAACACAGGCAGAGCATAGTCGTGCCCCCTCCTTGTGATTATCTTGGAATTAGAACCCCATCTGCTTACAGGGGAAGCACAATCTGTGTGCTCATTATAGGGATTCCTTAAGCAAAGCATGGGAAGAGCACGATTGTGCTTTCCCCGTGATTTTCTCTAGATGACACTTAATCGATTCACTCAAAAGTCCCAAGAAAAGCACGGCCTAAGCATGACCTTGCTCAAGTAGTGTTGAGCTCGATGAGACAACCCTTGCGTGTGTGTACATAAGTGTACAAGTTATCGAAGTAATAAAGTACCCTGTTGAGTAATAGTCGTATCCACAAGGAGTAGTGCTAAGAAACACATGTATTGCTATTTAACTATAGTGAAAACGAATGATGAGTTGTGTGAACAAAAAATGATAAGTGCTTGTGTGTTAAGAATGCGAAGTGTTTTTCCTTATGATGAGCATTACATTTATCGGGTTTAAGCGCTAATACATGTATATTTGTGTTTTTTTGCACATGTAGGGTTGTTAAGTCAAGTATTAAGAAAAGAAGGCAAAAGTAGATCGTGAAGGCACTATTTGGTGTAATATTGGAAGGAACAAATATGAAGACACAAGTGGGGCTCTATGATACATGAATGTGTGCCAACCTCCACGTATTGAAGTCATTACAATGAGTTTGAAGAACACGAAGGCAGTAACATTTGCGTATCAAGACTTGTCCATTGACAACAAGATCTTCACAAATGAGTATTTTGATTGAAGAATAGTTGTGATCTATGATATTAACATATTCCCGTTTATGTTACCTCGATGAAAAGTGTGGAATTGGGAGTGTTTTGGCGAAGACTACACCAGGTACTGTAGCAAATCACTACAGCAATACATTGTAGCAGTTACTGTGCACATATAGTGGAAAATTAGGTTTCTAAAGAATCCACACAGGCATGCTGAAATTCCCCACACCCGTGTGAAAATTCCATAGGCCCGTGTGAAAAATCTAGAAGGGTGTGTGGATGCCCGATTCCAGCACTATTTAAGCTGCGGTTCAGCTTGATTTTAGGCGAAATCTTTCATCCTTCTCCCCAACTTCTCTCCATCTTGTGAGAGGTCATCAGCTACGGTTTTGAGAGGCTTTTGGCAAGTCTTTGGAGTAGTTACACGGATTAGACACCGTGCTTCGCTTGGAGGAAGGTTATTGGAGGAGCTTTCGTCGGCATCGATCCTGCGAGGTGTGCCCTAAGCCGGACAAGGGGACCTTTGGAGAAGACGTGGCTACTCCACAAGACTATCGACACGACTACCGATGGGGTTTTCCTATGGATTACTTGTTTTTACTTTAAATTTTATTATTGATTGTATCTTGCTACATGGAAAGCTAAAGCCCCTAGTGGGTACTTGGATTTTGTAAACCCTAGGATGTTATTATTTCTTTGACCTTTTATTTTTCCTTCCTTAATTGATGTTTTTAATTGATTTCCAATCTTGAATGCTTGTTGAATAATTTCTCACTTAGAGTGACACTAGGGTTGAGAGTTCATCTTGGTAACCTTTGTTGATGGGTCACACGCCATGAGGGTTAAACAAAGCTAGATTGGAGAGCGTTGAGAGGGTGGGTCGAGAAGTAGAGAAGCATCCCCTCTCCCCTCCGGTGTGATTTATCCTACCTCCAATTCCTAGAGTTCTTTGCGGTTCTAATAGAGTGAATAACTAAAGGATGAACTCCATTGGGGCTTAGTTGCCCGAGCAAAAGATTGAAGCATTGAAGTGACTTTAGTATCTGGCGCTTAATTATGACTAGGGTTTTTCGCCAGGACCAAAGGGTTAGACCTACACATAGGAATAAGGTTTATCACTTGGAATCCCTAGAACTCCATGCAACTTTGCACAGTGGGAGATGTTGAGACTAAATGATTTCTCTGCCGGGACATAGTGTAGTGTTAGTCACGGTTGACCTTAGGTTTTGGACTGTGTGCTTTAGGATTTCCACAACTCTTTAAGCATTAGTTAGGAAGCATATTAGTACGTCTTGCACTTGAAGCATTAGTCCTAGGGGAGCATTGCTTGAGTACTCCACTTTTATCGATTGCATTTCCTCTTACTTACTTGGGCCTCTTATTCTTGTTTTTTCTTACATCACAATTTATCAAAACAATTATTATTCATCTTCCCTTGGTTAAGTAGCAATTATAGTATTTTAATTCCTTACTCCTTGTCGATATGAAAGGCCACTCACTAGGGATTTATTACTTCGAGAAACCCATGCACTTGCGGGGTCACACGCAACGGCCATTGTCAAGTTTTTGGCACCATTGCCTGGGAGTAGGCGTTTAGAGATACTTTGCACTTTGTTATCTTAGCCATTCATCATTCATTGTACTTCACATAGGTCGGGTGTGAGATGCTAGAGTGTGTACCAACCTCCTCGTATTTGAGTGAGCACAACCATTTGGAGGGGCACAAGGGCAATCATACTCAAGTATTCTGACTTATGCATATAGAACAAGATCTCCACCTACTTTTCCATCATTGAAGAAGCAAAGCGATCCACGATGTGAACGTGTGCCCATTTGCGTTACCTCGATGACAGTATGGATTCGAGAAGTATTTCATGCCGACATCTGCAGCGAGACCTAGTAGGGCATCTGTAGTAGCACTGCTCATAGTCACCGAGAAAAATCTGCATCGAGAGAATCCACACGCCCGTGTGAACAATCTATAGGGGCATGTGGATCCCTGATTCCAGCCATATTTAAAGCCGATTCAGCCCCGATTTCAGCATTCTTTTCTCCATCTTTTCCCCAACTTGAGAGAGGGTTTCGGCTAGTGTTTTGAGAGGTATTGGCTAGGGTTTTGGAGAGGTTCTATGGCTCTGACATCGTCATCTCTTTGGAAGAAGGTTGGTAGGGGAGCTTCCGTCGAGGCGTATCCTATACCGGACAAGGGGATCTTTGGACGACGAGTAGATGACTTTCCACAAGACCATCGACACGACTATCGAGGGGGTTTTCTATGGATTCATTGCTTTTACATTCTATTTCTTTGATTGTACTTAGCTCTATGGAGAGCTAAACCCCTAGTGGGTATTTAGGTATTTGTGAACCGTAGGATGTATTCATTTCTTTGAATCTCTTTATTATGATTTCAATTAATTGATGTTTATTGTGAGTTCCAACCTTGAATGGTTGATTGTGTGAATATTCCCCTAGAGTGACACTAGGTTTGAGAGGTCTTGTTGGTAACCTTGTAAGTGAGTGACACACCACGAGTGTTAGACAAAGCTAGGTTGGAGAGGGTTGAGAGGGTGAGTCGAGAGGTACAGGAGCATCACCTTTCCCTTCCGATGTGGTAGATTCTATCTCCGTTCCTCGAGTTCTTTGCGGCCATAATATAGTGAATGGTCTAAGGGATGACTTTCCGCTGGGGATTAGTTGCGGTGCAACGGAGTGAAACACAGAAGTGATCTTAGTATCTAGGGCTTAGTTGTAACGAGGGACCTTCCACCTGGACCAAAGGGTTAGGTCTACAATTAGGAAGAGATTTATCACTTGGAATCCCTAGAACTTATTGCAATTCTATGCCAGTGTGAGGTTGAGAGGTTATTCAATCTCTCCTCCGGGACATGTATAGAGTTAGGCATAGTTGACCTTAGATTTTGGACTATGTAATTAAGGATTTCCACGACTCACGTGCATTGATGAAGAAGCATAATAGAGGGTTCTTGAACTTGAAATGATTGTCCTAGGCGGAGCAATATCCGGGTAACCATCTTTATCGATTTCCTTACCTTCTCCTTTACTTGTGCTCTCTTACTTATTGTTTTTACTTTTGAGAATTGAATCATTGTCACACATATGACTATTCATCTTTCACATAGCTAAGAAGCGAATTAAGTGTTTTTATTCCCTACTCTCTGTGGATATGATACCCGCTCATCCGGGATTATTACTTCGACAAACCTGTGCACTTGCGGGATATACGCAAGCGGATCTTGTCACTTCCCAATGTTGTCCATTACAATTCCATAATGGGTTTGGGTAGCCCACTTCAATTGGATGATATTTGCTGTAATATGGATTCCTCTATAGTCATGAAGTAACAATTCTATTAACTTTCTTACTTAGAGCTTCAACTTGAGAATATAGAGCAATGAGCGAATCAATCATCATTTAAGCTCCTTGCAAGAAAAAGTAACACATGACAAAAGAAAACAAATGAGAATGATGGAAAAATAAGAAAGTGTGAAATAGAATGAATGATAAATAGCCAAAATAGCAAAGTGCTAACTGTCTCTAAACGCCTATTCCCTGGCAACGGCGCCAAAAACTTGAAAACGCCCCTTGCGTGTCACCTGCAAGTGCACGGATTTATCGAAGTAATAAATCTCAGGTGAGTGGGTATTGTATCCACAGGGAATAGTGAATAGAAACACAACGATTGCTATTTAACTAGGATGAGAATGAATCAATGATGGTGTGAATAAGATTTATATGAAAAGACTAAAAGAAATAAGAAAGAGAGGCACGATAAAATGTGAGGGAAGGCAATCGATAGAAGTAGGGTACTCGAAGAATGCTTCCCCTAGGACTAATGCTTGAAGTGCAAGTCCAACTATTATATTTCCTAATTGATGCTTCATGAATCATTGAAATCCTTAAACACACGGTCCCAGACCTAAGATCAACCATGACTAACTCTACGCTATGTCCCGGTGGAGAAATCGATCAATCTCAACATTTCACACTATGTAGACTTGCAAGACACTCTAGGGATTCCAAGTGATAAACCCTATTCCAATGTATAGATCTAAACCTTTGGTCCTGGCAAAAGTCCCCTAGTCACAATTAAGCCACAGGTGCTAAAGTCACTTCAATGCTTCACTCTATTGCTCGTGCAACTAAGCCCCAGCGGAGTTCAACCCTTAGCCCTTCACTCTACTATGACCGCAAAAAACTCTTGAAACGTGGAGGTAGGATAAATCTCATCGAAAGGGAAAGGGGACGGTCTGCTACCTCTCGACTCACCCTCTCGACCCTCTACAACCTTGCTTTGTCTAACCCTCTTGGTGTGTCACTTATCCACAAAGGTTACCAAGATGGTCTCTCAATACTAGTGTCACTCTCAGGGAGAAATCATTCAACAAGAATTCAAGATTAGAACTCAATTAGAAACATCAATTAAGGAAAACATAATAAAAGCTCAATGAAACATAAATATACTAGGGTTTACAAAATCCAAGTACCCACTAGGGGGGTTTAGCACTCTATGGAACAAGATATAATAAATAATGAAATCAAAAGTAAAAACATGTAATCCACAGAAAACTTCCATGATATACGTGTCAATGGTCTTGTGGAGTGGCCTTGTCCTCTCCAAAGGTCCCCTTGTCAAGCCTAGGGCACACCTCACCGAATTGGTGCCGACGAAAGCTCACAAAATAACTATCTTCCAAGAGAATCGTGGTGTCGAGGCCGGAGAACCACTCCAAAAGCCTTGCCAAAACCCCTCCAAACCCTAACCGCCGTCCTCTCAAAAGATCAAGAAAAGATGAGAAAACGGATGCTGAAATCAGGCTGAATCGAAGCTTTAAAATGGCTGGAATATAGCATCCACACGGGGGTGTGGAATTTTCACACGCCTGTGTAGATTGTCTGGAAATCTCATTTTCAGCTGGCTGTGAACAGCACCGCCTCAGTGAATTTCTACAGTACCAGCCAGAAACACTCCCGAATCTATGTTTTTCATCGAGTTAATATAGACGGGCACACGTTTATGCTGTAGAATGTGTCGCTTCTTCAATAAATGGCCTCATTGGTGAAGATCATGCTATCAATGCATAAATCAGGATACTCGAATGTGTTTGCCTCTGTGCCCCTCCATATCATTGTACTCGCTTGACTTCCTGGAGGTTGGCACACATGCTTGTATCTTGAGCCCGACTTATGTCTTCGTATTTGTTCCTTCCTAAGATTGCATCAAATAGTACATTCACAATCTACATTGGCTTCTTTTCTCAATATTTAGCTTCGTAAGCCTACATGCGCAAAAGAACAAAAATACACATGTATTAGCGCTTAAACCTGATAAAAGTAATGCTCATCATAATTAAATAACACTTCGCATTCTTATCGCACAAGAACTTATCAGTCGCTCTTGTACTAGAGACACCTAGGCTAGAAGGGATCCACCTACAAATATGTCATGACCATCTGGTATTTTGTGCCTCTCCAATATTTGGGTTGGATCTAGTGTGGGTATTAACCCTAATAAGGGAATTCCTTGCGTATAATGCAATCGTAGAACTATTTGATTAGAAGAAATTCTGTATCAATACTCGTATTGTATTATGGATCAATTATCGTGATCATCAGGTTGACCTATCTTAGTAATCTCTTTGTCTATACCACCTATTGTATGGTAGTTCTAGCATCCTTCTCACTTTTGTAGCCTTAGGGTAATCAACATCCTACACCGGCTTCATCTCTTGATTGTTACTCCCACTTTACCTTGACTGTAGACATCCATCTTAGAGTTCTTTCTATTTCTTTATAGTTTATAATACATCACTTGAATTTGTAGGCTAGACAACATACAAAGAGGAAGTAAGGATAGCTCCTTGGGCCATTGGAATACGACCATGTCGTGCTTGTACCATAGGTATTACTCGATGACCACGAGCACTTGTGAGTTCACATCATGTACATATATGTTCATCCTATTCATGTGTATTTTGGTGATTCAATATCCTTTGTGTGGTTTAATTGTTTCTATTTGTGTTATTGGCTAAAAAGAAGCCTAGGTGAGCCCAAGAACATATTCGGGAGGAAATCTACAACAAAAATGGTGTTTTAAGGCCTCAGGCATTATAACAGTCCTAAAGCAAGCACTGTATCACAATGGGATGAAGAATTTGTTAAGTCTCGGGTTTTGTTGACCGGCAACCTGATGGCGGTGAAGATGCCCATAAGCTGACTGATGATTTAGTGGTTTATTATAGCAGTTATTGTAGCACTTTACAAAAATTTCGGTAGAAATCCTGAGGCTCTCAAGGGCATCTTCATACCTGGCAACCAAAGTGTCAAGCCATCCCGAGATAGGTTTTAAAAAGCATTTTAGGGCAAAAAAAGGCACCATCATCTTCTTGGGCCCCTTGAGCCTCTGCCCCACACTTCTTGGTGGCTAGTTCCAGGGATCCACTGCGCAAACCATCACCAAGTGGGAGATAAACATTAGAGGAGGAGATTGATGCAAGATCCAAGGCATTAAAGCATCATTTGAGGTGAGATCTCTTTGAATGCTTAAGATCATCACCATCCAAGGGATCTAAAGCTAGATGGAGTAGTTCTTGCTTATTTTCTTGTTTATATGTGCCATGGAGTTGTATGAGTGTTCCTCTTTAATGAGGAACTAACTGACAACGCTATTTTCGTGTGACCTACAAGTGCACCAGTTTGTCGAAGTAATAAATCCCAAGTGAGTGGGGTATCATATCCACGGAGGGTATGGAATAAGAAATACCTAAATTGCTACTTAACCAAGTGAAGATCAATAATGATTGTGTTGATAAGATGTGATGTAAACAGAAACAAAAAGAACAAGAATGTGAAGCACAAGTAAGTGAGAGGTAAGGTAATCGATAGAAGTGGGGTACTCGGATAATGCTCCGTCTAGGAATTATGCTTCAAGTGCAAGACTTACCATTATACTTCTTAATTAGTTCTCAATGAGTAGTGTTAATCCTAAAGGCCACGGTCACAAACCTAAGTTCAATTGTGACTAACCCTACACTATGTCCAGTGGAGAAATCGCTCATTCAAAAGTGGATGAAAAAGTGGAAGTACCCCTCATCTTGGGAAGACCATTCTTAGCAACTTCAAAAGCTGTAATTGATGTGAAGGATGGTCTAAGAGGTCATTTTCTAGCTTTGAGACTCTAAGAGGCACTCTATGGACTTTGATGATACATGTTATTGTGTAGAAATATTTGATGATTTCATTTGTAGATATATGGAGGACACATTCATGAAGGACGAACTGTTAGAGCTATTAGAATATGAACCCCTTGAAGCTGATGCACCAAATGATTTGGTGTATAAAGTCTGCTACCAAAAAGTGGTTGTTGCTGCATTGCTGACAAACGCCTTTTGTGTATGTACCGCAAGTGCATGGGTTTGTCAAAGTAATAATACCCTAGTGAGTAGGTAGTCGTATCCAGAGGGAATACTGACCAGAAACACAAGGATTGCAATTTAACTAAAGTGAAGATGGATCGATAGTAGTGTGAACAATATCAATATGAAATAAAATAAAAAGTATAAGAAAGAGAGACGCTATAAAAAATGAGAGGAAAGATAATCAATAGAAAGTGGGGCACCCGGACATTGTTCCCCCTAGGACTATTACTTCAAGTGCAAAACTGACCATTATGTCTCCTAATTGATGCTTAATGAATCATGAAAATCCTAAAATACATGGCCCCAAACCTAAGGTCAACTGTGACTAACCCTACACTATGCCCCGGCGGAGAAATCGCTTAGTCTCAACACCTCACACTGTGCAAAGTTGCTTAAAGCAATAGGGACTCCAAGTGATAACTCTATTCCCAAACATAGATCTAACCCTTTGGTCAAGGCGAAAAACCCCTAGTCACAATTAAGCCCCACATACAAAGGATTACTTCAACGCTTCACTCTATTGCTTGCGGAACTCAATCCTAGCGGGGTTCATCTCTTAGCACTTCACTCTATTGTGACCGCAAAGAACTCTTGGATTGTGGATGTAGTATAAATCACACTAGAGGGGAAAGGGGACATTCCGCTACCCCTCGACTCACCCTCTCGACCCTCTCCAAACATGCTTTGTCTAACCCTCATTATGTGTCACTCACTCACAAAAATTACCAATGTAAGCTCTCAACCCTAGTGTCACTCTAAGGGAAAACCCATTTAACAAGCATTCAAGATTAAAACCCAATTAAAAACATCAATTAAAGAAACATAATAGAAAAGTCAAAGAAATAATATCATCCTAGGGTTTACAAGTCTAAGTACCTACAAGGAGGTTAGCTGTCCACGGAGCAAGATACAATCAATAATGAAATCAAAAGTAAAATCATGAAATCCATAAGTAAAACCCCCTTGGTATTCATGTCGATGGTTTTGCAGAGTGGCCGTGTCTTCTCCAAAGGTTCCCTTGTCAAGCCTAGCTCACACCTAGCCAAATCGATGCTGACGAAATCTCCCCCAATAACTCTCTTCAGAAGGAACGTAGTGTTGAAAGCTGTAGAACCACTCTAAAAGCCTTGACAATGCCCTCTAAACCCTAGCCGTGAGCGTCTCCAAAGATGGTGAAGAGATGGGCAAAAGATTGGAAAAAATATATCCCAAACGGGCTAAAATTGTAATACCTTGAACCTGTGGATAACTGTTGGAAAATATATTCAGGGTATTACTACAGTTGCAATAAGATTTTTCTTCAGAGTAATCTTGTTGAGAAACACCAAGTGGAAAGAATAAGGACCTAAATGTGAAAGTTTATAGAAGATTTTTGGTTAAAGAGTAATAGAAAAAGGATTGATATGAAATGTCTATGGAAACCAATGACTGAAAGGTAAGATGGAAGGGATCTTTTTGAAAAATTGTGTTATAATCCACGGGCCATTGGATAGTTTGAAAGAACCTTTTGAGAATACTATTTCAAAATTCAGGGGCCATTGGTGAGTTTTTCAGGGACTGTTTTGTAAGACATTATATTTTGAGGGACTAAAAGTGAATTTCAGCTGAAAACACAAGTTAGAGAAAAATCTAGAGTTTGAGGGTTTGTTCATCTCCTTCTCCTTCATCCCGCTACAGTATCCGATAGAAAAAGAAATTGAAGCAATTGGAAGAAATTAGAGGTTTTAAGGAGAGGGACTTGGAGGTCGTCGGAGGAAGCTCGCCGAAGGGATGGTTTGGCTTGGTAAGGATTTCTTGGTGTTGTATTTTTCATGTATGTATGCATGCATGTATATATGTGAGATTTGAAAAAAAAAATGATGGATTTGAATATATATTGATGAGGATGAGAAAGTAATTGTTGTGAAATTATTTTTGTGCTGAAAAAACCTTGTATTTGTGATGAAATTGTTTGGAATGGTGGAGGTATTTGCCGGATTTACTGTAGCACCGAGATTAGGGTTTGGTTTAGTTAATTAAGTTGATGATGATGATGGTTGGAATAAAATTGGTTGGGTTTAGCCAAATTGATTTGGTTGGATCAAACAAAGTTGGACTTGAATTGGTTGAGTGGAATTAAATTGATTGAGTTGGGTTTGATTTGGTTGAGTTGGGCTTGATCAAATCAAGTTGACATGGTTTGGGTTTGGTTCAGTTGATTTGGGCTAATGGTTATGGGCTGAACCAAGTTGGTTCAATGGATTTTGTATAAGAATTGAGTTGGTTCAAGGCTGGTTCAATGGAATTAAGGTCGGTTCAGGTTGGTTCAGCAGTGTTTACTCTAAATTGAGTTGGTTTAAGTGCAATTAAAAACCAGTTGGATTATGCAAGGTCGGGTTTTAACTGATTGGAGTGAGTGGGCACAATAGAGAGTCTATTATTATTTCTCGTATTTTCTTTTTGGTTTAAATGCCGTATTTATTTTATTATTATATTATTCTATTAGCTGTTGTTCGGGCTTGGGAGGGAGTTTCAGGTCTAGCAAAGAACCCAAGTGGACCAGGTGAGTTGGTAGTGGCTATTATTTTAAATAATTGGATTATGATTATTATTTTTAAATAATTATTTAATGGCTAATATTTTAGAAATAATTGTTTAAGTATTTCATTTTATCATGTTTAATTGAGTAAAATGCTGAAATATACTTATATTTATTGTCGTTGATGTTCATGACAATCGTATTAATACATCAGTTTTGTATAAATATACATATTTGCAAATAGTAAAAATATGCTTTGATTTGGAATGATTTGTGAAATCATGAGCGCGTATTAAAATGTTTTACCGGCAATATTTGCGGAATTGGTTTTCAATCTTGGTATAAGAATGGTATCCTGTATCTGGACTTTACTACTATTATGCATGTATTGTACTATGAATGCTTATCTTGGATAAGGACCCTGTGATATGATTTATACAATTTGTATTATTGTTGCATCTACATGATTTGTACTGTGAATGCTTATCTTGGATAAGGCCCGACTACTGCAGTAGTACATTCCCACTGGCCAGCCTTTAGAGGTGGCGTGGTGGACCTGAGTGTTGATTTGTCCAAATCAAGTGGGAGCGTAGAGCCCTGATTGGATGATAAATTGGGATCCTGGGGTCACCACACCGGACCGGTGGGCCAACATCATGGTTATAAAGACTTTGGCGGCTCCCAAACTAGTCGTGATGGCGGCTAAGTCGGAGAGAGTTTTCAGGCTGTAGACTTGAGAATGGTTTTATATTATCAGTTATTTTGACATTGATTTATGATGAATTTATGTTTCAAAAGTTCTTTAAAGATGTATTTTGCTAGAATTCTGGTATTTGGTAAAGTTGGAAGATTATTTGAGAAATTGATATTTATATACTTTATATACACTGTATTTAAGTATTTGAAATTATTGAGCAACTACCGACCAACTGAATGTGTTGTAGTTGCAGGAGCAGAATCCTAGATTGCCTGATCGAGTGTAGAGCTAGTCAGGATTGAGTCCATGACTGTAGTGGGTCCTTCTTTCTTTTTGTTATTGGTGGCATGATCTTGTAGCGTTGTACCCGCAAATTAGAGCAATTATATTTGTTGTATTTATGTATTTGAATTCTGTAGTTGGTGTAAAGTTGTAAACTGTGATTTGTAAGTCTGATTTGATGTTTGAGGGGCATCAGTTTCGAGTTAAAAAGAAATTTTTAACTAATGGGCGCCACATTTACCTCGGTAGAAGGGGTGGGTGTGACAAAAATCATGACTTAAATAAGGCTGGAATCGGGCATCCACACTGGTGTGTGGAATTTCCACATGCCCATGTGAATTTGCAGGAATTGATTTGTCAGCTGCGTGTGAACAGTAACTACTACAGTACCCTACTACAGTACTCCACCAAGAAAATACTCCCTAATCTGCACTTTCATCGAGACCACATGAACAGGCACATATCCATGTGGTAGATCGCGTTGCATCTTCAATAAAATCACATTTGACGATAATCTTTCTAGCATTACACAAGTCGGAACACATGAGTGTGACTGCCTTTGTACCCCTCTAATTTTCATGTTCACTCGAGCACAACAGAGGTTGGCACACACTCATATAATTTTGTGCACAACTTGTGTCTTCACATTTATTCACTCCAAGATTTCATCAACAACGTGCAATCACAATCTACTTTGGCTTCTTTCTTCCATACTTGTCTCCACAACCTTATATGCACAAAAGTAACACAAATACACATGTATGAGAAATAAAATATGAGAAAAGTACTGCTCATTGTAAGAAAAGAATACTTCGTATTACTAATACACAAGCACTTATCAAGTGCCTTTACTGCAGTAACCACCCACGAAAAAATTTCTCGTACCAAGAGATGCTCGAAACAAGTGATTCTATAAAAAAGAAAACCACCTATCAGACAAGTTCTTAAGTAGACATATTTTTCAATATGTTTTACATGCATTGAGCATCGTTTTTACCATGGTTTATGTCTCATAAAGTGTATTTGGTGTTCCTTTGTGCAAATAGGTAGTGAATGCCTTGAAGGAAGAAAAGGAAGCAGAGAAAGGTAATGAAGGAACATTTTGGGAGATTGAGTACAACATAAGTATCAAGACACAAGAGAAGCTCATGTACATGGAGGTGTGTGCCAACTACCAAAAGAATTCAAGCTAATTTGTGAGTTGGAAGGGCATAAATGAAGTTACACACCCATTTCCCTATTTGTGTAAAAAACGCAAGAGCGTCCCAATGATGATTCGATGATGAAAAACCATATACCTTACCATGTGGATGTGTGGCCGACCATGTGGCCCAAAGAAAAGAGTGTGTGAACCTTTTTTATGAAGATTACTATAGGAAAACACTATAGAGGCTAGTGGGAATTTTTGTAGCTCACACGGACACATGAAATCTCACATGGTCACATGGCGGCACGTGACAGACACAGTTTCTGACTATTAATTGCCATTTTACCCTATTCTTTAGAGACTTTTTGCTAGCGTTTGAAGTGTGAAGTGGCTAACATTGGAAGAGGAGGTCTTTGGCGAATTTAGGGCTGTTCTTCGCTAACTTTGATAGATCTTTTCTCCATCATAGCATCATGGGAGCTATTGGTAAGCTAGCTTCAAGGAGGGATCCTTAAGACATTGAGCGACACATTAAGGCCATCATCATGAATTCAAGGGGGTTTTATTCCATGGTTTTCATTGTTTTTCATTTCATTATTATTTGCTTTGTAATTTGCTCCATGGAGAGCTAAACACTAGTAGGTATTTGGGTATGTGGACCCTAGGATCATATTGATAGTGCTTCTCGAAAGTGCACAGAGTTGTCAAAGTAATAAATCCCAGGTGAGTGGGGTATCGTATCCACAGGGAAAAGGGATTAAAAATACTTAATTTGCTTCTTAACTATACGAAAGATGAATAGTGATATGTGTGATAAGATTCAATTTTCAAAAGTAAAGAAACCCGAAAGAGAGCAAAACTAAAGGAGAAGGTAAGGCAATCGATAAAGATGGGGTACCCGGGTATTGATCGGCCTAGGAAAATCGTTTCAAGTGGAAGAACTCTCTATTATGCTTCCTAACTAATGCAATGGTGAGTCAGGGATATCCTTTAATGCATGGCCCTAAATCTAGGGTTACCAAGCCTAATCCTCTACATGTCCTGGAGGAGACGTTGAACAACCTCTCAACCTCGCACTCGTAAGAAGGATTGCATTAAGCTCTGTGGATTCCAAGTGATAAATCTCTTCCTAATTGTAGACCTAACACTTTGGTCCTGAAGAGAGGTCCCTAACCACAATTAAGCTCTAGATGCTAAAATCACCTCAACACTTCACTCTGTTGCACTTGCAACTAAGCCCAAGCGGAGGATCATCCCTTAGCTCATTCGCTCTATTATGGCTGAAAAAAATTAGAGGAACAGAGGTAGAATTTATCACACTGAAGGGGAAAGGGGACACTCTTTTACCTCTCGACTCACCCTCTCAACCCTCTCCAATCAAGCTTTGTCTAATTCTCATGGTGTGTCACTCACTCACAAGGGTTAACACGTGAACTCTCAACCTTAGTCTCACTCTAAGGGGATATTCAAACAATCAAGCATTCAAGATTGGAACTCACAATAGCATCAATTAATTGAAAGCATAATAAAAAGATTCAATGAAACTAATACATCTTAGGATTCACAAATACCCAAGTACCCATTAGGGGTTTAGCTCTCCATAGAGCACAATACAAATGATAATGAAATCAAATGTAAAAGAGAACAATCCATAGGAAAACCACCTCGATAGTCGCGGTGATAATCTTATTGAGAGTCATCTACTCGTCATAAGATCCCCTTGTCTGGTATAAGATACGCTTCGCCGAATCAATCCAACGGAGGCTCCCTTACCAACCTTCTTCCAAGGAGATGACGATGTCAGAGCCGTAGAACCTCTCCAAATCCCTAGCCAAAACCTCTCAAAACCCTAGCCACAGTCCACTCTCAAGTTGGTGAAAAGATGGAGAAAACAATGTTGAAATCGGGGCTGAAATCAGCCTTAAATAGGGCTGGAATCGGGATTCCACATGCCCCTATGAATATTCCACACGGGCCTATGGAATTAACGCACGGGCATGTGGAATTTCCACACGCCCATGTGGTTCCTCTGTTTTGCTCTTTCTTCGACTGGCTGTGAACAGTACCCTGCTACAGTAATGTAAACGGGCACATGTTCACATCGTAGATCATCTTGGTTCTTAAATAAACAGTCATGTTGGTGGAGATCTTGTTAAATATGCACAAGCCAGAATACTAGGATGCAACTGCCTTCGTGCCCCTCCGAATCATTGTCTTAGCTCGAATACAAGAAGGTTGGCATACATTCTAGCATTCTAAACCTGACTCATGTCTTTGCGTTTGAGCCTTCTCAAGATCTTCTCCAAATAATGCGTAAAATGATCTACAATGGCTTCTTTCACAAATAATCGGCCTCACAACCCAACCTGCATAAAAGTACATAAATACACACGTATTAGCGCTAGAACCTAACAAAAGTAATGCTCATCATAAGGAAAGAACGCTTCACATTCTTATCGCACAAGTACTTATCAAACTCCCCCACACTTAAGCTTTTGCTTGTCCTCAAGCAAAAATTAAAACATTGTATGCATAGATGAAGGGACTACTGGTAGTGCTTGGACTTAGGTTCACCTAAGCATGCAAAGAAAGCATTCTAATAGGAAAGGAAATTTCAACACTAAATATGAAAGAATTAATGCTCTAGCTAAAAACTTGAATCAAAAAGGATAACAAACACGAAATCATGTAAGTGTGTGAACTCACTCAATTTAACACAAAGTATACTCCTCAAAGTTCTAGGTATAAGGGACTTATTTATCTACAAAAAGTACCAAACATTTCAAAAAGGGTAGTAGCTTCACACATCCTCTAAGGTAGCCCTTTCCAAAGCGGAAGCTAAGGTGTCTTTCACACTTTCGAGGTGGTAGCTCTTTCTACCGGGGTAGTAGCTCTATCTACCGGGGTGGTAGCTTTCACACATCCCATGAGATAGCTCTTTCTCTCAATAGGGCATAGCTAGTATCCGACTTATGAGAGTAGCTTCATACATCATGGGTAGTAGCTCTTTCATACTCCCCTGACTTATAGTGTTGTATTTGATGGAGCTAAATCCTTGGGGGTGATGTTCCAATGGGTTGTGAGGTACACACGACCAAGTGCCGAAGCACCTTGGCCGTGTCTATGACAAGTTCGCAATTCCCATGATGACAAGACCATCTGCACGCATACACGAGGTGGTTCAGTAGAGCTCAATAAAAGAAAAACAAAATTCGAGTATATATAAGGTAGAGCAAGAAATACACCTCGAGACAACAAAATGAAGATAAGCTCAAAAGGAAAGTCCTTTCTGAGGGTAACATGTCCAAAATAAAATGCAAGTTGAAGTAAAATAAAAGCAAGTCAAGTGTCGGCGCCACGCCTGCGGCTCCTCACACTCTTTGGTGCTAGATCAGAAGATGCTAGGGGGTCTAATGATGGTGATGTAGGGGGCGTCTAGGTGGTACGCCGTCGTAGTACAAAAGGTTCGGTAGCATCTCGCTGAGGGATCTACTATAAAACATCAAAACGCGCCATGAACTCTATGAATCATGCGGCTGCGTCGCAGCACCTCTGCTATCTCCGCTCGTGCCTCAGTGATCTCTGCCCGTACCACCCCCACGGCACTCTTGAGCCTCTCAAAATGATCATGGGCTCTGGATGATGAGAACATACGTACCGGGGGTGGGTCCTCTGTCGCCGGAGGTGCGTTAGTCTGATCTCTCTCTTGTTGTGATCTAAAGTTGCCTGAGACCCTTCAGCTGCAGCTTCCTCGTACCCAGCTGGTATATTCAGCACAAAAACACCCATTGGATACCTCTTGATCATACCCATAAGCCTCATTGTTTCCAAAGCGAGGGGTGCTGGAATTACCATTTTCACAGCACCTCTAATCGCATTTCGTAGATGCATCCCAAGAAAGAGTCTAGTGATGTATGGACCTGAGAAAATGACACCAAGCCTGGGGTATTGGCCTTGATGCCTCAAATATTCTGCTACAATGTGTCCCAGATGAATCGGGTCATTGCGCACCATGGAGTATAGGTATAAAAATTCCTGCTTGCTAAGGACTCCTGTGCTGTCGCCGCGACCGTTCACTGATCTACTCAAGATGGCGTGAAGGTATCTGTAACTAGGTCTAGAAAGACATTTGGCCTTGGACACTCCTGGCTTGTGTCACCCCCATCCATATAGTATTCAGTAAGACTTCTGGGGGTTAGGTTTCCACAATAGTCAGTCGGCATGTCATCATACTCTTCTGTTTAAATGAACTCCTCATCGTATAACCCAAGACTAACAGAAAACTGTGTGAGGCTCATGTTATGATGCTGCCCAAAGGCTCTGAGCTGAATGGTACCGACACTATCAAAATCAGCGTACGAGTGGTCAAACTCAAATGAAGTGAGCACCTCCAACGTGAGTGGGCGAATGGCAGGATCATAAAAATTCAAAAGCTTACACCAACCACCCACCGATACTTATTCCACAACCTCATCAGCCATGTCATCTGCTAATTGCATCTCCCTTAATGAGCTCACGTCAGGGATCCGTGTTTGACCAAATTTAAGGTTCGCTAGTTGCTCAAATCTAGTTTTCTGCTCGGGAAGTGTGAATTTTATGCTTTCTGGTTCAGGAGTAGGCTCCCTGGGACGCTTACACACTGTCTTCTTTGATCTGGGGGTCAAACCTGCATGTTTTGGAAAAAAAGCTTAATCAGTTTAGACCAAAATATACTTCTGCAGGAATCCACACCGTAGTGTAGAAAATTGACACGTCCGTGTGGATTCACGAGGAGTAAAAAACCGCACGGCCCCTTTGCATAAAGCTGTGAATGCATCTCCCTCTCATCTCAAAGCTTATGAAAACATAGCAAATATCATTTTAGCCTGGAACCGAAGCACATTTTCCAGTTTAAACGAATAAAATCGGATCGAATCAAAATAAGGGCATCCTCAAGATGAAACAGGGGTTTTACCGATGAGTTGAAGCGAAAAAAAATCCTTTAAATCGGCAACAAACTCAAGTTATCGATGAAGAATCACCGCTGGAAGATCAGGAGAAATACTGGGGAATGATCTCTACGAAGTTAAAAGTGTGCTAAGGAGAGGGGCTTATAACGAGAGGCGCAGCTTTATGACACCTGTACATCTACACGGATGTGCCAAAGGGACGCACGCCCGTGCGCCCAACTCACAGGGGCATTCACACGCCCCTTTGCGCTCTCCGGATGGAGGAGGGATCATCTGTAGAAATCCACACAGGCATGTGGAAAATACCCACACCTGTGCGGTGGTCACAAGGTTACCCACAAGTGCGAGTGCAAGCCCCTGTGTGCTCTCTGCAAAAAAATTCCCAAGTTTCTGCAGAACAACACACGCCCATGCGGAAATTCCACACGGCCGTGCGATCATCGCCAGGTCACTCACAGCGGTGAGTCCACACCCTTGTGCCTTCTCTGGATCAGCTCATAATACAACCCCACAGGCGTGTGAAAATTCCACACGCCCGTGCGTTTTCTCTGGATGACTTGAAAAACTCTACAGGCTCTGCAGAAATTTTCTGAACATGTTCACACATTTAGAGCCTGCTCTTTTATGCAACAATTACTAGTGAACAACAATAGAAACAAGCTCAAACGAATAAATCTTTGCCAAATCCACAAGAAAACACACAATGACACAGAAATCCACCAAAAATGAAAACAGCACAAGCATCTAAACATGAAGACACCAACACTTAACAAGTTATTCATGCAAAACTAAACTATGATTAGGAGAAATAGTAAACACTTGGGTTGCCTCCCAAGAAGCGCTTGTTTAACGTCGCTAAACTTGACGTACCTTGCCTTACTTCACGGGGGTTCATGAAGGAAGAATACTTCTTTGTCGGCATTACTAACCTCTCCTCCATGATATGGTTTCAGCCTGTGTCCGTTTACCTTAAACATACCCTTCTTTGGATGGGTAATCTCTACAGCCCCATGAGGTGAAATTTTGGTCACCGTGTAAGGGCCAAACCATCTGGATTTGAGCTTCCCCGGAAATAAACGGAGACGAGAATTGAATAGCAACACCTGATCTCCCACCTTGAATTCCTTCAGATTTTTAATATGCTTGTCATGCCATTTCTGAATTCTTTCCTTATAAATCCTTGCATTCTCATATGTTTTCATCCTCCACTCATCTAGCTCATTAAGATGTAGCATCCTCTGTTTCCCCAATTTGTGCAAGTCAAGATTCATGGTCTTGATTGCCCAGTATGCCCTATGCTCCAACTCCACAGGCAAGTGACAAGACTTTCCATAAACCAGATTATAGGGAGTGATCCCTATTGGTGTCTTGTATGCTGTTCGATGAGCCCAAAGTGTGTCATCTAACCTTTATGACCAATCCATCTTCCCTTGTTCCACAGATTTGGTTAAAATCCTCTTAAGTTCTCTGTTTGTGACTTCTTCTTCACCACTTGTTTGTGGGTGATAAGGAGTAGCAAGACAATGATGCACCCCATAGAGCTTCAACACTTTGGCAAGTTGAACGTTGCAGAAGTGAGTTCCTCGATCGCTTATGATAATTCTTGGAGTTCAAAACTGAGAAAACAACTTATTCAGAAATTTGACCACTGTTCTAGCATCATTGGTTGGAATGGCTTGAGCTTCTACCCATTTAGAAACATAATTAACCGCCACTAAGATGTATTGATTTCCATTAGACCTCGGGAATGGTCCCATGAAATCAATACCCCACACATCGAATACCTCACAAAATTGCATCGGATTTTGAGGCATTTCATCTCTTCTCGATAGATTCCCAGCCCTTTGACAGTTATCACATCGAAAACAAACTGATGAGTATCATGGAATAAAGTTAGCCAATATAATCAGGTGGCAAGAACTTTTTCAGCAGTCCTGCTCAAAGCATAATAGCCCCTACGGGACCCGAATGACAATGTGCAATGATGGTCCAACCTTCCTCCATAGATACACATCGTCGAACCACATGGTCAGCACAAATACAGAACAAGTAAGGATCATCCCAAAAGTAGTACTTTAAATCACTGAAAAACTTTTTCTTCTGCTGAAAACTGAGACCTTGCTTCATTACCTTCCCTGACAAATAGTTTGCAAAATCTGTGAACCATGGAGTACCCTCTGATTCTGTCTCTTGTATCGCATACAAATGTTCTTCAGGGAAAAAATCTTTGATCTCATTGCTTGTCGGTTCTTGCCCCTCACACCCTTCTAATCTTGAAAGGTGATCTGCAACCACATTTTCAGTTCCCCTCTTATCTTTTATTTCCATATCAAACTCCTATAGCAATAAAATCCACCGAATTAACCTTGGTTTTGCATCAGCTTTATTCATGAGATAACAGAGTGCTTAATGATCCGTAAATACTATCACTCTTGATAAAATGAGATATGGCCTGAACTTGTCAAAAGTGAATACCACTGCTAATAATTCCTTTTCACTAGTTGTATAGTTCTCCTGTGCGCTTGTGAGGGTCTTGCTAGCATAATAGATTGGATGGAATTCCTTGTCCTTCCTCTGTCCTAAAACCGCTCCTACAGCGTAATCACTTGCATCACACATGAGCTCAAAGGGTTCATTCCAATCTGGTATTGTCAGAATTGGTGCTTGCACTAATCTTTTCTTCAGCAACTTAAATGCACTTAAACAATCATCCCCAAAATTGAAAGAAGCATCTTTTTCTAGGAGGTTAGTCAATGGTTGTGTAATCTTTGAGAAGTCCTTGATAAACCTTCTATAAAACCCTGCATGCCCCAAGAAGCTGCGGATCCCCTTTACATTTGAAGGTGGAGGAAGCTTCTCGATTACCTCGATTTTTGCCTTGTCCACCTCCATTCCTGCTTTTAAAATCTTATGTCCAAGGACAATGTCTTCTTGAACGATGAAATGACACTTCTCCAAATTGAGGACGAGGTTCGTCTCTTCACATCTCACTACAACTTTCTCTAAATTCTTCAAAAAACTGTCAAAAGAGTTTCCAAATATTGAAAAATTATCCATAAATACCTCCATAATGTCTTCCAGCAAATCATCGAAAATGGCTGTCATACAATGTTGGAATGTGGCTGGTGCATTGCATAACCCAAAAGGCATTCTTCCGTAAGCAAAACGCCCATAAGGACAAGTAAAAGTGGTCTTTTCCTGATCTTCTGGAGCTATAGGAATTTGAAAATATCCTGACATACCATCGAGGAAACAATAAAACTGATGCTCTGCTAAACGCTCCAACATTTGATCTATAAATGGCAACGAAAAATGATCTTTGCGAGTGGCATCATTTAGTCTTCTATAATCAATACAAACTCGCCATCCTGTAACTGTCCTGGTCAGAATCAACTCATTCTTTTCATTGATTACCACCGTCATACCTCCTTTTTTCGGAACCACTTGAGTTGGGCTCACCCATGCACTATCGGATATGGGATAAATAATTCCTACATCTAGTAGCTTCATTACTTCTGCTTTGACAATTTCCTTCATGTTTGGATTTAGTCTTCACTGTGGTTGGATTACAGACTTGTAATCATCTTCCATTAAGATTTTATGGGTGAAAAAGGACGGATTTATGCCCCAGATATCTGAAATCTTCCATGCAATAGCCGACTTATGCTTTCTTAGCATACTAACAAGCTCCTCCTTTTGCTCCACCGACAAATCCAAGGCTATAATCACCGGAAGTTTAGATTCTTCCATCAAGAAAGCATACTCCAAGTGTCCTGGTAAGGTCTTGAGCTCTAAGGTTGGTGGGTCATCAATTGACGGATGCAACCTACTCTCCTTCAACCTGTCAATTTCCTCAAACTCGTTCGTTTCCTGCTCAACTTCATTTTTCTCATCCCCTAACTGTTAATGTATTTTCGTACGGTAATCAACAAGTGTCACTATATTCAAACCACAAATCTCTCCTACTGAGACTGACGCCCCTACAGAGAAATGTTCCTGCCTTTGTTCGTGATAAAATGAGTCGAACTGATTAAGAACTGTTTCCAAACTCTATTCTAAATAATCACTCGATGATGCCAATGCGAACCTCTCAAACTGATCCAACATAATATGTAATTCACAGTCCTGCTTCTGAATTCTGGCGATGTACTCTTCAACTGATTCTTCCACGACATGTTGAATGATATCCGACTCTTGCAAGAAGTAACATGGTGTGTCCGGTACTGCAAATGCTTGAACTTCGTCCTCTACATTTTTAACCATTTCAGTGATGGTGTCGATTAATCCGGGTATGTAAATCATTCTTCTGAAATCAAAAAGAAGGAGAACAAATCAGAACGATGATAGAAAAGAAAATATGAAATAAAATGGACAAAGGAATAGCTAATGAAACAAAAGTGCAAAGTATCTCTAAACGTGTTTTCCCCAGCAACGGCGCCAAAAACTTGACACTGCTCCACGCAAGTGCACGGAGTTGTCGAAATAATAAATCCCAGGTGATTGGGGTATCGTATCCACAGGGAAAAGGGAATAAAAATACTTAATTTTCTTCTTAACAATATGAAATATGAATAGTGATATGTGTGACAAGATTCAATTCTCAAAAGTGAAGAAACCCGAAAGAGAGCAAAAGTAAAGGAGAAGGTAAGACAATCGATAAAGATGAGGTACCCGGGTATTGATCCGCCTAGGAAAATTATTTCAAGTGTAATAACTCTCTATTATGCTTCCTAACTAATGCAATGGTGAGTCAGGGATATCCTTTAATGCATGGCCCTGAATTTAGGGTTACCAAGCCTAATCCTCTACATGTCCTGGAGGAGACGTTGAACAACCTCTCAACCTCGCACTCGTAAGAAGGATTGCATTAAGCTCTGTGGATTCCAAGTGATAAATCTCTTCCTAATTGTAGACCTAACACTTTGGTCCTGAAGAGAGGTCCCTAACCACAATTAAGCTCTAGATGCTAAAATCACCTCAACACTTCACTTTGTTGCACTTGCAACTAAGCCCAAGCGGAGGATCATCCCTTAGCTCATTCGCTCTATTATGGCTGAAAAGAACTCGAGGAATAGAGGTAGAATTTATCATAGTGAAGGGGAAAGGGGACACTCTTTTACCTCTCGACTCACCCTCTCAACCCTCTCCAATCAAGCTTTGTCTAATTCTCGTGGTGTGTCACTCACTCACAAGGGTTACCACGTGAACTCTCAACCTTAGTGTCACTCTAAGGGGATATTCAAACAATCAAGCATTCAAGATTGGAACTCACAATAGCATCAATTAATTGAAAGCATAATAAAAAGATACAATGAAACTAATACATCCAAGGGGTCACAAATACCCAAGTACTCACTAGGGGTTTAGCTCTCCATAGAACACAATACAAATGATAATGAAATCAAATGTAAAAGAGAACAATCAATAGGAAAAACCCGCTCAATAGTCACGGCGATGGTCTTGTTGAGAGTCCTCTACTCGTCGCAAGATCCCCTTATCCGGTAAAAGATACGCCTCATCGAATCAATCCAACGGAGGCTCCCTTACCAACCTTCTTCCAAAGAGATGACGATGTCGGAGACGTAGAACCTCTCCAAATCCCTAGCTAATACCTCTCAAAACCCTAGCCGCATCCCTCTCTCAAGATGGGGAAAAGATGGAGAAAAGAATGTTGAAATCGGGGCTGAAATCAGTCTTAAATAGGGCTAGAATCGGGATTCCACAAGCCCCTGTGGATATTCCACACGCCCGTGTGGCTCGTCTGTTTTTCTCTTTCTTCGGCCAGTTGTAAACAGTACCTGCTACAGTGATTTGCTGCAGCGTTTGCTACAGTACTGACCCAGAATACTCCTGAATCTATGCTTTCATCGAGGTAACGTAAATGGGCACATGTTCACGTTATAGATCATCTTGGTTCTTCAATTAACAGTCACGTTGGTGGAGATCTTGTTAAATATGCACAAGCAGGAATACTAGGATGTAACTGCCTTCGTGCCCCTCCGAATCATTGCCTTAGCTCGAATACAAGGAGGTTGGCATACATTCTAGCATTCTAAACCTGACTCATGTCTCCGCATTTGAGCCTTCTCAAGATCTCCTCCAAATAATGCGTCAAACGATCTACAATGGCTTCTTTCACAAATAATCGGCCTCACAACCCAACCTGCATAAAAGTACATAAATACACACATATTAGAACTAAAACCTGACAAAAGTAATGCTCATCATAAAGAAAGAACGCTTTGCAGTCTTATCGCACAAGTACTTATCACATATCTATGTATTGATTTACTTTTTGTTTTCTATTAAATCTGAGTTTATTTGAGTTTCAATCTTGCTTTCCCATTGCTTGTATGTTGTATTAATCCTTGTGGCTGATTTGTATTGCATGATTTGTTACCTTGGTGAAAGAGAGGTCTGTATTAGGGTTAGAACTCTAAGATTGAAGAGGGTTAAGAGGGTGAGTCATAAGATAGTGGAGTGTCCCCTTTCTCCTCCAATGAGTGCTTCCTATCTTCTTATTCCCTAGGCTTTATACAACCATATTTGGTGTGAGACGTAAAAATTAAGAGATTTCTCTGTCTGGACTTGTAAAGGGTTGGGGATCTTTCACCTAGAAGTAGGGTTAGATCTATCTTTATGAATCAGTTGTACTCTTAGGTATCCCTAAAGTTTATTGCAGTCATATGTGGTGTGAGGTGTTGAGATTGAGCGACTTCTCCACTGGGACCTCATAGGGGACTAGTATCTATGGCCTGGAGGCAAGGACCTATTGTTCTTGGATTACCTCGACTCATTTAACTCGGTTTAGGAACATTTAGTAAATCTTTTGCTTCATGTTAGATCCTACAGGAAGCAGTGGCGGGTACTTCATCTTTATTGATTGAGACTCCCCTTACCTTTTACTTTCCTTGCTTGCTTGCAATGTTCTTATTCTTGCAATTGAGTTCACTTCACCGCAATTTTGATTCCGACAAGATAACTAAGAAGGGGTTACTAATAATACTTCCATTTCTTGTGGATTCGACTACCCTACTCACTGGGTATTTTATTACTTTAACACTAGTGCACTTGCGGAACATGCACACAAATTGGTGTGTCAATTTTTTGGCAAGGTTGCCAAGGATGTGGATATTAGCAACATTAGGACTTAGTTACTTTAGTCGTTCACCTTTTGATTTATTTTTCTATTTCATAATTCTTTCTTTCACCATTCTCATTTTCACTTTTGTTTTTTATTCCTATTGGTAAACAGTAATTCCTTGTTTTTCTTCCATTTCAAGACCATGTTTAACGAAGCATCACTAATGGATATATTAAAGGAAATGTTGGTATCTAATGAGAAGAAGTTGGAACAATTTGTAGTGCGCCTTGATCTGAGTGAGTAATATGAGAAAATTCTGAGTTTGAGGGAAACTGAACTTTGAGAGATAGATGAAGAGTTTGGAATGCAATATCAAGGAGCCGAATTGTCAAGCTTGTTAGATTATTTTGAAAAATCTTCATTTATCTCTCTTAGAAACAAGGCGGAATATAAGCCGAAAGAGATTCCAACACCTTTCAAAATGGAATATGCAGTAGATTGTGTTGAACCTAAATCTGAATCAGATGAAGATGATGAGTTCATAGGTTGTTTCGAATCAATTTTGAATTGTTTGGATGTTTAAGTAGGTGATGTGGACAATTTGGATGTATTTGAGGTTAACAAATCATAACAAGAGGTACTTGAAGGTGAATTAGAAGGCACCTTGAAGGGGTTTGATCGCCGATTTATCAAAGACTTTCGAAGATAGCTCAACCATTGACCAAGTTGTTGGAAAAAGATGCTCCATTTGAATTTAATAAGGATTGCTTGCTTACTATCAATTTGTAAAAAGTGCTTATGTATAAATATTATTAAGTATACTTTTCTTACATTGAGCATCACTTTTATCATGCTTTATGGCTCATTCATGTGTATTTGTGTTCTTTTTTGCATTTACGGTTGTGGAGACAAGATATGGAGAAAGGAAGCAAAAATAGATCATAGACGCGTTTTTTAAGGAATCTCTTGCATTGAACAAGGATCAAGGAACAAGTTGTGATCATAGACATGTGGATGTGTGCCAACCTCCAAAAATGTGCAAGTGAATCTACAAGTTAGTCATACGCACATGCTCCAACTTTTGTAGAAGTTTCAAGAGCTTCATCAACATGTTAGAAAGAGAAGATGCGACATGATCTACTACATGGATCTGTGCCCAACCATGTAGACTCAATGGAAGATGTTGATTTCGGGATTACTGTAGCGATTTACTGTAACAATTCACTATAGTAGTTACTCTTCACAGAATGTAGAAAATGAAGAGCCTGGAAATTCACACGCCTGTGTGGAAATTCCACAGGGGCATGTGAAATCGTGATTTCAGCCCTTTAAATACCGCTTTGAAGTATTATTTTGGGGATCTTTTTCCTATCCTTTTCTTACCTTTTAGAGAAAGCGCGGCTAGGGCTTGGAGAGGTTTTTGCTAGGATTTTGGAGTGTTTCTATGGCATTTGACATCAATTTCCTTTGAAGGAGAGTTATTCGGGGAGTTTTCGACGGCATTGATCCCCCAAGGTGTGCCCTAGGCTCGACGAAGGAATCTTTGAAGAAGAAGAAGCGGCTCCTCAAGACCATCACCACGGAAAGCAAGGGGGTTATTTCCATAGAGTATTTGCATTTGTTTTTGACTTCATATTTGATCTTGTATTGCTCCATGGAGAGCTAAACCCCAAGTGTGTACTTGGACATGTAAACCCTAGGGTGATTTTGTTTCATTAACTTCTATTATGTTTCCTTTAATCGATGTTTTAATTGAGTTTCAATCTTATGCATTCATTGGTTTGATTTTCACTTAAAGTGACACTAGGAGTGAGAATCCATTTAAGTAACTCTTTAAATGAGTGACAGCTTCATTAGGGTTAAACTTAGTAAGATTGAAGATGGTTAATAGGGTGAGTCGAGAGGTAGCAGAACATCCCCTTTCCCCTCCAATGTGATTTAACCTACCTCCATGTTCCAAGATTTATTTGCAATTATGATAGAGTCAAGTGCTAAGAGACCTTCTCCGTTGGGGCTTAGTTGTGTGAGCGATAGAGTGAAGTGTTGAGATATCCTTAGTGCAGGGTTTTAATTGTGATTAGGGATCTTTGGCCTCGACCAAAGGGTTTGATCTAAATTAGGAAATAGGGTTTATCACTTGGAGTACCTAGAACCTCAAGCAATCCCACAGAGTGTGAGGTGTTGAGAGTATCCCTTTACACCAGGGCATAGTGTTGAGGGCTAGTCACGGTTGACCTTAGGTTTTGGACCGTATGTGTTTAGATTTCCACGACTCATTCAACTTTGATTAGGGAAGCATAATATTAGTCTTACACTTGAAACAATTGATTACCCCTTCCAATTACTCCTACTTACTCTCTTTTCATCTCTTTTTATTTTCATTGAAAGTTTAAATCACAATCACTAATTGATCTTCATTTTAGCTAAGTAGCAATACTTCTTATTTCTAGATATCTATTCCTATGGATTTGACTGCCCACCCATTAAGTACTTTATTACTTTGACAACCAATGCACTTGCGGTACACACACGCAAGGGGTGTCAATTTGTTAAAAGAAAAATTAACACAAGCACCTATCCTTATCTCACCAGATTCGATTCTCCCTTTTAAACTCATGTGTGATGCTAGTAATCATGCCATGGGAGCTGTTTTGAGGCAAAGGAAGGATAAGTGCTTTTAGCCAATTTATTATGCAAGAAAGAGTTTGACAAGTGCCCAAGAAAACTACTCCACCACTTAAAAGGAATTGTTGGGCGTGAAATTTGCATTTGACAAATTTCGATCGTACCTTATACTATCACAAGTAGTTATCTTCACGGATCATTCAGCACTATGTTATCTAATGAACAAATCTAATACCAAGCCAAGATTAATTCGTTGGGAGTTGTTGCTGTAGGAATTTGATGTAAAAACCAAAGACAAGAAAGGGGTTGAAAATGTAGCTGTCGATCATCTCTCTCACCTTGAAGGTTTGGAAGAAGATGGGTCATGGAAAACAAAAATTAGTGATTCATTCCCAGATGAACACTTATATAGTACGCATGAAATTTCCAAATTTGACACTCCATATTTTACCGACTTTGCAAATTACCACTCGGGGAGTTTCCTTCCTAAGGGACTCACATTATAACAAAAGGAAAAAATTCTTTGCTGATTTGAAGCACTTCTCTTGGGAAGATCCATACCTTTTCTAAATGTGTGCAGACCACATAGTGCGAAGATGTGTTTCGCGAGGGGAAGGATGGGACATTCTAGCACATTGCCATTCAGGGCTAGTTGGGGGTCATTATGCTTCAGGAAAGACAGCTAAAAAAGTCTTGAGTGCAGGTTTTTACTGGCCAACGCCATTTCAAGATGCTCAATAGTTTATGCAAAGTTGTGATAAATGTCAAAAAGCAGGATATCTCTCTAGGCATGATGTGATGCCCTAAAATCTAATTCAGTTTTGTGAGGTTTTTGATGTTTAGGGCATTGACTTTATTCGGTCATTTCCTAATTTCAATGGGAATCGCTACATTCTAGTCACCGTGGATTATGTGTCCAAGTGGGTTGAGTCTCAAGCACTCCCTACAAATAATGCCAGGATTGTAGTAAAATTCCTGAAGAGGTTGTTCAATAATTTTGGGGATAGAGTGACTCATTTTAGCAATGCTCAACTTGAGAAAATTTTGAAGAGATATGGTGTAAATGACAACACCCCTTATGTGTGTGTACTGCAAGTGCATGGGTTATCGATGTAACAAAGCACCCCGGTAAGTGGGTAGTCGTATAGACATGCAATAGTTGTTAGGAAGCAAGTAGTGATGCTATTTAACTATCGAGTGAACAAATTCATGATTTGAGTGAAAAATATTAATGGAAATAAAAATAAAGAAAATAGAAAAAAGAACAATAAGAATAAGGAGAGGTAATCTATGGGAAGATGATTATTCGGACATTGCTCACCATAGGACTATTGTTTCAGGTACAAGCCTAATAATTATGCCTCCAAACTAATGTTTCATGAGTCATGGAAATCCAAGAATCACGGTCTCAAACCTAAGGTCAACCATGACTAACCATTATACTATGCCAGGACAGAAAGGGATGCTCTCGACGCCTCACAATGTGTAGGGTTTCTTGAAGCTCTAGGGATTCCAAGTGATAAACTCTATTCCCTACTATAAATCTAATCCTTTGGTCTAGGGGAAAGACCCCTAGTCACGATTATACCCCAGTACTAACGATTACTTCAACACTTCACTCTATTGCTCACGTAACTAAGCCCGAGTGAAGTTTATCTCTTAGCACTTCACTCTATCATGACCGCAAAAAACTCTTGGAATGTGGAGGTAGGATAAATCACATTGGAAGGGAAATGGGACATTTCGCTACCTCTCGACTCACCCTCTTGACCCTCTTCAACCTTGCTTTGTCTAACCCTAATGAAGTGTCACTCATTTTCAAGGATTACCAAGATAGATTCTCAACCCTAGTGTCTCTCTAAGGGAAAATCAATTCAACAAGCATTCAAGGTTGAAACTCAATTAAAACATCTGTTAAAGAAATATAATAAGAGTCAATGAAACAAAATCATCCTAGGGTTTACAAGTCTGAGTATCAACTAGGGGTTTAGCTCTCCATGGAGCAATACGCAATCAACAATGAAATTAAAAGCAATTGCATGCAATCCATAGATAAAATCCCTTGTAGTCCATATCAATGGTCTTACAGAGCCGCCGCATCTTCTCCAAAGATTCCCTTATCAAACCTAGGGCACACCTCGCTGAATCGATGTCGACGAATGCTCCATCCCAATAGTTTTTCTCCAAAGGAACTCGATGTCGAATGCTATAGAACTGCTCTTTAAACCAAGCAAAAGCTTCTCCAAACCCTAGCCACGCTCTTCCCAGAAGATGGGCAAAAGATAGGAAGAAGATCTCAAAATCAAACTCTCATAGGGGTATTTATAGCGCCAGAATCAAGTATCCACACGGCCTTGTGGAATTTCCACATGGCCGTGTGGAGATTTCCAGGCCATGTTTTCCTGTGAGCTGTGAACAGGAACTGCTATAATAATTCACCAAAATACTCCCGAATCCATGTTCATCATCGTGGTAGCCAAGTCGGGCACACAACCATGCGATAGGTCATGTCACTTCTTCAATAAAACCACATTAGCAAAGCTCTTGACAATGTTGCACAAGTTGGAACACATGAGTATAACTGCCTTTGTCCCCCTCCGTTTTGTGTATTCACTTGAGCACTATGGAGGTTGGCACACTCCCACATGTCTTTAAGCACAACTTGTGTCTTCACGTTTGTTAAATTCAAGAATTTCATCAACAATTGCGTCCACGGTCTACTTTTGCTTCCTTTTTTTCCCAAATTTGTCTCCACAAACCTAAATGCAAAAAAAAACACAAATGCACACCAATGAGCGATAAAAAATGATAAAAGTTATGCTCAATGTAAGAAAAGTATACTTCATATTACTTATACACAAGCACTTATCAAACTCCCCCACACTTAATCTTTTGCTTGTCCTTAAGCAAAAATAAAACATTCAGGCATATAAGATGGAAAATTGAAAGTGATTAGCCTTAGGTTCATCAAAAGCATACAAAAGAGGTATTCTACAAGCAATGAAAAATTTAAACACCGAATAAGAAGAATCAATGCTCTAGCTTAAAACTTGAATCAAAAAGGACAATAACCCGATATTATGTAAGTGTGTGTAAACTCACTCAAGTTAACCCAACATGTACTCCTCAAAGTTCTTATTAAGAGGGACTTATCTATATGCAAAAAGAAAAGGTAGTAGCTTCACACATCCTCTAAGGTAGCCCTTTCCTAAGCGGCAACTAAAGTCGCTTTCACACTTTCGAGGTGTTAGCTCTTTTTACCAGGGTAGTAGCTTTCACTCGTCCTATAAGATAGCTCTTTCTCTCATTAAGGCATAACTAGTATCTGACTTATGAAAGTAGTTTCATACTTCATAGGTGGTAGCTCTTTCTACCCCCAATGGACAACAAAACAAACATATATTTTTTTTGTTTTTCGTTTCTTTCCATTTTTTCATAAAAATTAAAACAAGAAACATAATAACATAGTCCCTTAAATGATGATTTTGAGTTTCCAACAGGTTTAATGAATAAGTAGTTCAACAAGTGATAATCGGGAAAAAATTCCTAAAAATGAAAGTAAAACTAGAGGATGATAGTACTCATTGTTAAAAATCCTCCAAAACTTAAGAATATAATCATTGCAACTAAGGTGAACTGCCATTGGCTACATGAGCATGAATAATGAATGCACAAGTATAGAACATGTGTAATATGAACTCCCCCCTACACTTAAGATGTACATTGCCATCAATGTATGCATGCAAGCACAATACAAAAATATAACAGTCAAAAACATGTGTGTGGAGATGGGCAAATGAAGCAATACTCCCTTGAACTCCTAGTGTATGATTGATGAAGTTAAATTCATTGAGAGTTGAGTTCAAATTGGTTGTGGAGTACACACGATAATGTGAATACCATGATGACCGTGCAATGACTATTCCTCTATTCCCTGACTCACAAGACCATCTACACGTATACACAATGGGGTTCAGTACAGCTCTACAAAAACAAAGTAAAATCGAGTCTATAAAGATATGAAAATTAAATACAACTCAATAACAACTAAAAACAAAAAGATAAACTCAGAAGGAAAATCCTTTTTGAGTGGTACAAGTCCAAATAAAATGCAAAAATAAAGTAACAAAACATAAATTCAAAGAAATAAAATGACGCATCAAGGGTCAGAGTCCTGCTCATCTGGCTCTGCTGTAAGTACTGGTGATGCTCCTGGTGCTGCTAACAATGATGGTGATGCTGCTGGTAATGCTGGAGGTGTCGGTGGAGCTTGGTCTCTCATCACAAACGGTGAGGTCACGTCTTGCTCGAGTAGCTCCTGTAAGGTGTAAAGACGTGTCATCACCTCAGCATGGTTGGCGGCCTGTGTAGCGCGAACCTCAATGAAATTAGCTTTTAACACCCCCACATCACTCTCGAGCCTCTCTTAACGATCATGGACTTGATATGGAGAGAAGATGTGCACTAGAGGTGGCTCCTATGCTGCAGGTGGTGCCTCTATCTCCATGTGCTCCTACTGTGGCTTAGGAATAGGTTGAGAAACCTCGACTCCGCCACCCTCAATCTTGGCTAACTTTGGCAGAGGCATGACCATAATATAATCGTTGTCTCTATAGCTCCTCACCATGCCCATCAGCCTAATCGTCTCTAAGCTGAGGGAACAATGATATTCTCAGCCCCCCTAATGGGGTCAAGTAGACCCATCCCCATGATGAGTCTAGTAATGTATATGCTCGAGATAAGAACTCCTACTTTGGCATATTGGCCCAGGTGATGTAAGTAATCGGGTAGAATGTGTCCCAGATGGAGCGGCTCACTCTATACTGTCAAATATATATAAAGCAGCTCCTGACTACTGAGAACCCCTGTACTGTCACCATGTCCGTTCACTGATCTGCTCAGAACGACATGGATGTAAAGGTAAGCTGGTCATGAGAGGCATGTCACCTCGGAAATGCTTGGCTCATACTGTTCCTAGCCACATAATTCCCTATATGCACGCTGCGGCATCAAACTGTTTGGATAATCCATCGGCTGCTGCTTGTACTTGTCGATGTCATTATAAACCTTGTCAAAGAGCCCAAGTCTGATCGAAGAGTGGTTCATGCTCATGTTGTGATACTGCCCAAAGGCTCTGAACTGAATAGCGTATATCCTATTGAAAATGGACCACGAGTAATCAAACTCGAAGAACGCCAATACCTCTAAAGTTAACATACGTATCACCGGCTACTGTATCAACCGCCTCTATCTACCCACAGAGATCAACTCCTTGACCTCGTCAACTATCTTATCTCCCAACTATATCTTTCTCAAAGCATTCAAGTCTGGGAAATGAGACTATCCAAATATCAACTTCGACAACCACTCGAATCGTGGTTGATGTTTTAGGATGGGGAACTCAAGCTGCTCCGGTGACATTTTGCGAGGATGCTTACCGGTCTTTTTCTTTGATCTAGGTACCATTCATGCAAAAAACAGAACAAAAATCAATCAATAAGAACATTAAATCCAATACTACAAAAATCCACATGGGCATGTGGAAATTCCACACGCCCGTGTGGATCTTCACGGGTGAAAACCGCACGGCCAAATTGCAAAAACCATCTAAATACACCATGAAATCATTTCAGAACCATTCTATAGTCATTCACCAACCATTTGAACATGAAATCGATTCAACATTGACCAAATGAACAAAAGAAAATAAAGGATTTGGTGAAGAAAAGGAAGAAGGGACTTACCGACTAAATGAAAACTTGAAAACTTCGAATATGGCCAGAAAACTCACTTAAATCCCTTTAAATAGATGGAGAGGATTCCGGAAGATGAAGGAAGGCATTCATTGAGCGTTTGGGAGTTTTAGAATGAAGAGACGTGAGTGGGTTTTAATGAAAAATCATGCCCTTTTGTGTTCTGTGTATCCACACGGGCGTGTGGAAATTACCCACACCCATATGACTCTCATAGGGTCACTCACAGGGGCATACACACACCACTATCTGCACTCGGGATAGCTCTTTTTAACTCTTAATGCATCCATATGGCCGTGTGGAAATTTCCCACGCCCATGTGCCCGACCTACAAGAGCACCCACAAGCCCCTGTGGCTTCTCTGTTCTCCTAAAAAAGTTGCTAAGTGTTCCAAATGCCGCTGTGGAAATTCCACACGGGCATATGGTTGCTCGAAGGGGGACTTATATGCCCCTGTGTGCTCTCAGGATGGAGAAGATGTCTCTGCAAAGATTTACACACCCGTGTGGGAATTCCCCACGGGTGTGTGGCCATCACAAGGTCGCTCACAGGGACCCTCACATGCCCATGAGTCTTCTCAGGATGGAGAAGTTGAGCTCTGAATAGAAACACATGACCGAGTGAAAATTCGACATGGTTGTGTGTCTTGTCTAGATGACTTGGAAAAATTATAGACTCTGAAGAAAAATTTCTGCAACACTAATACATATATACAGAGCCTGCATAAACACTAAAGAACTGACCATAGATTTATGATAACATGCTAAAATGACCTAAAAGTTCACCAATCACAATAAAGCGAGCTAAAAACAACAGCAATCCATTAGAAAAACACAACAATAGCATGTAAATATCAAGACACCAATACTAAAGCTCTTATTCATGCAAAAATTAAACTAAGACCTAGAAAAAACATCCTTACCTTATGGGGGTTGATGAACGAAGGTTGTCCTCTTACCTATAACTTGAAAGCATGATGAATATAGTTTTTGCAAGGTAGAGGGAGAGTTATCGAGTTTGTTACCAGAGAAGGGTTCGTCACCCTTACTCTATGAATGCTCATCCCCACTAGCATTGCTGTGTTTCTTGTGGCGTCTCCTTGACATTTTGGGGTTTTGGATCATCCTCTTCATGACTCCCGGTGTAGGTTGCACCTTGTCCTCTAGACCAAGTGATAAAACTTCTTCATTCTCCACCTCTTAATCTAACCACCCTTCCAATGGGTCTCGACACAACATTTCCTGCACATAATCATCAATCAACTCATCACCATCGAGTACAGATAAAGTAGCTCTTGCCGACTCAAAACACCTGTGCTATCACCACGTCTGTTCACTGATCTGCTTAGAATGGCGTGGATGTATTTGTAGCTCGGTCAAGATAGGCATGTAGCCTTCGTCACTCCCAGCTCATACTAACTGTGACCACATTAGGTCCCGTATGCTCTTTGAGGAGTCAAACTATAAGGATAGTCAGTCGGTAATTGGTCATACTTCTCACGGTCAGTAAAAGCCTTGTCGTACAATCCAAGTTAGACTGAAAACTATGTGATGCTCATACTGTAATGGTATCCAAATGCTCAGAAATATATGACATTAATACTATGATGGCGTCAAATTTAGAATATGATCGGTTGAGCTCAAATGATGCTAATACCTCCATTGTCAACATACGGATAGTTGGCTCACGAATGGTCAACAATCTCCTCCACCTACCCACAGAGAGAAACTCCGCTATCTCTTCAGCTATCTCATCTGTTCACTAAACCTCTCAGAGTGCACTCAAGTCCAAAAATCAAATCTGACCGAACTTGAGTTTGGATAATCTCGCAAATCGAGCCTGGTGCTCAAGAATCACAAACTCTAACTACTCTGGTTCAGGAGAAGACTCACTTGAACGCTTCCCGACTTGCTTCTTCGATCCTGGGAGCTATACCTGCATGAATTGAAAAGAACTTGATCAAAAAAACTCAAAGACTCAATACTGCAGAAATCGACACGGCCGTGTGGAAATTCCACATGCCCGTGTGGATCCACGGGGCATGAAAACCGCAAGGCCACTATACAAAAATCTAAGAAATATATCATAAAAATCATTCCAAAATTATTCTAAAGAATCCACCAACTATATAACATGTGAACGAAAATGCAATCACTAGATTTAACCAAAATAAATCAAGATTTGGCGAAGAAAGCGGGAATGAGGGTTTACCGATGAAATGAGAATGAAATCCGTGAAAACGGCCGGAAAACTGAAACAAAATCTCTCTAAATCGACCGTGAGAAGTTGGCAGAGTGAAAGGATGCATTCTCTGAGTGTTTGGGAGTGATAAGATGAAGAAACGCGAATAGGTTTTAAAGAAAAGCAGCTCCTCTTGGCATTCTGTGCATCAACACGGGCGTGTGGAAATTACCCATGCCCGTGTGACTCCATAGTGGAGCTTCATAGGGGCATTCACATGCTCCTGTGTGCTCTTAGGATAGCACAACTCACCTATAAATGCGTCCTGATAAGTGCTTGTATGATATGAATGCGAAGCATTCTTTTCTTATGTTGAGCATTACTTTTCTCCGGTTTTTACAATAATATGTATGTTTTTATGTTACTTTTATGCAGTAGGGTTGTGAGGCCGAGTATGAAGGAAATAGGCCAATGTGGATCACAATGCACCGATTTTGGAGGAAATTTTGCCAAGGTTCAAACGCGAAGACATAGGTCGATGTGAGATGCTAGAATGTGTGCCAACCTCCTCATATTCGATTTAGCACATCCATTTGGAGGGGCACAGAGGCAGTCACACTCGAGCATTCCGACTTATGCACATAGAACAAGAGTTCCACCAATGTGTACACCATTGAAGAAGCAAGTGATCTGACAAGATCCCCTTGCTTATATCCCGCAAGTGCACGGGCTTGTCGAAGTAATAATCCCGGGTGAGCGGGGTCGAATCCACAGGGAGTAGGGAGTGAAAATACTTAATTTGATTCTTAGCTATGTGGAATATCAATAGTGATAAGTGTGAAATTGATTCAATTCTCAACAATAAAAACAACAAGTGAAAGAGCAAATGTAAGAAGAGGGTAAGGCAATCGATAAAGAATGGGATACTCGGATAATGCTTCACCTAGGATAATCGCTTCAAGTGCAAGAACTCTCTATTATACTTCCTAATCAATGCAATGGTGAGTCGTGGAAATCCTTACATACATAGTCCCGAATCTAAGGTCAACTATGCCTAACTCTATACATGTCCCGGAGGAGAAATCGAACAATCTCAACACCTCGCACTCGCATAGAGTTGCAATGAGCTCTAGGGATTCCAAGTGATAAATCTATTCCTAAATATAGACCTACCCCTTTGGTCCAAGTGGAAGGTCCCTAGCCACAATTACGCCCTAGATACTAAGATCCTCTCAACGCTTCACTCCACTGCACGCACAACTAGGCCCCAGCGGAGGTTCATCCCTTAGACCATTCACTCTATTATGGCCGCAAAGAACTCGAGGAATGGAGGTAGAATCTATCACGTCAGAGGGGAAAGGGGACGCTCCTGTACCTCTCGACTCATCCTCTCAACCCTCTCCAACCTAGCTTTGTCTAACGCTAGTGGTGTGTCACTCACTCACAAGGTTACCAACAAGAACTCTCAACCCTAGTGTCACTCTAGGGGAAATGTTCATACTGATCAAGCATTCAGGTTGGAACTCACAATAAACATCAATTTATTGAAAGCATAATAAAGAAGTTCAATGAAATGAATACATCCCAGTGTTCACAATCATCCAAGTACCCACTAGGGGTTTAGCTCTCCATGGAGCTTAGTACAATCAAAGAAATCGAATGTAAAAAGCAATGAATCCATAAAGAAACCCCCTCGATGGTCATGTCGATGGTCTTGTGGAAAGTCCTCTACTCGTCGTCCAAGGATTCCTTCATCCGGTATAGGATACGCCTCGATGGAAGCTCCCCTACCAACCTTCTTCCTAATGGAATCACGATGTCGGAGCCGTAGAACCTCTCCAAAACCTTGGCCAATACCCCTCAAAACCCCAGACGAATCTCTCTCACAAGTTGGGGAAAAGATGGAGAAAATAATACCAAAATCGGGGATGAATCGGCTTTAAATAGGGCTGGAATCGGGTAACTCCACGGGCGTGGACGATACACGCGCCCGGGCGTGAACGTGTGCCCGTTTGCGTTACCCCGATGAAAGTATGGAATTGGGAAGCTATTCAGGTCAAATACTGCAGCAAAGCAGTGCAGCAACATTGTAGTATGTACTGTAGCAGCACTGTTCACAGCCGACCTAGAAACCAGAGAAACAGAGAATCCACACTGGCGTGTGGAAATTATCCACGCCCGTGGAGTCGCCCGATTCTAGCCCTATTTAAAGCCGATTTAGCCCCAATTTTGGTATTCTTTTCTCCATCTTTTCCCCAACTTGCGAGAGGGCTTCAGCTAGGGTTTCGAGGGGTATTGGCTAGGTTTTTGGAGAAGTTCTACGGCTTCGACATCGCGCATCGTTTGGAAGAAGGTTATTGGGAGAGCTTTCGTCGGCATCGATCCGGCGAAATGTATCCTAGGCCGGACAAAGGATCCCTTGCGATGAGTAGAGGATCTCCACAAGACCATCGACATGACTATCGAGGCGGTTTCTCTATGGATTCATTGCTTTTACATTCTATTTCTTTGATTGTACTTAGCTCCATGGAGAGCTAAACCCCTAGTGTTTACTCGGGTATTGTGAACACTAGGATGTATTTGTTTCTTTGAGCCTCTTTATTATGCTTTCAATAAATTGATGTTTATTGTGAGTTCCAACCTTGAATGCTTGATTGTATAAACATTTCCCCTTGAGTGACACTAGGGTTGAGAGTTCTTGTTGGTATCCTTGTGAGTTTGTGACACACCACGAGCGTTAGACAAAGCTAGGTTGGAGAGGGTTGAGAGGGTGAGTCGAGAGGTACAAGACCGTCCCCTTTTCCCTCCGGCGTGATAGATTCTATCTCCGTTCCTCAAGTTCTTTGCGGCCATAATAGAGTGAATGGTCTAAGGGATGAACTTCCGCTGGGGCTTAGTTGCGCGTGCAACGGAGTGAAGCGTTGAGGTGATCTTAGTATCTAGGGCTCAATTGTGGTTAGGGACCTTCCACCTGGACCAAAGGGTTAGGTCTATTATAAGTAAGAGATTTATCACTTGGAATCCCTAGAGCTCATTGCAATTCTATGCGAGTGCGAGGTGTTGAGATTGGTCGATTTCTCCTCCGGGACATGTATAGAGCTAGGCATAGTTGACCTTAGATATGGGACTATGTAATTAAGGATTTCCACGACTCACCATTGCATTAATTAGGAAGCATAATAGAGGGTTCTTGCACTTGAAACAATTATCCTAGGTGGAGCATTATCAGGGTACGCCATCTTTATCGATTGCCTTACCCCCTCTTTACTTTTGCTCTCTTTCTTGTTGTTTTTATTGTTGAGAATTGAATCATTATCACACTCCTTATCATTGATTTTTCACATAGCTAAGAATCAAATTAAGTGTTTTTACTCCCTACTCCCTGTGGATTCGACCCCGCTGACCCGGGATTATTACTTCGACAAACCCGTGCACTTGCGGGATATACGCAAGGGGACCTTGTCAAGTTTTTGGCGTCGTTGCCGGGGAGTAGGCGTTTAGAGATACTTTGCACTTTGTTTTCTTAGCCATTTCACCATACATTCTGTTTCATATCTTCTCATTCTATCATTGTTCTGACGTTTCCTTATTATTTTTATATAGGAAATGATTAACATGTTTGAATCATTTGGTACTATCACGAGAATGGTTGAACACGTGGAGCAAAAAGTTCAAACGATTGCATGGCATGACATGCTGTGTGCTTCTCACTGTGAGCAGTGTACAGGGCAAAATAATGAATTAGATAATGTGATAAAGCAGTTTGAGGAATCCACGTCGGCGTTAATGAGTGACCAGTTAGAGGAAAGTGTAGAAAGAATACTTTCTCAGTTTGATTCTTCCTATCAAGATCAGAAGTAGGAACTCTTTTCAGTTGGGGTTGCTATTTCAAAAGTAGAACTATGTGGAATGGACACGTTGATATCTGTTGAAGATTGTAAGGAGATAGGTACTCAGTTAGAAGAGGAGGAGAATAACTGCAAACATGAGGCGAATGTTTTCGAGGAGATTGATGAATTGAAAGAGGGCGGCTTGCACCCATCAATTGTTGAACCACCAGAACTTGAGCTTAAAACTCTTCCAACACATTTGGAATATGCATTCTTAATGGAGGACTCTAAACTCCCTGTGATTATAGCTTCAAACTTGTCTGCGGAGCATAAGGATAAGCTTGTTAGCATGTTGAAAAAGCACAAATCAGCTATTGCATGGAAGAAGTTGTTAAGGCGCAAGTAATAAAACTTTTGGATGCGGGAATCATCTATCCCATATCAGATAGCAAGTGGGTGAGCCCAACCCAAGTTGTCCCGAAAAAAGGAGGAATGATAGTGGTGAAGAATGAAAAGAATGAGTTAATCCCCACTAGGACAGTTACTGGTTGGCGAGTTTGCATTGACTATAGGAGACTGAATGACGTCACTCAGAAAGATCACTTTCCTTTGCCATTTATTGACCAAATGTCGGAACGACTAGCGGGACATCAATTCCACTGTTTCCTTAATGGCATGTCGGGATATTTTCAAATTCCAATAGCCCCAGAAGATCAGGAGAAAACCACATTTACTTGTCCTTATGGTACCTTTGCTTATAGAAGAATGCCTTTCAGGCTGTGCAACACTCCTGCAACATTTCAGTTCTACATGACAGCTATTTTCGACGACTTTCTCGAAGATAGTATGGAAGTTTTCATGGATGATTTTTCAGTGTTCGGGGACTCTTTCGATGCTTGCTTAAACAATTTGGAAAAAGTATTAGTGAGATGTGAAGAGACGAATCTCGTACTTAACTGGGAGAAGTGTCACTTTATGGTGCAAGAAGGCATTGTCATTGGACATAAGATTTCCCAGGCAGGTATGGAGGTGGATAAGGCGAAGATTGAGATAATTGACAAGCTTCCTCCACCTACGAATGTAAAGGGGATCCGCAGTTTCTTGGGTCATGCAGGTTTTTACAGAAGGTTTATTAAGGAATTTTTGAAAATCTTCCAATCGTTGAACAAACTTCTGGAGAAGGATACCCCTTTTGACTTCAGAAATGACTGTCTGAATGCATTCAATGTGTTGAACGAGAAGTTAGTGCAAGCACCAATCCTGACAACACCAAAGTGGGATGAGCCGTTCGAAGTAATGTGTGATGCTAGTGATTATGCAGTGGGAGCGGTTTTGGGTCAGAGAAGAAATAAGCAATTTCAACCAATCTATTATGCTAGCAAAACTCTCACAAGTGCACAAGAGAATTACACCACTACTGAAAAGAAATTATTAGCAATAGTGTATGCTTTTGATAAATTTAGACCATATCTCATCCTATCTAATGTCACCGTGTTCACAGATCATTCGGCACTCCGTTATCTCATGAACAAGGCAAATGCGAAGCCGAGATTGATTCGGTGGATATTGTTGTTGCAAGAATTCGATATGGAAATCAAAGATAAAAAGGGGACAGAGGATGTGGTTGCCGACCATCTGTCAAGACTAGAAGGTTGTGAGGGGCAAGAACCGGTAAACAAGGAAATTAATGATTTTTTCCCTGAAGAGCACTTGTATTCGGTACAGGAATTAGAATCGAAAGATATTCCATGTTTCGCAGATTTTGCGAATTATCTATCAGGACGAGTACTGAAGGGGGATCTAAGCTTTCAGCATAAGAAGAAATTTTTCAGTGACCTTAAGAACTTTTTTAGGGAAGATCCTTACTTGTTCCGTATTTGTGCAGATCAGGTGGTTCGAAGGTGCGTTTCTAGAGAGGAAGGTTGGAACATCATTGCGCATTGTCAATCAGGCCCAGTGGGGGGGGGGGCATTATGCTTTAAGTCGAACTGCAGAGAAGGTTTTAGCCAATGGGTTCTATTGGCCAACCTTATTCCAAGATGTTCACCAGTTTGTTTTATGATGTGATAGTTGTCAAAGGGCTGGAAATTTATCGCGAAGGGACGAGATGCCTCAAAATCCCATGCAATTCTGTGAGGTATTTGATGTTTGGGGAATTGATTTTATGGGACAATTTCCAAAGTCCAATGGAAATCAATACATTCTAGTGGCAGTTGACTATGTTTCCAAGTGGGTGGAAGCCCAAGCTCTTCCAACTAATGATGCACGAACTGTGGTGAAGTTTTTAAAGAAGCTATTTACCCTCTTTGGAACTCCAAGGATCATTATCAGCGATCCCGGAACCCATTTGTGTAATACACAACTGGCGAAAGTGTTAAAACGTTATGGGGTTCATCATCGTCTAGCTACTCCTTATCATCCGCAAACAAGTGGGCAAGTGGAGGTCACAAATAGAGAGCTCAAGAGAATATTAACCAAATCATTGGAACAAGGGAAACGAGACTGGTCCGAAAGATTGGATGACATACTTTGGGCTCATAGAACAGCATATAAAACTCCAATAGGGACCACTCCTTATAATTTAGTGTATGGAAAATCTTGTCATTTACCGGTGGAATTAGAGCACAAAGCATATTGGGCAATTAAAGTGATGAATTTTGATTTGCGCAAATCTGGAGAGCAACGAATGTTACATCTCAACGAGTTAGACGAATGGAGGATGAAGGCATATGAGAATGCAAGGATATACAAGGAGAGAATTTTGGAGTGGTATGACAAGCATATTAAGATGCCAAAGGACTTCAAAGCAGGCGATCGGGTGTTACTGTTTAACTCTCGTCTATGTTTATTTCTGGGGAAACTCAAATCAAGGTGGTCTGGTCCGTATATCATAGCCGAGGTTTCACCCCATGGAGCTATTGAGATTAATCATCCGGAGAAGGGCACACTCAAAGTGAATGAACATAGGCTGAAACCATACTATGGCGGAGAGATTTGCAGTGACAATAGAGAAGTATTCTTCCTCCATGAACCTCCATGAGGTAAGGCAAGGTACGTCAAGCTTAGTGACATTAAACAAGAGCTTCTTGGGAGGCAACCAAAGTGTTTCCTATTTTCTTAGCTTTTAGTTTAGTTGTTTGCATTAATTCTTTGTTATGTGTTGGTGTTTTAATCTATTAGACGTTTGTGCTGAGATTTCATTGTGAACTTTTAGTTTTTTTTTTAATCGTGTTTTTCATGTAGAATTGGTGAAGTTTGGTCTTGTGAGCTCTATTTTGTGTTTTTCAATGGTAAAAATTTGCATAATAGGGAAGGCTCTGAGTGTGTAAACATGTTCAGAAATTTTCTGCAGAGCCTGCAGATTTTTCTAAGTCATACAGAGAAAACACATGGGCGTGTGGAATTTCCACACGCCCGTGGGTATATACTGCGAGCTCATCCACAGAAGGCACAGGGGCGTGCGGCTGCCCCTCTAAACGACCATGCGACTGTCACACACCCGTGGGTATTTTCCACACGCCCGTGCATGAGCGGTCAGAGTCAAAGGTGCGCTTTCCCGAGAGAGCACAGGGATGTGTGTACGCCCCTGTGGTGCTCTTGAAGTGAGGCGCACGGGCGTGGGGAATTTCCACACGCCCTTGTTGATACACAGAATTCCAAGAGAAGCGATTTTTTCCTTAAAACCCTTGTGATCCATCTCATTCTTCATTTCTAGTCACCAAAGAATGAATTCTTATCATCTGTTCGACCGTTCATCGTTGTTTTGGGAGGATTTTACTTCACATATCATATCAATTTTCAGAGTTTTCAGAGTTTTCACAATATTTCTTCGATAACCTTTTCATCCTTTTTCTTCGCCAACTCTTGTTTTTCACAGATCAAATATCCTTGATTGCGAATTTCCATGCATGATATATGTTTAGGAAGCGTTTGGAATTGGTTTTAAATCAAATTTTGAGAGTTGTTGTGCACCCGTGCGGGAGCTTCAACGCCCTGCAGATCCACACGGGCGTGGGTAATTTCTACAAGCCCGTGTGGAATTCTGCAGTATATTGCTTTTGAGATTCTTTGATCGTTTTCTTCTTTTATACTACAGTTATGGTTCCTCTCCAGAAGAAAAATGAAGTGAAGCATCTCAGACTTACACCACCCGAGCCATTACACATGGAATTCTCAAACCCCGAGCATCAAGCTCGATTCGAGAGACTTTCAGCACTCGGGTTTGGGCAGATTTGTTTCGTACATTTGCAAGTGCTGAAAGATATTCAGCAAGGTGATGAGGTGACAAATGAAATTGAGGAGATGCTAGCGGTGGGAAGCTAGAGGAGGTTGCTGACGATCAGTGAGCCAGCTTACCGCGCATTGCCGCTAGAGGTTTTAGCGTCTTTTGAGTTTCATTTAATGCACGGGAGATTTGATACCACGGAGGTGATACAGTTTCGAGCATTCGGACATCCATTCTCCATGAGTGTCACCGAGTTCGTAATTCGGACAGGCCTGTACTGTTATAACCAGGGTTTACTATAGATTGCTTTAGCCCATTGCTATAGATTTTTCAGCCCAAGATCGTGGCGCCCTCGATCCTCGTAGCAAACCGGTTCTCAGAAAGGCATCGATTCTCGAGCGATCCGTTCTCGTAGAAGCCTCGTTTGATAGCAGCCCGCCATCAGTAGCAACCCTGCTCCTCGTAGCATCACGATTTTTCCCTAAAACCTATCTTCTTCTTTTTCTTCTCCTTCTTCTTCCCTACTTGGCCGAACCCTTCCCTCTTCCTAAATTCTTTTCCGGCGAGATTCTTGTCCTCTTCCTTCCTTCCTCACTCTTGAACTTGGTAAGCTTGGATTTATAGTTTTCATACCGTATTTATTCTTGTATTTTTCCTTGTTTTAGTAAAACCTAGATTTTTCTCCATGGATTTGCATGTTTGTAGGCTTAAATTGAAGCCATTGATTTGTTGTTCATGTTTGAGGATGCTTGTGGTGAAATTTCTTGAATTGGTATTGTAAATTTGGAGAAAATCTTAGTTTTAAGGTCGGGTTTACTGTAGCAATTCCGAGGTTACTCAGTAGCACCACAATCTTTAGTTGTTTCTTTTTATTTCTTTTGGATTAGATTGAAGCTAAAACCCCTAGAAACTCATTGGGAACCTTTAAACCTAGTTTTGAGCCAACCCTAGGATCGAATTAGGGTTGTTTGTTAGAAACTTGGGGTTTTCTTGTTTGTTTCGTTTTTGCTAATTTTTTTGTTGTGATTTGTCATGCTTTGGCAAGGAGAAGAAGTCTTGGATGGAGGCAAAGGCTTAGCCGAGGAGTAGCTTCGAGGAAGACAAATTTCCTTTCTCGTGAGTGGAATTATTTAGCATAGCTTTATTAGAAGAATGCCAATAGCTATATATTTATATACATATATATATGCATATCATGTTTTAAGTAAGTTTTATTGATTTATACTTGTTTGGTATTATGGTGAATGATAGTTATTACTGAGAAAATCTTGGATGTCTCATTTGGCATTTGAATTGTTATCGTGGGAATTGTGATTAATATACATATTCATGAGTTCGTGAAATCTTTATTTAGTATAAAACTTGAGAATTGTTGTGGAAACCTTTGTTTCTGTGAAATGTTAGGCTTGGAACAAATTTTGAATTATTGAGAGGAAAAGGATTTCCATGTTGTTGCTTGTGTTGGGACTTGCAAATTATTTTGTGTTAAAAGTTTGGGCTTTGCTTATGTGTTTATCTTGTTCTCGTACAAATGGCCGAGGTATTCTTGATTTATGATTATGACTGGATATTGTACTCCGAGTGGAGTTGTGTTTTATTGTGGTGATTGTTTTGGTGATATCCTCATCGCAGTAGGGCGGTCTTCACGGCCACCCTATTGAGGTGGCGTGTCGACCGGCTGATTACTACGAGGGCCGCTCGGGTGGGAGTGTAGAGCCCTGATCGGATATTCATCGGTAGCCGGAGTCACAAACCCGGTGAACCCGATGGGTCAACGTCAAGGGCATGAGTACCTTGGCGGCTCGAACTCTAGCCATGGCCACTGCGAAAGTTTAGAGAGTTTTCTAGACCATGCTATGTTGGGTGAGTGTTGAGTATTATGTTTATTTCAAAACCATGTTTCATAATTTTTTGTGTTGAAAACCCCTAGTTGGGGTAAAAGGGTTTTCTTGGTATTATTATGTTGTTTTACTTCTTTTAAAGACTTCTATTATGTATGTTAATGTTTCTAAACTTGTATTACTTTGGTAAAACATTTATTTTGATGATTCATTATTGTTATTTTTTTGTCGTTGGTGTATTTTTTTCTGCTAAGGTTGTGCTAACCTCCCTCACTCGAGTAACTTTAGTTACTCATCCCTCTTTCTTTCTCCCACTCACTGCGTGTAGTAGGTGTGACCGTGTGGCAGCAGATCTGGGCATTTGCTTCTGCTCTATCCCCCTATTGTATTTTCTTCAGCTCATGTATGTTATTATTGTCATGGAACATGTTATAAGACCTATGGATCCACTAGTGTGTAGAAAAACCTTGTTGCATGGTTTAGTATTTAAATACTCTTAAACTTCGTGTATTACCATTTCCTACTGTTGTTAGGGTGTTTCCCTGTGTATTTTTGTGAACCTCTATATTTCCTGTATCCTATTGTTGTTGTTGTTGTTGTTACTTGCTCGTTGTGTAACATTGTTTTTTTCTCGTTCTATATCTCGCGATATGTATATTGTTGAATTCGGTGTGTTGATTAGCCTTGCGGCATCCTGAGGGTTGAGTGGCGGGGTATCCCTCCTCGGGATTGCTGCAGCGATTGTCGCGTCCCGTGGGCCCGCGGGTCGGGGCGTGACATGTACGATGTCGCTTACACAGGTATAGTGGAGTATGGACGATTACCGGCAGATTTTCCAGTATATGTAACTCCATATCATGCGAATAGGATTTTGTGTGGCCAAGGGGAGTATGAACCGGGGTTGTCGAAGGCCTCTAGCTTATCTCGGTTCAGCTACAGATATTTGCACGAGCTATCGGGCAGTCCGTGACAGGTCGAAAGCGAGATAACACAAACTGCTTTGACCAAGCTGGATTTGCTTTTTTTGTACTCCATGGCCAGCAATATACCACTTCACTTGGGTTGCATACTGGCGGATATTCTGCAGTACCAGGGTTTGGGAATGGGTTTTGCTGGCCCCTATATCACCAGACTTATTTTGGGAATGGGTTTGGGAGACGCCTTACGTGGTGCTGAGAGGACAGTTGTGCCTACCCCTCTTGCGTTTGATAGTATCAGGATGATGGGGTTCGTATGGAGGTTTGGGCCAGGAGTCTATATTCTTGCTACAGCTACCGCAGAGACCACCAAGAGCGAGGGAGATACTGCGGGGGGTGTCCAGCAGATTCCCATACCTTCTATAGCACTGGGTACTGGAGCTTATGATCATATTGAGAGGCTGGAGACCGATGCGAGAGCGATTTGTACAGAGGTAGCGGAGCTCCTGGCTATGCAGTCGGCTCAGTACATAGATCTTCTGGCCCGGTTCGACTTTCTACGTGATCTACTGAGATCCAGACCCTCAGTTCCTCTAGCACCTCCATCCTCTACCCCGGCACCGGTAGACCCACTATGTGCTTCACCAGCAGCAGCAGTATAGGAGCCTAAGAGCAGCACCGACACTTGATTTTTCCTTTACTTTCTTGCATTTTATTTTATTTTTCCTGTTTTTAGAGTTTTTCACTAAGAAAGGATTTCCCTTCTGAGTTTATTTTCATTTTGCATCATCGAGTTGTATTCATTGCTTTATCCTTTATATACACTCGATTTATTTTGCCTTTATTGAGCTTCACTGAACCCCCTCGTGTATGCGTGCAGATGGTCTTGTCTTCTTGGGAATTGAGACTTAGTCATGGGCACGGCCAAGGTACTGAGGTACTTGGCCGTGTAAGCTTCACAACCCGTTGGAACCCTACTCCCAACGAACTAGCTTCATCAAACGTCACACTAGGAGTCAGGGAAGTATTGTTTTGATTGCTTCTCCCACATTTGCTTTTGAATGATTAATATTTTGAGTGAACTTGAATGTGTACATTGGGGACAATGTACAACTTAAGTGTGGGGGGAAGTTTCATAGTGCACACATCTTTTCTATTGTTCTTGATTGCTATATGCTCAAATAGACAATGGCGGTTCATCTTAGTTGCAATGATTGTATTCTTGAGTTTAGGAGAATTTCTAACATTGAATGTTTTCATGCTCTAGTTCTTGCTTGAATTTCTAGGAATTTTTTGCCCGATTTATACTTAGTGCACTACTCACTCTTTGAACTCTATTGGAAACTCATGTTCGATGTTAAAGGGACTAGTTAGGTTTATTTTCTTGTGCTAAATTCTTAAAAAAACAAAAAAAAAATTGGAAAATGAAAAGAAAGAACAAAATAGTTTTATTATTTGTGCTTGTTGGGTGGAAAGAGCTACCACCTATGTAGTATGAAGCTACTCTCATAAGTCGGATACTAGCTATGCCCTAATGAGAGAAAGAGCTATTTCATAGGATGAGTGAAAGCTACCACTCCGGTATAAAGAGCTACCACCTCGAAAGTGTGAAAGGCACCTTAGCGGCCGCTTTAGAAAGGGCTACCTTAGAGGATGTGTGAAGCTACTACCATCTTTGAAATTATTGTCACTTAAGTAGATAAATAAGTCCCTTGTAGTTAGAACTTTGAGGAGTATACCTTGGGTTGTTTTTGAGTGAGTTCACACACGTACACGATTTCGGGTTTTGTTTCCTTTTTGATTCACGTTTTTAGCTAGAGCATTGATTTTTCGTATTTAGTGTTGGAATTTCCCTTACTTGTAGAATGCTATCTTTGTATACTTTGGTGAACCTAAGGCCAAGCACTTCCAATATCTTCTTCATTGATGCATATAACGTTTTTAATTTTTGCTTGAGGACAAGCAAAAGCTTAAGTGTGGGGGAGTTTAATAAGTGCTTGTGTGATATGAATGTGAAGCATTCTTTCCTTATGTTGAGCATTACTTTTCTTGGGTTTTTACACTAATATGTGTGTTTTTATGTTACTTTTATGCAGGTAGGGTTGTGAGGCCGAGTATGAAGGACATAGGTCAATGTGGATCACAATGCACCTATTATGGAGGAAATCTTGCTAAGGTTCAAACGCGAAGACATAGGTTGATGTGAGATGCTAGAATGTGTGCCAACCTCCTCATATTTGAGTTGGCACATCCATTTCCAGGGGCACAGAGGCAGTCACACTCGAGCATTCCAACTTATGCACATAGAACAAGAGTTCCACCAACGTGTACACCATTGAAGAAGCAAGTGATACACGACGTGAACGTGTGCCCGTTTGCGTTACCCCGATGAAAGTATGGAATTGGGAAAATATTCAAGTCGAATACTGCAGCAGAGCACTGTAGCAACATTGTAATATGTACTGTAGTAGTACTATTCACAGCCGACCGAGAAACCAGAGAAACAGAGAATCCACACGGGCGTGTGGAAATTATCCACGTCCGTGTGGAGTCGGCCGATTCCAGCCCTATTTAAAGCCGATTCAGCCCCGATTTTGGTATTCTCTTCTCCATCTTTTCCTCAACTTGTGAGAGGGCTTCTGCTAGGGTTTCGAGGGGTATTGGCTAGGTTTTTGGAGAGGTTCTATGGCTCTGACATCGCGCGTCGTTTGGAAGAAGGTTATCAGGAGAGCTTTCGTCGGTACCGATCCGAAGAGGTGTATCCTAGGCCGGATAAAAGATCCCTTGCAACGAGTAGAGGACTCTCCACAAGACCATCGACATGACTATCGAGGGGGTTTCTTTATGGATTCATTGCTTTTACATTCTATTTCTTTGATTGTACTTAGCTCCATGGAGAGCTAAACCCCTAGTGGATACTCGGGTATTGTGAACCCTAGGATATATTTGTTTCTTTGAACCTCTTTATTATGCTTTTACTAAATTGATGTTTATTGTGAGTTCCAACCTTGAATGCTTGATTGTATGAACATTTCCCCTAGAGTGACACTAGGGTTGAGAGTTCTTGTTGGTAACCTTGTGAGTGAGTGACACACCACGAGCGTTAGACAAAGCTAGGTTGGAGAGGGTTGAGAGAGTGAGTCGAGAGGTACAGGAGCATCCCCTTTCCCCTCCGGCGTGATAGATTCTATCTCCGTTCCTCGACTTCTTTGCGGCCATAATATAGTGAATGGTCTAAGGGATGAACTTCCGCTGGGGCTTAGTTGCGCGTGCAACGGACTGCAGCGTTGAGGTGATCTTAGTATCTAGGGCTCAATTGTGGTTAGGGACCTTCCACCTGGAACAAAGGGTTAGGTCTAGTATAAGGAAGAGATTTATCTCTTGGAATCCCTAGAGCTCATTGCAATTCTATGCGAGTGTGAGGTGTTGAGATTGTTCGATTTTTTCTCCAGGACATGTATAGAGTTAGCCATAGTTAACCTTAGATTTGGGACTATGTAATTAAGGATTTCCACGACTCACCATTGCATTGATTAGGAAGCATAATAGAGGGTTCTTGCACTTGAAACAATTATCCTAGGTGGAGCATTATCCGGGTACCCCATCTTTATCGATTGCCTTACCCCCTTCTTTACTTTTGATCTCTTTCTTGTTGCTTTTATTGTTGAGAATTGAATCATTATCACACTCCTTATCATTGATTTTTCACATAGCTAAGAATCAAATTAAGTGTTTTTACTCCCTACTCCCTGTGGATTCGACCCCGCTCACCCGGGATTATTACTTCGACAAACCCGTGCACTTGCGGGATATACGCAAGGGGACCTTGTCACATCCACACGAGTGTGTGGAAATTCTCCATGCCGTGTGCCTGATCCACAGGGGCACCCACACGCCCCTCTGGCTTCTCTGTCCACACAAAAAATTTGACTAAGTGTTCCACACGCCCTTGTGGAAATTCAACATGGGTGTGTGAATCTTCATAGGGGTACTCACAATTGCATTCACACCCCTATGTGTCTTGTTGGGATTGAATCTAGGACTTTGCAGAGAAACACACGCCCCTATGTCCTATCGGGATGAGCTCTGAATAGAAACATGGTCGTGTGTCTTATCTGATTGACTTGGAAAAAGTTACAGACTTTGTAGAAAATTTCTGGACACTTATACAAATACAGAGCCTTCTTATAATATGAAAAATTGGCCAGATAATCATGAAAAACACGCTCAAGTGACCAAGAAACTTCACCAATCAGAATTAAGCAGACAAAAACACCAATGATCCACGAGAAAAACACAACAATAGCATGTAAAAATTAAGACACCAACACTCATGTCGTTATTCATGAAAACATTAATCTAAAACCTAAAAATAGTAAAGATTTGGGTGCCTCCCAAGAAGCGCTTGTTTAATGTGACTAAGTTTGATGTACCTGACCTTACCTCACGGGGGCTCATGGAGAAAGAATACTTCCTTATCATCGTTATAAACCTCTACAACAAAATATGGTTTGAGTCATTGTCCGTTCACCTTGAATGTACCTTTCTCTGGATGTGTAATTTCATTAGCACCATGGGTTGATACTTCAGTTATAGTATACAGCCCAAACCATCTGGACTTGAGTTTCCTCAGAAATAGCCACATGCGAGAATTGAACAATAATACTTGATCACCAACTCTGAACTCTTTCAGATTTTTGATATGCTTGTCATGCCACTTCTGAATTCTCTCCTTATAAATCCTTGCAATCTCATATGCCTTCATCCTCCATTCATCCAACTCATTGAGATGAAGCATTCATTATTTTCCTTCTTTGCTCAAGTGAAAATTCATGGCCTTGACGGCCCAATAGGCTTTGTGCTCAAGCTCTACGGGTAAATGATACAACTTAGCATACACCAGATTATAGGGCATTGTCTCTATTGGGGTTTTATACACCATTCTGTGAGCCCAAAGTGAGTCATCCAAGCGTTCTGACCAATCCCGCTTTCCTTATTCCATGGACTTTGTCAAGATTCTCTTAAACTCTCTATTCGTGACTTAAACTTGATCACTTGTCTATGGGTCGTAAGGGGTAGCAAGGTGATGATGCACTCCATAACGCTTCAACACCTTCTCAAATTGAGTGTTGTAGAAATGGTTCCTCGATCACTAACGATAATTCATGGGGTCCCAAATCGAGTGAATAACCTCTTCAAGAATTTAATCTCTCTTATAGCGTCATTAGTAGGTAGAGCTTTATCCTCTACCCATTCAGAAACATAGTTAATCACCAATAGAATATATTGACTTTGGGAATGGCCCCATGAAATCAATACCTCATACATCAAACACGTCACAAAATTGCATCGGATTTTGAGGCATTTCACCCCGTTGCGATAGTTTTCCAACCCTTTGACAACTTTCGCATCGAAGATCAAAATGATGTGCATTCTGAAATAAAGTTGGCTAATAGAATCCGGCAGCCAAGTCTTTTTCAACATTTCTACTTGATGAATAATGCCCCCTACTGGCCCGGAGGTACAATGTGCAAGGATTTCCCAACCTTTTTTCCTTGATACATATCTTTGGACCAATAAATAGTTTGCAAAATCTGTGAACCATGAGTATCCTCTTATTCTGAACTCTGAACAGTATACAAGTGTTCCTCAGGAAAAAAAATCTTTAATTTCCTTGGTTGATGGCTCTTGACCTTCACACCCCTCCAAACAAGAAAGATGATCTGTAACCACATTTTTGGTTCCTCTCTTATCTTTTATCTCCATATCAAACGCTTACAACAATAGGATCCAACGAATCAGCCTCGGTTTCCAATCAACCTTCTTTATAAGATAATGGAGCTCCGAATGAAAGGTAAATATAGTGACCTTAGATTGGATGAGATATGGTCTGAACTTGTCAAAAGCAAACACCACTGCTAAGAACTCTTTTTCGGTGGTTCTATAGTTCTCTTGAGCACTCGTGAGGGTCGTGCTAGCATAAAAATGGGTTGGAATTGCTTACCTTTCCTTTGCCCCAAAATTGCTCGAATAGCATAGTCACTTGGGTCATACATGAGCTAGAAAGGCTCATTCAATCCAGAGTGATTGAAATCAATGCTTGTGCTAATTTATCTTTCAACAGATTGAAAGCGATCAAAAAAATCATTCCCGAAATCAAAGGGAGCATCTTTTTCAAGGAGTTTTGTCAATGGTCGCGTGATTTTCAAAAAGTCCTTGATGAATCTCCTATAGAAGCCCCCATGCCCCAAGAAACTACGAACTCGTTTCACATTTGTAGGTGGGGGAAATTTAGCTATGACTTCAATCTTCAACTTGTCTACCTCCATTCCTATTTGGGAAATATTATGACCATGGACAATGCCCTCTTGGATCATGAAATGACACTTTTCCCAATTAAGAACATGATTTGTTTCCTCACATGTCACCAATACTCTCTCCATGTTCCTTAAACAAATGTCAAAAGAATCTCCGAATATTGAGAAATCATCCATAAACACCTCCATGATATGTTCTAGGAGATCATAAAAAATGGCCATCATGCAGCGCTGAAATATCGCCGGTACATTACACAAACCGAAAGGTATTTTTTGATAAGAAAAGGTCCCATAGGGGCAACTAAATGTCATCTTCTCTTGATCTTCTGGAGCTATGGGAATTTGAAAGTATCCAGACATACCATCAAGGAAGCAATAAAACTGATGCCCAGCCAATCGCTCTAACATTTGATCAATTAACGTGATGAGTACTTGTGTGTTAAGAATGTGAAGTTTTATTTCCTTACATTGAGCATTACTTTTATTAGGTTTAAGCGCTAATACATGTGTATTTATGTTATTTTGTGCATGTAGGGTTGTGAAGTAAGTATTAAGAAAAGAAGCTAAAATTAGATCTTGAACGTACTATTTGGTGGAATCTTGGAAGGAACAAACGTGAAGACACAAGTGGGGCTTTAAGATACGTGAATGTGTTCTAACCTCCATATATTCAAGTCATTACGAAGGCAGTTATATTTGCATATCCCGACTTGTGTATTAATAGCAAGATCTTCACCAATGAGACCTTTGATTGAAGTAGAGTTGCGATCTACGTCATAAATGTGTGCCTGTTTATGTTGCCTCGATGAAAAGTATGGAATTGGGAGTGTTTTGGCGAAGCACTATAGCAGATAATGTAGCAAATCACTGTAGCAGTTACTGTTCACATCCAGCCGAAAATCGGGTTTCCACAGAATCGGCACGAACGTGTGGGAATTCCCCACGCCCATGTGGAGAATTCATAGGGGTGTGTGGATGCCCGATTGCAGTCCTATTTAAGCCACGATTCAGCCTGATTTTTTAGAGAATCTTTAACCCTTCTCTCCAACTTTTCTCAATCTTTTGAGAGATTGTCAGCTATGGTTTTGAGAGGCTTTAGGAAAGTCTTTGGAGTGGTCCTACGGATTCGAGAACGCGCTTCTCTTGGAAAATGACTGTTGGGGGAGCTTTCGTCGGCACTGATCCGGCGAGGTGCCCCCTAGGTCGAACAAGGAAACCTTTGTAGAAGAAGAGGCTACTCCACAAGACCATCGACACAAATGTTGAGGGTGGTTTTCCTATGGATTCCTTGTTTTACTTTCGATTTCATTATTGAGTACATCTTGCTCCATGGAGAGCTAAACCCCCTAATGGGTACTTGGATTTTGTAAACCCTAGGATGTTATTGTTTCTTTGATATTTTATTATGCTTTCCTTAATTGATGTTTTAATTAAGTTTCAATCTTGAATGCTTATTGAATGATTTTTCCTTAGAGTGACACTAGGGTTGACAGTTCATCTTGGTAACCTTTGTGGATGGGTGACATGCTATAAGGGTTAGACAAAGCTAGATTTTAGAGGGTGGAGAGGGTGAGTCGAGAGATAGTGGAGAGTCCCTTTTCTCCTCCGGTGTGATTTATCCTACCTCAAATTCTTGGAGTTCTTTTCGGTTACAATAGAGTAAAGAACTAAAGGATAAACTCTACTGGGGTTTAGTTGCACTAGCAATAGAGTGAAGCGTTAAAGTAACTTTAGTTATGTGGCTTAATTGTGACTAGAAGTCTTTCGCCTGGACCAAAGGGTTAGATCTACACATAATAATAAGGTTTATCACTTGGAATCCTTATAACTCCATGCAATTTTGCATAGTGTGAGGTGTTGAGACTGAGTGATTTCTCTGCTGGGACATAGTGTAAAGTTAGTCACGGTTGACCTTAGGTTTAGGACCGTGTACTTTAGGATTTCTACGACTCATTAAGCATTAGTTAGAAAGCATAATAGTAGGTCTTGTACTTGAAACATTAGTCCTAGGGGAGCATTATCCGAGTACCCCACTTCCATCGATTGCATTTCCTCTTACTTACTTAGGCCTCTCATTCTTGTTTCTTTTGTTTTTGCTTACATTGCATTTTATCGAACCAATCATTATTCATTTTCGCTTCGTTAATTAGCAAATATAGTATTTTTATTCCCTACTCCCTATGGATATGATGCCCCACTCACTAGGGACTTATTACTTTGATAAACCTGTGCACTTGCGGGTCACATGGAAGGGGTATAATCAAAATGGTAATTGAAAATGATCCATTCAAGTTGCATCATTCAACCTTCTATACTCAATGCAGACGCGCCAACTTGTAACTGTCCCGGTTGGGATTAATTTATTCCTTTCATTTCTCACCACTATCATTCCTCCCTTCTTCGGGAATACTTGACTCGGGCTTACTCATGCACTATCGGAGATGGGATAAATGATTCCCGCATCCAGAAGTTTTACCATCTCTGCCTTGACAACTTCCTTCATGTTTGTGTTCAATCTTCTCTATGTTTGAATCACAGACTTGTAATTGTCCTCCACTAGGATTTTATAAGTGCAAAATGAGGGATTGATGCCTTTTACGTCAGAAATCTTCCAAGTAATGGCAGATTTATGTCTCTTTAACATGCTCACAATCTTATCTTTCTGGTCTGCAGAGAGATTTGAAGCCACAATAATAGGGAGCTTTGATCTTCCAATTAGAAAAGCATATTCCAAATGTGCTGGCAAAAAATTGAGCTCTAACTTGGGTGGTTCCTTAATGGATTGTCGAAATCTGTTCTCTTTCAATCTATCAATTTCCTCTAACTATACTGAATCTTGCTCAAAGGCGTCGTCTGAACCAAATTTTCTCTCTCATAAGTTTCCTGGACTGTCTTCAAAATACCCGATGAGAAAATCTCAAACCTTGTTCTTGATAAAAAGAATCAAATTGAGCAAGAACCTTTTCCAAACTTCTTTCCATCTGATAGCCCATAGATAATAGTGCTGACTTTTCAAACTGATCTAACACACTTTCTAGCTCACAATTTGTAACCCGAATCTCACTAATATGATCAACAACTAATTCTTCGCAAGGGTGGTTGTTTGTAGGGTACCCTTGCTCACAATAGCATGTAGTGGACTTTATTGCAAACAATTGCATCTTAAGTTCTATGTTCTCAACCATTACCGCTATGGTGTCAAATAACTCGATAATGTTCATCATCTTTCCTGAAATCAAAGAAAGAAAAACCAAATCAGAACGATGGAAGAATAAGAAAATGTGCAATAGAATAAGTGATGAATAGCTAAAATAGCAAAGTGCAATGAGTTTCAAAAATGCCTATTCCACGCCAATGGTGCAAAAAACTTAACACATTCTTTCGTGTGTACCATAAGTGCACGGGTTGTCAAAGTAATAAAAGTACCTTGGTGAGTTGGTAGTCATATCCACAGGGAAAAGTGATCAGAAACACAAGAATTGCTATTTGACTATGGTGAAGATGAATCAATGGTGGTGTGTATAATATCAACGTGAAAAAGAAATAAAAAAGAGAGAGAGAGAGAGAGACGCAATATAATGATAGGAGAGGTAATCGATAGAAAACGGGGCACCCAGACATTGCTCCCACAAGGACTATGGTCTCAAGTACAAGACCAACCATTATGTCTCTTAATATATACTTAATGAGTCATGGAAATCCTAAAAGACACGGTTCTAAACCTAAGGTCAACCGTGACTAACCCGACACTATGCCTTTGTAGAGAAATCGCTCAATCTCAACACCTCACACTGTGTGTAGGGTTGCATAATGCTCTAGGGACTCCAAGTGATAAACCCTATTCCCTAATATAGATCTAACCGTTTGGTCCAAGCGAAAGACCCCTGCTCACAATTAAGCCCCAACACTAAGGATTACTTCAATGCTTCACTCTATTGCTTGCGTAACTTATCCCTAGTGGAGTTCCACTCTTAACACTTCACTCTATTGTGACCATAAAGAACTCTTTGAACACGGAGGTCAGATAAATCAAACCGGAAGGGAAAGGGGAAGTTCCGCTACCTCTCAACTCACCCTCTCAATACTCTCCAATCTTGCTTTGTCTAACTGTCATGGTGTACCACTCACTCACAAGGATTACAAATGTAGATTCTTAACCCTAGTGTCACTCTAAGGGAAAATTGATAAGTGCTTGTGTGATATGAATGTGAAGCATTCATTCCTTATGATGAGCATTACTTTTCTCGGGTTTTTACACTAATATGTGTGTTTTTATGTTACTTTCATGCAGGTGGGGTTGTGAGGCCGATTATGAAGGAAAGAAGCCAATGTGGATCACAATGCACCGATTTTGGAGGAAATCTTGCTAAGGTTCAAACGCGAAGATATAGGTCGGGTGTGAGATGCTAGAGTGTGTGCCAACCTCCTCGTATTCCAATTGGCACATCCATTTGGTGGGGCACAAGGGCAGTCACATTTGAGCATTCCGACCTATGCACATAGAACAAAAGCTCCACCAACTTGTCCATCATTGAAGAAGCAAAGCGATCCACGACATGAACGTGTGCCCGTTTGCGTTACCTTGATGAAAGTATGGATTCGGGAAGCTATTTAGGCAGATACTGTAGCAAAATACTGTGGCAGCACTGTTCACAGCCGCCCGAGAACACAGGAATTCAGAGAATCCACACGGGTGTGTGGAAATTATACACACCCGTGTGGAAATTCCACATGGGCGTGTGAAAAATCCACAGGCCCGTGTGGTTGCCCGATTCCAGCCATATTTAAAGCCAATTCAGCCCCGATTTCAGCATTCTATTCTCCATCTTTTCCCCAACTTGAGAGAGGGCTTCGGCTAGTTTTTTGAGGGGTATTGGCTAGGTTTTTGGAGAGGTTCTACGGCTCCGACATCGTCTTTCCTTAGGAAGAAAGTTGGTTGGGGAGCTTTCGTCGAGGCGTATCCTATACCGGACGAGGGAATCCTTGGATGACGAGTAGAGGACTCTCCACAAGATCATCGACACGACCATCGAGGGGGTTTCTCTATGGATTTATTGCTTTTACATTCTATTTCTTTGATTGTACTTAGCTCCATGGAGAGCTAAACCCCTAGTGGGTACTTGCGTATTTGTGAACCCTAGGATGTATTTGTTTCATTGAATCTCTTTATTATGCTTTCAATTAATTGATGTTTATTGTGAGTTCTAACCTTGAATGCTTGATTGTATGAACATTTCCCCTAGAGTGACACTAGGGTTGAGAGTTCTCATTAGTAACCTTGTGAGTGAGTGACACACCACGAGTGTTAGACAAAGCTAGGTTGGAGAGGCTTAAGAGGGTGAGTCGAGAGGTATAGGAGCGTCCCCTTTCCCCTCCGACGTGATAGATTCTACCTCCATTCCTTGAGTTCTTTGCGGCCATAATAGAGTGAATGGTCTAAGTTATGAACTTCTGCTGGGGCTTAGTTGCGCATGCAACGGAGAGAAGCGTTGAGGTGATCTTAGTATCTTGGGCTTAATCATTATTAGGGACCTTCCACCTGGACTAAAGGGCTAGGTCTATAATTAGGAAGAGATTTATCACTTGGAATCACTAGAGCTCATTGCTACTCTATGCGAGTGCGAGGTTGAGAGGTTATCCCCTAGAGTGATACTAGGGTTGAGAGTTCTTGTTGGTAACCTTGTGAGTGAGTGATACACCACGAGTGTTAGACAAAGCTAGGTTGGAGAGGGTTGAGAGGGTGAGTCGAGAGGTACAAGAGCGTCCCCTTTCCCCTCCGATGTGTTAGATTCTACCTTCATTCCTCGATTTTTTTGCGTCCATAATAGAGTGAATGGTCTAAGGGATGACCTTCCGCTAGGGCTTAGTTGCGGGTGCAATGGAGTGAAGCATAGAAGTGATCTTAGTATGTAGGGCTTAATTGTGGTTAGGGACCTTCCACCTGGACCAAATGGTTAGGTCCATAATTAGGAAGAGATTTATCACTTGGAATCCCTAGAGCTCATTGCAGTTCTATATGAGTGCGAGGTTGAGAGGTTATCCAATCTCTCCTCCGGGACATGTATAGAGTTAGGAATGGTTGACCTTAGATTTTTGACTATGTAATTAAGGATTTCCATGACTCATCATTGTATTGATTAGGAAGCATAATAGAGGGTTCTTGCACTTGAAACAATTATCCTAGTCAGAGCATTATCCGAGTACCCCATCTTTATCGATTGCCTTACCTCCTCCTTTACTCGTGCTCTCTTACTTGTTGCTTTTACTTTTGAGAATTGAATCACTATTGATCTTTCACATAGCTAAGAAGTGAATTAAGTGTTTTTATTCCCTACTCCCTATGGATTCGATACCCGCTAATCCGGGATTATTACTTCGACAAACCCGTGCACTTGCGGGATATACGCAAGGGGACCTTGTCAAAAATCAATTCAACAAGCATTCAAGATTGGAACTCAATTAAAACACCAATTAGAGAAAACATAATAAAAGGTCAATGAAACAAAATCATCCTAGGGTTTACAAGTCCAAGTACCCACTGGGGGTTTTGCTCTCCATGGAGCAAGATACAATCAATAATGAAATTGAAAGTAAAAATAGGCAATCCATAAGTAAAACCCCCTTTTAGTCCGTATCGATGGTCTTGTGAAGTAGTCTCATCTTCTCCAAAAGTTTTCATATCAATCCTAGGGCACACCTCGCTAAATCAATGTCGACAAAAGCTTTCCCAATAACTATCTTCTGAAGGAACGCGGTGTTGATGGCCGTAGAACCACTCCAAAAGCCGTGCCAAAGCCTTTCCAAACCCTTGTTGCGAGCGATTCCAAAGATGAGAAAAAGATGGGAAATAGATCCTTTAAAATGACTAAAATCACGACTTAAATAGGGCTGGAATCGGGCATGTGGAATTTCCACACGCCCATGTGAATCTCCAAGAAATAAATTTATGCAATCTATGAATATTAAACTACTATAGTACTTTGCCAAAATACTCCTGGTTCCACACTCTTCATTGAGGCCACATGAATGGGCACAATTCATGCGGTAGATCACATTGAGTCTTCAATAAAAATCACCTTGACGAAGATCTTGCTAATATTGCACAAGTCTAAATACTCAAATGTGACTATCTTTGCGCCCCTCCAAACCATGTATTGGCTTGAGCATAATGGAGATTGACACACAATCACATGTCTTTAAGCATAACTTGTGTTTTCGCGTTTGTTCACTTCAAGATTTCAACAACAAAATGCATCCACGATCTACTTTTGGCACTTTCCCTCCACTATTGTCTCCATAACCCTATATGCACAAAAGAACATAAATACACATGTATAAGGGATAAAATCTGAGAAAAGTAATGCTCGATGTAAGAAAAAAATACTTCATATTACTAATACACAAGCACTTATCAAACTCCCCCACACTTAAGCTTTTGCTTGTCCTCAAGCAAAATAAAATATTAAAGCTTATAATAAGGAAACTTGAAAGTGCTTGACCTTAGGTTCACCAAAGCATGCAAGGGAAGCATTCTATAAGTAAGGAAAAATATCAACATTTAATAAGAAAAATCAATGCTCTAGCTAAAATCCTGATTTAAAAAGGATAACAAACCTGATATCATGTAAGTGTGTGTAGACTCACTCAAGTCAACCCAACGTATGCTCCTCAAAGCTTTAAGTATAATGGACTTATTTATGTACAAAAAGAAAGGAGAAGGTAGTATCTTTACACATCCTCTAAGGTAGCCCTCTCCTAAGTGGCCGCAAAGGTGGCTTTAACACTTTCGAGGTGGTAGCTCTTTCTATCGGGTTGATAGCTTTCACTCATCACATGAGATAGCTCTTTCTCTCATTAGGGCATAACTAGTATCTGACTTATGTGAGTAGCTTCATACTTCATAGGTGGTAGCTCTTTCCACCCCCAATGCACAAACAAAAACAACATTTTTTTTGAAGAAATTAAAACAAGAAACAACTAAACTAGTCCCTTAAACATCAAAACTTGAGTTTCCACAAGGTTTAATGAGCAAGTAGTGCAACAAGTGTCAATCGGGCAAAAATCCCAAACAATTCAAGTAGAAACTAGAGCATGAGAACATTCAATGTTAAAAATTCTCCTAAACATAAGAATACAACCATTGCAACTAAGGTGAACAGCCATTGGCTACATGAGCATATATAATGAAAGCTTAAGTATAGAACATGTGAAATGTGAACTCCCCCCCACACACTTAAGATGTACATTGCCCTCAATGTATGCATGCAAGCTCAATAAATGATAAAGCAATCAAAAACATATGTGGAGGTGGGCAATTGAAATAATACTCCCCTGAACTCCTAATGGTATGTTTGATGAAGTTATATTCATTGAGAGTTGAATTCCAATGGGTTGTGGAGTACACAAGGTCATGTGAATGTCACATTGACTGTGTCCATGACTATTCCTAGAATTCTAGACTCACAAAACCATCTACACGTATACACAAGGGGGTTTAGTGAAGCTCAACTAAACAAGATAAACTCGAGTATATAAAGATATGAAAGTGAAATACAACTCAAAACAACTGAAAATAAAAGATAAGTTCAGAAGGAGGATCCTTTCTAAGTAATACAAGTATAAAATAAATACAGAAATAAAAAAATGCAAAAACATAAAAGAACTAAAGTAAGGACACCTCAATCATTGGTGTCATCTGCTGCCTGCTCTACTGCTACTGCCGAAGTAGGTGGTGCTGGTGATACCGGAGAAGTCCTCGGTCTCATCACAAAGGGAGATATCGCGTCTCGCTCAGGATCTGTTGTAAGATATCGAGACGCGCCATAACCTCTGTGTGATTCATGACCTCTATAGCGCGAACTTCTGCCAGGTCTACCTGTAACACTCACACAGCACTATCGAGCATCTCAAAGCATTCATAGGCTTAAGTGGGAGAAAATATACGCACTAGAGGTTGCTCCCATTTTATGAGAGGTTCCTCTGTCTCCATCGGCTCCTACTGCGGCTTAACTGTAGGCTGGGGTCCATCTGCTGCCTCTCCATCCGCCTTGACTGGTTTTCATTGGGATATAACCATCACATAAACCCCTGGCCTGTATCTCCTCACCATGCCCATCAAACGTATGGTCTCTATGCCGAGTGGAGATGATACTCTAATCTTCTCGGCCCTTACAATGGCGTCCAATAGACCCATCCCCATAATAAGTCTCATAATGTAGGGTACTAACCCTGGTGCCTTAAATACTCTGCTAAAATGTGCCCCAAGTGAATCAGTTCACCCTGCACCATCAAGTACAAATAAAGTAGCTCCTGCCAGCTCAAAACACTTGTACAATCACCACGTCCATTCACTGGTCTGCTTAGAATGGCGTGGATGTATCTGTAGCTCGGTCGTGAGAGCCATGTAGCCTTCAACACTCCCGGCTCATACTAACCATGACCACATAAGGTCTTGTATGCTCTTTGAGGAGTCAAACTATTGAGATAGTCGGTTGATAATTGGTCATACTCCTCAGTGTCAGTGAAAGCCTTGTTGTACAATCAAAGTCGGACTGAAAATTGTGTGATACTCATATTGTAATAGTGTCCAAACACTCATAACTGTATGGTGTCTGATAAGTGCTTGTGCGATATGAATACAAAGCATTCTGTCCTTATGTTAAGCATTACCTTCCTCGGGTTTTTACATTAATATGTGTGTTTTCTTGTTACTTTTATGCAGGTAGGGTTGTGAGGCCCATTATGAAGGAAAAAAGCCAATGTGGATCATAATGCACCGATTTTGGAGTAAATCTTGCTAAGGTTCAAACGCAAAGACATAGGTCGGGTGTGAGATGCTAGAGTGTGTGCCAACCTTCTCGTATTTGAGTTAGTACAACCATTTGGAGTGGCACAAGGGCAGTCTTACTCAAGCATTCCGACTTATGCATATAGAACAGGATCTCCACCAACTTTTCCATCATTGAAGCAGCAAGGTGATCCACGATGTGAACATGTGCCCGTTTGTGTTACCTCAATGAAAGTATGGATTCGGGAAGTATTTCAGGCAAGATACTGTAGTAGAGTACTGTACCAAAGTACTGTAGTAGCACTGTTCACAGCCGGCCAAGAAAACTGCAAAACAGAGAATCCACACGGGCATGTGGAAATTCCACAGGCCCATGTGAAAAATCCACAGGGGCGTGTGGATCCCCGATTCTAGCCCTATTTAAAGCCAATTCAACCCCGATTTCTCTATCTTTTCCCCAACTTGAGAGAGGGCTTCGGCTAGGGTTTTGAGAGGTATTGGCTAGGATTTTGGAGAGGCTCTACGGCTTTAACATCGTCATCTCTTTGGAAGAAGGTTGGTAGGGGAGCTTCCGTCGATGCGTATCCTATATCGGAAAAGGGATCTTTGGACGACGAGTAGAGGACTTTCCACAAGACCATCGATACGACTATCGAGGGGGTTTTCTATGGATTCGTTGCTTTTACATTCTATTTCTTTGATTGTAACTAGCTCCGTGGAGAGCTAAACCCCTAGTGGGTACTTGGGTATTTGTGAACCCTATGATGTATTCATTTCTTTGAATCTCTTTATTATGCTTTCAATTAATTGATATTTATTGTGAGTTCTAACCTTGAATGGTTAATTGTATGAACATTTCCCCTAGAGTGACACTAGGGTTGAGAGTTCTCGTTGGTAACCTTGTGAGTGAGTGACCCACCACGAGCGTTAGACAAAGCTAGGTTGGAGAGGGTTCAGAGGGTGAGTTGAGTGGTACAGGAGCGTCCCCTTTCCTCTCTGACGTGATAGATTCTACCTCCGTTCCTCGAGTTCTTTGCGGCCATAATAGAGTGAATGGTCTAAGGTATGAACTTCCGCTGGGGCTTAGTTGCGCGTGCAATGGACTGAAGCGTAGAAGTGATCTTAGTATCTAGGGCTTAATTGTGGTTAGGCACCTTCCACCTCGACCAAGGGGGTTCTTTGCGGCGATAATTTGGAAGAGATTTATCACTTGGAATCCCTAGAGCTCATTGTAATTCTATACGAGTGTGAGGTTGAGAGGTTATGCAATCTCTCCTCCGGGACATGTATAGAGTTAGGCATGGTTGACCTTAGATTTGGGACTATGTAATTAAGCATTTTCATGACTCACTATTGCATTAATTAGGAAGCATAATAAGGGTTCTTGCACTTGAAATGATTGTCCTAGGCGGAGCAATATCTGGGTACCCCATCTTTATAAATTGCCTTACCTTCTCCTTTACTTGTGCTCTCTTACTTGTTGTTTTTTCTTTTGTGAATTGAATCATTGTCATATATATCACAATTCATCTTTCACATAGCTAAGAAGCGAATTAAGAGTTTTTATTCCCTACTCCCTGTGGACACGATACCCGCTCATCCATTATTATTACTTCGACAAACCCGTGCACTTGCGGGATATAAGCAAGGGGACCTTGTCAAGATTTTGACGCCATTGCCGGGGAGTAGGCGTTTAGAGATACTTTGCACTTTGTTTTTTTAGCTATTTTACCATACATTCTATTTCATATCTTCTTATTCTATCATCGTTCTGATTTCTTTTTCTTTCTTTTTGAGTGCAGCTCCAGGTTATGACCCGAGGGAACCCCTCAATATTGATTGAAGGGGATCCCGAGCTTGAACGTACACTTAGAAGAAAAGGGAAAGAGCCTATGCAAGAACAGTCTAATCTAGCTTATTTGGAAGTGGAAGAATCTGAAAACATGGCAAAACAGAATGAGCAACAATAAACATTATCCGATTATGCCAGACCTTCAGTATTGGGGACACAATCGAGTATTGTGCATCCCCCGATTACAGCTCAAAACTTCAAGCTGAAGCTGGCATTCATCCGCATGTTACAGCAATCCGCACAGTTCAATGGTTTGGCCGATGAGGATCCAAACAGTCATATAGAGAGTTTTCTTGAGGTGTGCGATATGCTGAAGATAAACAGCGTAACGGATGATGCCATCAAGTTGCGAGCCTTCCCATTTTACCGAAAGGAGAGAGAGAAGCAGTGGCTACACTCATTACCTAGAGCATCAATTACCACATGGGAGGAGATGGTAGAAGCTTTTCTTGCCCATTATTTCCCTCCCGAAAAATCTACGATGCTTAGGTATGAGATCTCATCCTTTGTTCAGTTGGACTTGGAGTCTCTATTTGAGACATGGAAAAGGTTCAAGGAGCTCCTGAGAAAGTACCCGCAACACGGATTTCCAGAGTGGATCATTGTGCGGACCTTTTACAATGGTTTGAACCCGAGTACAAGGCAACTCTTGGATGCGGCAGTAGGAGGTACCTTAGGTAGCAAGATCCCAGATGAGGCCCGTCAGTTAATTGAAGAAATGGGGTTAAACAGCTACCAATGGAATGCTAGGGAGAAGAAAAAGGTGGCCGGTCTCCATGAGATAGATGCAGTAACTTCATTGGCTGCTCAAGTGGAAAATTTGAGTAAGAAGTTAGATCTTCTAACTTCAAATAGATTAGCGACCATGACTAATTGCACTGGGTGTGACGGAGGACATGCTCCTTCTGATTGCCCGATCTCTATTGGTGATGTATCTTCGGTGGAGAACGTTGATTTTATAGGCAATGGCATGAGACCTCAAGGAAACCCACATAGCAATACCTACAATCCAGGTTGGAAGAATCATCCCAATTTCTCATGGAGCAATCGGGGGTCCACAAAAGGCCATGGGGCTACTCGGGTTTCCAACCACAACAACAAGCCCCGCATGTGGAAAAAGCGAGTTTCGGGGTTTGGAAACCCTGAATGAATGATTTGGAGAAAGCCTTGACTAGATTTGTGCAATCTGCAAATACAAGGTTTGAATCAGTTGAGGCTACACTTCACAACCACACCGCCTCTTTACATAACCTTGAAAATCAGTTGGGGCAAATTGCGAAGTCTCAATCTGACAGGCCAAATGGAAGTTTGCCAAGCAATACAGAGACAAACCCTCGAGAGCAGGTGAAGGCAATCACTTTGAGAAGTGGTCGTGAGGTTGAAGGTAAGCTTCCGAGTGAGATGCCAAAAGAACACACACCCAAGGTTATAGAGGTAGAAGAGAGAACTAGCAAAGAGAATGAGGTGGCAACCCCACCTTTCAAGCCAAGAATCCCTTATCCCTCTAGATTGAAAAATGACCAAGGGAATGAACAGTACAAGAAGTTCCTGAGTTTGTTCAAGTAACTCCACATTAATATTCCTTTTATTGAGGCATTGGCCCAAATGCCTAAATATGCGAAGTTCTCGAAAGACTTGTTGACCAACAAGAGGAAGTTGGAGGAGAGTGCTTCGGTGATTCTAGATGCTTCATGCTCGACGGTGTTGCAAAGGAACATGCCAAACAAGAAAAAAGACCTGGGAAGCTTCATCATTGCGTGTAGGATTTGCAATATGGGTGAAGAAATGGCATTGGCAGACTCTGGGGCCAGCATCAGCGTCATGCCATACACCTTCTTTTGAAAGTTAGGCTTGGCTGAGCTTAGGCCCACTCGGATGACTTTGCAATTGGCGGACCGAATGGTGAGACATCCGAGGGGTATTATCGAAGATGTACTTGTCAAGGTGGACAAGTATATATTTCCTATAGACTTTGTGGTGCTAAACGTCGATGAGGATGCAGATGTACCCTTGATACTTGGGAGGACGTTCTTACGGACTTCCAAGGCATTGATTAACATGGACGGCGGAGATCTAACTTTGAGAGTTGGAGATGACAAGCTTACATACAGCTTACTGAAGCCATGCGGCATTCTCTTGATTTCGATGATACTTTATACTTCCTAGACACTACTGATGAGATTGTTGATAAATACATGCAGGAAATGTTTAATCCGGACCTGTACAAGGGTTTTTTCGATCAAGAAGAGGATTATGAAGAAGTAATGATGCTTGGTTTAACGGAAGAATTACCATCTACCCCGGGGATCTTGAAGAAGGTGCCTCGGAAAATGAAGAGGGCTAGGAGACACCATCAGAAACGCTCCAAGGCTGTTGGAGACGTACGTGAACCAAAGAAGCTGGATGAACCAATTCTAGGTGGCCCCAAGCCTGATAACACACCCTCTACCTCCAAGAGATTATGCTCATCATGCTTCCAAGTCATGGGTAAGAGGGCAACATTCATCTATGAGCCCCTGTGAGGTAAGACAAGGTATGTCAAGCTTAGTGATGTTAAACAAGCACGTCTTGGGAGGCAACCCAAGTGTTTACTGTTGTTCTTAGTCGAATAATGTAGTGTTTGCATTGATTGACAAGATGTAATGTAAACAAAAGTAAAAGAGACAATAGAGAAAGCACAAGTAAAGGGGAAGTAAGGCAATCGATATAAATGGGGTACCCGGATATTATTTCACCTAGAACAATTGTTTCAAGTGTAAAAACCCTCTATTATGCTTTCTAACTAATGCATTAATAAGTCATGGAGATCCTTCAATACATGATCCAAAATCTAAGGTCAACCATTCCTAACTCTATAGTGTCCCAGAAGAGAAATTGAACAATCTCTCAACCTCGCACTCGTATAGAATTGTAATGAGTTCTAAGGATTCCAAGTGATAAATCCTCTTCCTAGATGTAGATCTAACCCTTTGGTCCAGGTGAAAGGTCCCTAGTCACAATTAAGCCCTGGGTGCTAAAATCACTTCAACACTTTACTCCGTTGCTACTGTAACTAAGCCCCAGCAAATGGTCATCACGTAGCCCATTCACTCTACTATGACCATAAAGAGCTCGAGAAAATGGAGGTAGGATAAATCACACCAGAGGGGAAAGGGGACGCTCCGCTACCTCTCGACTCACCTTCTCAACTCTCTCCAATCAAGCTTTATCTAACTGTCGTGGTGTGTTACTCACTCACAAGGGTTGCCAAAAAGAACTCTCAACCCTAGTGTTACTCTAAGGGAATATACACACAATCAAGCATTCAAGATTGGAACTCAATTAAAACCTTAATTAATGAAAGCATAATGAAAGGTTTAATGAAACAAATACATCCTAGGGTTCACAAATTGAAGTACCCACTAGGTAGTAATGATGATGGTCTTGTGGAGAAGCGTCTACTCGTCCAAGGGTCCCTTTGTCCGGCCTAGGATACATCTTATCGGATCGGTGCCCATGAAAGCTCTCCCACTAACCTTCTTCCGAACGGAGCACGATGTCAAAGTCGTAGAACCTTTCCCAATACCTAGCCAATACCTCTCTAAACCCTAGCCGCCACTCTCTCAAGTTGGGGAAAAGATGGAGAAAAGAATGCTGAAATCGGGGCTGAAATTGGCTTTAAATAGGGCTGTAATCGGGCATCCACACGCCCTTGTGGAATTCAACACGGGCGTGGATAATTTCGCACGGGCGTGTGGAATTTCCACATGCCCATGTGGATTCTCTGAAAATTGCTTTTCTCAGCCAGTTATGAATAGTATCTGCTACAGTTAATTCCTACAGTGTTTGCTGCAATACCCTGCTACATTGCCAGCTCGAAATACTCCCGAATCCCTATTCTCATCGAGGTAACATAAATGGGCACACGTTTACGTCGTAGATCGCTTTGTTTCTTTGATAAACGGCTACCTTGGTGGAGATCTTGATATACATGCACAAGCCTGAATACTTGAATGTGACTGCCTTTGTGCCCCTGCAAATCATTGTGCTGACTTGAATATGAGGACGTTAGCACACATTCTCGCATCTTAAACCTGACTTATGTCTTTGCGTTTGATCCTTCTCAAGATTTCCTCCAAATGGTGCATTCATGATCTACATTGGCTTCTTTCTCTAACATTCGGCTTCACAACTCTATATGCATGAAAGTAACATAAATGCACACATATTAGCGATAAAACCTAATAAAAGTAATGCTCATCATAAGGAAAGAACACTTCCCATTCTTATCACACAAGCACTTATAAAAATCCCCCACACTTAAGCTTTTGCTTGCCCTCAAGCAAAAATTAAAACATTAAGGCATAAATGATGGAAATATTGGAAGTGCTTGGCCTTAGGTTCATCAAAGCATACAAAGAGAGCATTCTACAAGTAAGGGAAGTTTCAATATTAAATACGAAAAATCAATGCTCTAGCTAAAAACTTTAATAAAAATGGATAACGAACACGAAATCGTGTAAGTGTGTGTAAACTCGCTCAAGTCAACCCAAGGTATACTCCTCAAATTTCTAAGTAGAAGGGACTTATTTATCTACATAAAAGTAATGAAAATTTGAAAAGATGGTAGTAGCTTCACACATCCTCTAAGGTAGCCTTTCCAAAGCGGCTGCTAAGGTGGCTCTCACACTTTCGAGGTGGTAGCTCTTTCTACCGGGGTGGTATCTCTGACTCATCCCATGAGATAGCTCTTTCTCTCATTAGGGCATAACTAGTATCCGACTTATTAGAGTAACTTCATACTTCATAGGTGGTAGCTCTTTCCACCTAACAAGCACAACTAAAAAAATTAAATGATTTTATTCTTTCTTTTCCTTTTTCCATATTTTTAAATTAACAAAAGAAACAACTATAACTAGTCCCTTTAACATCAAACTTGAGTTTTCAAAAGAGTTTAAAGAGTGAGTAGTGCAACAAGTGTCAATCGGGCAAAAATTCCTAAAATTTCTAGTAAGAACTAGAGCATGAGAACATTCAATGTTAAAAATTCTCCTAAACTCAAGAATACAAATATTGCAACTATGGTGAACCGCCATTAGCTATGTGAGCACGTATAACAATCAAAACTAATATAAAAGATATGTGCACTATGAAACTCCCCCCCACACTTAAGTTGTACATTATCCCCAATGTACCACGCAAGCACAATAGAAAATAAAGCAATCAAGTTGATAAGTGTTTGTGCGATATGAATGAGAAGCATTCTTTCCTTATGTTAAGCATTACCTTTCTCGGGTTTATACACTAATATGTGTGTTTTTATGTTACTTTTATGCAGTTAGGGTTGTGAGGCCGATTATGAAGGAAAGAAGCCAATGTGGATCATAATGCACCGATTTTGGAGGAAATCTTGCTAAGGTTCAAACGCGAAAACATAGGTCGGGTGTGAGATGCTAGAGTGTGTGCCAACCTCCTCGTATTCTAATTAGCACATCCATTTGGAGGGGTACAAGGGCAGTCACACTCGAGCATTCCGACTTATGCACATAGAACAAGAGCTCCACCAACTTGTCTATCATTGAAGAAGCAAGTGATCCAAGATGTGAACGTGTGCCCGTTTGCGTTACCTAGATGAAAGTATGGATTCAGGAAGTATTTCAGGCCGGATAATGTAGTAGAACACTGTAGCAAAATGATGTAGCAGCACTGTTCACAGCCAGCCCAGAAAACTGCAGATATGAAATTCCACACGCCCGTGTGAAAAATCCACAGGGGCGTCCACAGGGGCGTGTGGGTCCCGAATCTAGCCCTATTTAAAGCCGATTCAGCCCCGATTTCAGTTTTCTTTTCTCCATCTTTTCCCCAACTTGAGAGAATGTTTCGGTTAGGGTTTTGAGAGGTATTAGCTAGAGTTTTGGAGAGGTTCTATGGCTCTGACATCGTTATCTCTTTGGAAGAAGGTTGGTAGGGGAGCTTCCGTCGAGGCGTATCCTATATCGGACAAGGGGATCTTTGGACGACGAGTAGAGGACTTTCCACAAGACCATCGACAAGACTATCAAGGGGGTTTTCTATGGATTTATTGCTTTTACATTCTAATCTTTTTATTGTACTTAGCTCCATGGAGAGCTAAACCCCTAGTGGGTACTTGGGTATTTGTGAAGCCTAGGATGTATTCATTTCTTTGAATCTCTTTATTATGCTTTCAATTAATTGATGTTTATTGTGAGTTCCAACTTTGAATGCTTGATTGTGTGAATACTCCCCTAGAGTGACACTAGGGTTGAGAGTTCTTGTTAGTAACCTTGTGAGTGAGTGACACACCACGAGTGTTAGACAAAGCTAGGTTGGAAAGGGTTGAGAGGGTGAGTCGAGAGGTACAAGAGCGTCCCCTTTCCCATCCAATGTGTTAGATTCTACCTCCGTTCCTCGAGTTCTTTGCAGCTACAATAGAGTGAATGGTCTAAGGGATGACATTCCGCTAGGGCTTAGTTGCGGGTGCAACGGAGTGAAGCGCAGAAGTGACCTTAGTATCTAGGGCGTAATTGTGGTTAGGGACCTTCCACGTGGACCAAAGGGTTATGTCTACAATTAGGAAAAGATTTATCAATTGGAATCCCTAGATCTTATTGCAATTCTATGCGAGTGCGAGGTTGAGAGGTTATTCAATCTCTCCTCCGCGACATGTATAGAGTTAGGCATAGTTGACCTTAGATTTGGAACTATGTAATTAAGGATTTCCACGACTCACTTGCATTGATTAGGAAGCATAATAGAGTGTTCTTGCACTTGAAATGATTGTCCTAGGCGGAGCAATATCCGGGTACCCCATCTTTATCGATTGCCTTACCTTCTCCTTTACTTGTGCTCTCTTACTTGTTGTTTTTACTTTAGAGAATTGAATCATTGTCACACATATAACTATTCATCTTTCACATAGCTAAGAAGCGAATTAAGTGTTTTTATTCCCTACTTCCTGTGGATACGATACCCGCTCATCTGGGATTATTACTTCGACAAACCCGTGCACTTGCGGGATATACACAAGGGGATCTTATCAAGTTTTTGGCACCGTTGCCGGGGATCGAACCGGGGTGGCATTTTGTTTTCTTAGCTATTTTACCGTACATTCTATTTCATATATTTTTATTCTATCATTGTTCTGATTTTCCTTTCTTTTTTCTGAGTACAGAAAAATGATTAGCATGCCTGAGTCATTCAACACTATCATGGGAATGTTTGAAAATGTGGAGCAAAAAGTTCAACTGTTAGTAGTACAAGATATACTATGTTATCCCCATCATGAGCAGTGTACAATTAAATAGCCCGTGGAAGAAGAGTACAACACCATGATTCAAGGGCAGAACTGTGAATTAGATAATGTGATTAAACAGTTTGAGAGATCTGCGTCGGTGTCAATGAGTGATCAGTTAGAGGAAAGTCTGAAGAGAATCCTTGCTCAGTTTGATTCCTCGTATCATGAACAAAGGCAAGAAATTTTTTCAGTGGGAGTACCTATTTCAAAAGGGAAATTGTGTGGAATGGATACGTTGATATCCGTTGAAGATTGTATAGAAATAAATTCTCAGGTAGAAGAAGGGGAGAATAACTGTGCACATGAAACGAATGATTTTGAAGAGATTGGTAGGTTGAAGGAGAGCAGGTTAAGCCCATCGATTGTTGAACCACTAGAACTTGAGCTTAAAGCTCTGCCTGCACATTTGGAATATGCGTTCTTGTTGGAAGAATCTAAACTCCCGGTGATTGTGGCTTCAAATTTGTCTGTGGATCAGAAGGATAAGCTTGTTAGCATGTTGAAAAAGCACAAATTAGCTATTGCATGGAAGATCTCAGACATTAAGGGTATAAATCCATCATTCGCACTCATAAGATTCTAATGGAGGATGACTACAAATCGTGATCCAACCTCGCGAAGATTGAACCCGAATATGAAGGAGGTTGTCAAGGCGGAGGTAATAAAACTCGTGGATGCATGAATCATCTACCCCATATCTGACAGTAAGTGGGTGAGCCCAACCCAAGTTGTTCCAAAAAAAGGGTGGATGGCAGTAGTAAAGAATAAAAAGAATGAATTGATACCAACTAGGACAATTACTGGATGGCGAGTTTGCATTGACTATAGAAGACTGAATGATGCCACCCGAAAAGATAACTTTCCTTTGCCGTTTATTGACCAAATGTTGGAACGACTAGCAGGGCATCAGTTCTACTATTTCCTTGACGGCATGTCGGGATATTTTCAAATCCCAATAGTCCCAGAAGATCAGGAGAAAACCACATTTACTTTCCCTTATGGTACCTTCGCTTACAGAAGAATGACCTTCGGGTTGTGTAACGCCCCTACAACATTCCAGCGTTGCATGACGGACATTTTTGATGACCTTCTCGATGATATTATGGAAGTTTTCATGGATGATTTTTCAGTGTTCGGGGTTTCTTTTGATGTTTGCTTAAAGAATTTGGAAAGAGTATTGGTGAGATGTGAAGAAACGAATCTCGTCCTCAACTGGGAGAAGTGTCATTTTATGGTACAAGAAGGCATTGTCCTTGGACACAAGATTTCGTAGGCGGGTATGGAGGTGGATAAGGCGAAGATGGAAATTATCAAAAAGCTTCCTCCACCTACAAATGTGAAAGGGATCCGTAGTTTCTTGGGGCATGCAGGATTTTACAGAAGGTTCATTAATGACTTTTCGAAGATCTCCCAACTGTTGACTAAACTCTTGGAGAAGGATACCCCTTTTGATTTTGGGAACAACTGTCTGAATGCATTTAATGTGTTGAAAGAAAGGTTAGTGCAAGTACCAATCCTGACAACACCGAAGTGGAATGAGCCACTTGAAGTAATGTGTAATTGTAGTGATTATGTAGTGGGAGTGATCTTGGGGCACAGGACAGATAAGCAATTTCGACTGATCTATTATGCTAGGAAGACTCTCACAAGCGCGCAAAAGAATTACACCAATACTGAAAAGGAATTGTTAGCAGTAGTGTGTGCCTTTGATAAATTCAGACCGTACCTCATCTTATCTAGTGTCACAATGTTTACAGATCATTCGGCACTCTGTTATCTTATGCACAAGCCAGACTTGAAGCCTAGTTGATTCGCTGGATCTTATTGTTGCAAGAATTTTATATTGAAATAAAAGATAAAAATGGAATAGAGAATATGGTCGCAGATCATCTTTCGAGATTAGAAGATTGTGACGGGCAAGAACCAGCAAGCAAGGAAATCAATGATTTTTTCCCTGAAGAGCATCTGTATGCGGTATAGAAATCAGAATCAAAGGACACCCCATGGTTCGCAGATTTTGCGAATTATCTGTCAGGAAGGGTATTGAAGCAGGGCTTAAGTTTTCAATAGAAGAAGAAGTTTTTCAGTGACCTGAAGAACTACTTCTAGGAAGATCCTTACATGTTCCGTATTTGTGCGGACCATGTGGTCCGAAGGTGCGTTTCTAGGGAAGAAGGTTGGAACATCATTGCGCACTATCATTCAGGCCCAGTGGGAGGGCATTATGCCTCAAGTTGAACTGCGGAGAAAGTTCTAGCCGCTGGGTTTTATTGGCCGACGTTGTTCCAAGATGTTCATCATTTCGTTTTATGATGTGATAGTTGTCAAAGGGCTGGAAACCTATCGCGAAGAGATGAGATGCCTTAGAATTCTATGCAGTTCTGTGAGGTGTTTGATGTATGGGGAATTGATTTCATGGGACCATTTCCAAAGTCCAATGGCAATCAATATATTCTAGTAGCAGTTGATTATATTTCCAAATGGGTGGAGGCCCAGGCTCTTCTAACTAATGATGCAAGAACTGTGTTGAAGTTTTTGAAGAGGTTATTTACTCGATTTGGAATTCCAAGAATCATCATTAGCGATCGGGGACCCATTTCTGTAACACACAGTTGGCGAAAGTGCTAAAGGGTTATGGAGTACAACATTGTCTTGCTACTCCCTAACATCCGCAAACGTTTGGGCAAGTGGAAGTCACGAACAGAGAGCTTAAGAAAATCTTAACCAAATCCGTGGAACAAGGAAAAAGGGATTGGTCGGAAAGGTTAGATGACACTTTTTGGGCTCATAGAACAGCATACAAAACCCCAATAGGGACCAGTACCTATAATTTAGTGTATGGAAAATCTTGTCATTTGCTGGTTGAATTAGAGCACAAAGCATATTGGGCAATCAAGGTTATGAATTTTGACTTGCGCAAATCTGGAAAGCAATGAATATTATATATCAACGAGTTAGACGAATGGCGGATGAAGGCATATGAGAATGCAAGGATATACAAGGAGAGAATTTGGAAGTGGCATGACAAGCATATTAAGACTGCAAAGGACTTCAAAGTGGGCGATCAGGTATTGCTATTCAACTCTCATCTACGGTTATTTTCGGGGAAGCTTAAGTCTAGGTGGTCTGGTCCTTACACCGTAACCGAAGTTTAACCTCATGGAGCTATTGAGATTACCCATCCGGAGAAGGGCACATTCAAGGTGAATGGACAGAAGCTGAAACCATACTATGGCGGAGAGATTTGTAATGACGACAGGGAAGTATTTTTCCTTCATAAGCCCCCATGAGGTAAGACAAGGTACGCCAAGCTTAGTGACGTTAAACAAGCGCTTCTTGGGAGGCAACCCAAGTATTTCCTGTTTTTCTTAGTCGAATAATGTAGTATTTTGCATAAATAAATTGTTGAGTGTTGGGGTATTAATTTTTAGATGCTTGTGCTGCGATTTTATTTTAGGATTTGAGGATTCATAGTGCGTTTTCATGTGGATTTGGCGAAGTTGGGTCGTTTGAGTTTTATTTCATGTTTTCAACTGGGAAAACATGTATAATAGGGTAGGCTCTGAGTGTGTAGACATGTTCATAAAATTTCTGCAGAGCCTCCAAATATTTTTCTAAGGCATCCAGAGAAAATGCACGGGCATGTGGTATTTCCGCACGCCCGTGAATTTGCCTTGTGAGCTCATCCAGAGAAGGAGCAGGGGCGTGTGACTGCCCCTGTGAACGACCATGCGTGTGATTTCCGCACGGGCGTGTGATTTCCTGCAGAGTTTGGCAAATTATCCCGAGAGCGCACTAGGGCGTGAACTCGCCCCGGTAGGCGACCTTGTGATCTTCGCACGGGTGTGGATAATTTCCCCACGCCCATGCGAATCTCTGTAGAGGAGCTCTCTCCATCCCGAGAAGGCACAGGGGCATGCGTTTGCCCCTGTGAGTTGGACCTGTGAATGTCCATGCCCGTGCGCCATTTCTGCATGGGCGTGCGGAACACTTAGGAGATTTGTCTCGGATGACCAGAGAAGGGACAGGGGTGTGTGGTTGCCCCTGACCACAGGCGCACGGGCGTGGGTATTATCGGCACGTCCGTGTGAGAGCGTTCAGAGATAGTGAAATGTGTTCCCGAGAGCTCACATGGGTGTGCATGAGCCCCTGTGAGACCTTCACGTGAGGGCGCATGGTCGTGGGCGAACGTTGCATGCCCGTGGGGTTCTCCAGGAATTAAAACGATGTATTCTCTCCCGATACATCAGTTAGACCCTGTTCCTCAGCTGACCCTAAATCACTCAAAGAACACTTTTCGACATTCTCCTGTCTTCCTATTATTGTTTTGAGATGATTGATTGAGCATTTTACAGATTGAAGTGATTTTAGATTCAACTCATAGGTAAACCCTTGTTTTCTCTAGTCACTGATTTCCTATGATTCTAGTTGACATTTTTTGATTAAAATGGATAATGCACACCGGTTTCTTACAAGAATGATTATGATTTGCTTTTGATAAGCTCTGGTAGTGAGATAGAGGTCTAGCGTAGAAGGACCGTGTGTTTTTCCCTGCCTCGTGAATGTGCTCGGGCGTGTGGAATTCCCGCACGCCCATATGTTTTTATTCTTTTGCAAACTGAATGAGGCTGATTGATTTTCTTTTTCTAATGCATGCAGGTATGGCTACCAGATCAAAGAGAGCAGTTGGTAAATGTCCTAGAAAGCCTACCCCAGAGCTAAAAATCTTGCAATTTACACTTCCTGCACATCGAGCTCGGTTTGAGTGGTTAGCGAAGCTTAAGTTTGGGCAAACGCGAATTCCGGATATCAGTCCACTCAGGATAGTGCAACTAGTACATGACATGGCTGATAAGGTCGAGAAGCTATTATTGGTCGGTAGTTGGCACAAGTTGTTGAATATTCGTAACCCTGCTATATGCTCACTCACTTTGGAGGTACTCGCTTCATTTGAGTTTGAATGCTCTTATGCTCATTTCGATAGCGTCGGCGCCATTCAATTCAGAGGTTTTGGGCAACATCATAGTATGAGCGTCACACAGTTCTCCATTAGACTTGGTTTATATGATGAGGAGTATACTGAGACTGAGGAGTATGAGAGTCTCCTAATTGACATGTCGGGTTTATCCCCCGAGGAGGCGTATAAAATGCTGTGATAAGGGGCGATATGAACCAGGAGTGTCTAAGGCTTCATGTATTTCTCGGCCTAGTTATAGATATCTTCACGCCATCATAAGTAGGTCAGTGAATGGTCACGGTGATAGCACGGGAGTCATAAACAAGCAAGAACTTCTGTATTTATACTCCATGGTATGGAACAAGCCGGTCAATCTGGGACACATTTTAACAGAATATCTGAAGCATCTGGGACACCATCTCAAGCCCATGATCGCTTTGAGAGGCTCGAGAGTGCTTTAGGAGTGATATAGATAGAGGTCATTTACGCCCGAGCAGAGATTGCCGAGATCAGCACCACGCAGGCTGCTTAATACACAAAGTTCATGGCATGTTTCGACGCATTACAGCAGATCTTAGAGTGAAACATCACCTCATCATTTGTCTTGCGACCGAGGACTCCTCAGGCCCCTTCAGAATCTCCAGCATCTTCCCCATCACATATACCAGCACCGGTGGACCTACCATGTACTTCCTCACCATCAGCAGCAGCAGAGGACCCAGAGCACGACACCGACATTTGATTTTATTTCCATTTCTTTACTTTTATGGACTCTATTTTGGACTTGTTCACTCATAAAGGACTCTCCTTCTGAGTTATTTTCATTTTGTTGTCTTGAGTTGTATTCATTGCTCTATCTTTTTGTTGAGTTTCATAGTGCACACATCTTTTCTATTGTTCTTGATTGATATACATGCTCACATAGACAATGGCGGTACACTTTAGTTGCATTGATTGCATTCTTGAGTTTAGAAGAATTTTCAACATTGAATGTCTTCAAGCTCTAGTTTTATTTGAATTTCTAGGAATTTTTGCCCAATTTACATTCGTTGCACTACTCACTCTTTAAACTCTTTTGGAAACTCATGTTCGATGTTAAAGGGACTAGTTATAGTTTTTTCTTGTTTTAAATTCTGAAAAATAAAATGAAAATGAAAAGAAGGAACAAAATAGTTTTCTTGTTTATTTTGCATTTTGGGTGGAAAGAGATACCACCTATGAATTATGAAGCTACTCTCATAAGTCGGATACTAGTTATGCCCTAATGAGAGAAAGAGCTATCTCATAGGATGAGTGAAAGCTACCACTCCGGTAGAAAGAGCTACCACCTCAAAAGTGTGAAAGCCTGGCCTCTTGGGAAAGGGCTACCTTAGAGAATGTGTGAAGCTATTACCGTCTTTGAAATTGGTGTTGCTTTCTTGTTGTAGATAAATAAGTCCTTTATACTTAGAGCTTTGAGGAGTATACTTTGGGTTGACTTGAATGAGTCCACACACTTTCACGATTTCGGGTTTGTTGTCCTTTTTTATTCAGGTTTTTAGCTAAAGCTTCGATTTTTCATGTTTAGTGTTGAAATTTCCCTTACTTGTAGAATGCTCTCTTTGTATACTTTGGTTAACCTAAGGCCAAACACTTCTAATATTTCCTTCATCTATGCACAAAATGTTTAATTTTTGCTTGAGGACAAGCAAAAACTTAAGTGTGGGGGAGTTTGATAAGTGCTTGTGAGATATGAATGCGAAGCATTCTTTCCTTATGTTAAGCATTACCTTTCTCAGTTTTTACACTAATATGTGTGTTTTTATGTTACTTTCGTGCAGGTGGGGTTGTGAGGCCGATTATGAAGGAAAGAAGCCAATGTGGATCACAATGCACCAATTTTGGAGGAAATCTTGCTAAGGTTCAAACGCGAAGACATAGGTCGGGTGTGAGATGCTAGAGTGTGTGCCAACCTCCTCATATTCTAATTGGCACATCCATTTGGAGGGGTACAAGGGCAGTCACACTCGAACATTCCGACTTATGCACATAGAACAAGAGCTCCACCAACTTGTCTATCATTGAAGAAGCAAGTGATCCAAGATGTGAACGTGTGCCCGTTTGCGTTACCCCAATGAAAGTATGGATTCAGGAAGTATTTCAGGCAGGATACTGTAGCAGAACACTGTAGCAAAGTATTGTAACAACACTATTCACTGCCGGCCTAGAAAACTGCAGAATAGAGAATCCACACGGGCGTGTGGAAATTCCACATGCCTGTGTGAAAAATACACAGGGGCATCCACAGGGGTGTGTGGATCCTCGATTCTAGCACTATTTAAAGCCGACTCAGCCCCAATTTCAGTATTTTTTTCTCCATCTTTTCCCCAACTTGAGAGAGGGTTTCGGCTAAGGTTTTGAGATGTATTGGCTAGGGTTTTGGAGAGCTTCTACGGGTCCGACAACATCATCTCTTTGGAAGAAGGTTGGTAGGGGAGCTTCATTCGAGGTGTATCCCATACCGGACAAGGGGATATTTGGACGACAGTAGAGGACTTTGAACAAGACCATCAACACGACTATCGAGGGGTTTCTATGGATTCATTGCTTTTACATTCTATTTCATTGATTGTACTTAGCTCCATGGAGAGCTAAACCCCTAGTGGGTACTTGGGTATTTGTGAAGCCTAGGATGTATTCATTTCTTTGAATCTCTTTATTATGCTTTCAATTAATTGATGTTTATTGTGAGTTCCAACTTTGAATGCTTGATTGTGTGAATAGTCCCCTAGAGTGACACTAGCATTGAGAGTTCTTGTTGTTAAACTTGTGAGTGAGTGACGCACCACGAGTGTTAGACAAAACTAGGTTAGAGAGGGTTGAGACGGTGAGTCGAGAGGTACAGGAGCGTCCCCTTTCCCCTCCGATGTGTTAGATTCTACTTCTGTTCCTCGAGTTCTTTGCAGCTACAATAGAGTGAATTGTCTAAGGGATGACCTTCCACTGGGGCTTAGTTGCGGGTGCAACGGAGTGAAGCGCAGAAGTGACCTTAGAATCTAGAGCTTAATTGTGGTTAGGACCTTCCACCTGGACCAAAGGGTTAGGTCTACAATTAGGAAGAGATTTATCACTTGGAATCCCTAGAACTTATTGCAATTCTATGTGAGTGCGAGGTTGAGAGGTTCTTCAATCTCTCCTCTGGGACATGTATAGAGTTAAGCATAGTTGACCTTAGATTTGAGACTATGTAATTAAGGATTTCCACGACTCACTTGCATTGATTAGGAAGAATAATAGAGTGTTCTTGTACTTGAAATGATTGTCCTAGGCGGAGCAATATCTGAGTACCCCATCTTTATCGATTGCTTTACCTTCTCCTTTACTTGTGCTCTTTTACTTGTTGTTTTTACTTTTTAGATTTGAATCATTGTCACACATATCACTATTTATCTTTCACATAGCTAAGAAGCGACTTAAGTGTTTTTATTTTGTACTCCCTATGGATACGATACCCGCTCATCCGGGATTATTACTTCCACAAACCTGCGCACTTGCGGGATATACGCAAGGGGATCTTGTCACAAGTATAGATTTGAGAGTGGCAATTAAAACAATACTCCCCTGACTCTGAGTGTTGCATTTGATGGAGATAAATCCTTGGGAGTAATTTTCCATCGGGTTGTGAAGCATGCACAACACACATTGCCCGTGTCCATGACTAGTTCTCAATTCCAATACTCACTAGACCATCTGCACAAATACACGAGGGGGTTTATTAAAGCTCAATAAAACTAAAACAACTCGAGTATATATAAAAGATAAGGTAATGAATACAACTCGAGACAACAAAATGTAAAATAAACTTATAAGGAAAGTCCTTTCTGAGTATACAAGTCCAAAATAAAATGCAGAAGTAAAGAAATGAAAAATAAAGTCAAGTATCGGTGTCATCATGTCTCTGCTCTGCTGCTGATGCTGGTACTAGATCAAAGGGTGCCGGTGGAGGTGGTGATGGTGATGCTGGAGGACCCTGAGGAGTCCATGGTAGAAGAACAAATGATGAGGCAGCATCTCACTCAAGAATCTACTGTAACATATCAAAACATGCCATGAACTCCGCGTGCTATGCAACCTGTATCACCCGGACCTCTGCTATCTCTGCTCGTACCATAGCAATCTAGGTCCGTAGTACCCCCACAATATTCTCGAGCCTCTCAAAATGATCATAGGCTCGAGATGGTGAAAACATGCACACTGGGGGCGGGTCCTATGCTGCTGGAGGTGCCTCGGTCTCCATCTGTGTCGGCTGAGGCTCGGGATCGAGTTGAGAAACCTCGGCATCATTATTATCTCCCTCTGCTACCTTGGGGGTAGGTGTAATCAACGCATAAACTCCTAACTAGACCCTGCGACCCATCACCATCAATCTCATCGTCTCTATGCCCAGGGGAGCGGGTACATTCGTCTTCACAGCCCCTCTGATCGCTTCAAGTAGACCTATACTGATGACTAGCCTCATAATGTAGGGAACAGAGAATAGGGCACCAATCCTGGCATACTGTCAATGATGTCAAAGATACTCTGCCAGAATATGTCCAAATATATCGGTGTGCTTTGTACCATCGAATATAAGTATAATACCTCTTGTCAGCTGAGCACACCAGTACTATCGCCACACCCGTTCACAGACCTACTCAAAACGGCAAGAATTTATATGTAGCTCAGTCGGAAGAAACAGGTGGCCTTAGAAATCCCGGGCTCATACTGCCCCTATCCATACAACGCACTGTAGGCACGCTGTGGCATCAAACATCCGGGATAATCCATGGGAAACTTCTTATACTCCTTTATCTCTATGTATATTGTATCATAAAGCTCCATCAAGATAGAAAACTAAGTCATGCTCAAACTATGATACTGTCCTAGGGCTCAAAACTATATAGCACCGATACTATCAAAAGTAGAATATGAGCGATCGATCTCAAAGGATGCTAGGACCTCGAGCGTCAATGTGCGGATGGGAGGGTCTCTAATTGACAATAAACAACCCCAGCTACCAACCACCAGCATGTCTTCTATCTCCTCCACCATAGCACCTGACATCTGAATCTCCCACAAAGCATTGATGTCGGGAAAACGAGTCTGGCAAAACCATAGCCTCGATAACCTCTCAAAGCGAGCCAGATGCTCGAGAATCGTGAAATCTATATTGTCCGATTCAGGAGATGGCTCTCGAGGCCGCTTACCATCCTACTTCTTTGACAGGGGCCCATAACTGCAAGAATTACAAAAGAAATCATTCAAATTGGCTCAAAGGAATAATGCTGTAGAAATCCATACGGTCATGTGGAATTCCCACACGCCCAAAAATTCAAGAACACAACATTTAATTGTTTCTAACTTCGTTTTAAGCATACAATACCCCTCTAATTGTAGAAATGAAGCAACATTGACCAGTTTCATCGATTAAAATCAAGAATTGAAGAAGAAAAACAAGAAATAGGGTTTACCGATTAGTTGAACTTGAAAACTTTGATTCGGCTGGTAAACTAAGTGAAAATCCCTCCAAGTGGGTAGCACTAAATAGGGAAAGAGTGCAGGTATGCTCTCAGATGAATGAGGACTGTGAAAATTAAGAGAAATGACAAGACTTTAAAAAGAACTCACGCCTCTTGATGTTTTGTTCATCCGTAAGTGCTTGCGGAAATTACCCACGCCTGTGCACCTCTAAAGGAGAGAGCCACAGGGGCAGATGCATGCCCCTGTGCACTCTAGGGAAAACAGTCCTTTGTCACTAAACACAACCACACGGGCGTGCAAAAAATACCCATGCCTGTGTGGCCAAACCACAGGGGCAGACCACATCCCTGTGGCTTCTCTGTCCAATCGAGAAGAATCAATAAGTGTTTCACACGCCCTTACGAAAATCCTGCACGGGTGTGGGCATTCACAGGTCTAACTCATAGGGGTGAATGCATGCCCCTGTGTCTTCTTGGGATGGAGGAGAGATCTATTGCAGAGATCCACATGGGCGTGCAGAACTTACCCACGCCTGGGCGTTTATTAAAGTATCGCCCACGAGGTGAGATCACGCCCCTGTGTGCTCTCAGGAAAAATTTCTAAGTCTTTGTAGGAAGACAGATGCCCGTGCAGAAATTACCCACGGGCGTGAAAAACTCACAAGGCTGTTCACAGGGGCAAGTCCAAGCCCCTGTGCTTTCTCTGGATGAGCTCTCAGTAAAGACCCACAGGGGTGTGAAAATTCCACATATATGTGAGTTTTCTCTGGATGCCTTACAAAACTCTGCATGCTCTGTATAAAATTCCTGACCATATAAATACACTCAGAGCCTACGTCTAGCATGCAAAATACACCAAAGAAAAACACGAAACATGCTCAAAAGACTAACCAACTTCACAAAATACATTAAAAACACATGTAAGCACCGAAAATTCATGGAAAACTCACAGCCACAGCATTCAAAACATATAGACATCAACACTCAACACCTTATTCATGCAAACACTACTAAACACTAGAAAAACAATAAATGCTTTGGTTGCCTCCCAATAAGCGCTTGTTCAACATCACCAAACTTGACGTACCTTGTCTTACCTCACGGGAGTTCATAGATGATGGTTGCTCTTTTACCATAGCTTGAAAGCATGAAGAGTAAAGTCTCTTGAAGGTATAGGGAGAGTTATCGGGCTTGGTACCACCTAGCAATGGTTCATCCAACTTGTTCAGTTCTCGTACATCCTCAACAGCCTTGAGGCATATCCGGTGGCATCTCCTCGCCCTCTTCATCTTCCAGAGCACATTCTTCATAATCGCCGGAGTAGATGGTACTTATTTAAATTGAACCAAGCATCATTTTTTTCTCGTTGTCCATCTCTTGGTCGAACAAACCCTCATACCGTTCCAGATTGAACATTTCCTGCAGGTATTCATCAACAATCTCATCAGTTGTGTTAAGAAAGTAAAGAGTATCATCAAAGTCAAAGTAATGTTGCATGGCTTCGGTGAGGCTGTATGTGAGCTTATCATCTCCAACCCTCAGTGTCAACTCCCCGGTGTCCATGTCGATTAATGCCTTGGAAGTGCGCAAGAATAGCCTCCCAAGTATCAAAGGTACATCCGCATCCTCATCGACGTCCAACACTAAGAAGTATATAGGAAATATGTACATGTCCACCTTGACAAGCAAGTCTTCAATGATGCTCCTCGGATGTCTCACCATTCGGTCTGTTAGTTGCAACATCATCCGAGTGGGCCTAGGCTCTCCAAAGCCTAGCTTTTGAAAGAAAGTATACGACATGACATTGATACTGGCCCCTAAGTCCCCTAATGTCATTTTTTCAACCAAATTGCCAATGTTGCACGGAATGATGAAGCTTCCTGGGTCTTTCTTCTTGTTTGGCATATTCTTTTATAAGACCGCCGAGCAAGAAGCATCTAGAATCACAGAGGCACTCTCCTCTAATTTCCATTTGTTGGTCAACAAGTCTTTCAAGAACTTTGCATACTTAGCCATTTGGGATAATGCCTCAACAAAGGGAATGTTGATATGGAGTTGCTTGAACAAACTTAGGAACTTCTAGTATTGTTCATCCGGTTGGTCATTCTTTGATATAGAGGGATAAGGGATTCTTGGCTTGAAAGGTGGGGGTGCCACCTCCTTTTTTTTGCTTGCTCCCTCCTTAACCTCTATGACCTCGGGTGCTTCTACATAGGACTTCTCACTCGGAAGCTTACCTTCAACCTCATGACCACTTCTCAAAGAGATCACCTTCACGTGCTCTCTAGGATTGGTCTCAGTATTACTCGGCAAGCTTCCTTGTGGTCTCTCCGATAGAGTCTTCACAATTTGTCCCACTTGATTCTCAAGATTGTGCAAAGAGATGGTGTGGTTGTGAAGTGTAGCCTTGACTGATTGAAACCTTGTATCCGATGATTGCACAAATCTAGTCAAGGAATTCTCTAAATCGGTCATTCGAGTTTCCAAGCCTAAAACTCGGTTCTTTATGTTTGGGGCTTGTTGTTGTTGGAAACCAGTTGGTGCCATGGCCTTTTGTGGTCCTTGGTTGCTCCACAAGAAATTGGGATGATTCTTCCAACCCAGATTAAAAGTGTTGCTCTATGGATTCCCTTGGTTCCTCATTGCATTACCCATAAAATCGACTTTCTCCACTGAAGATGCATCACCAAAAGAGATCGGGCAATCGAATGGAGCATGTCCTCCACCGCATCCAGTGCAAGTAGTCACGACCGCCACTCTATTAGAAGTTAGAAGGTCTAACTTCTTACTCAATTATTCTACTTGAGCCGCCAATGAAGTTACTGCATCTAGTTCATGGAGCCTGGCCACCTTTTTCCTTTCCCACGCATTCCACTGATAACTGTTCATGGCCATGTCTTCCACTAACTGTTGGGCTTCATCCGGGGTTTTACCCCCATTGTACCTCCTACGACGGCATCTAACAACTGCCTTGTACTCGGATTCAACCCATTATAGAAATTGTGAATAATCATCCATTCGAGAAATCCATGCTGTGGGCACCTCCGCAAAAAATCCTTGAAGCGCTCCCATGTCTCAAATAATGACTCTAACTCCATCTACACAAACGACGATATCTCATTGTGAAGTTTGGAGGAAAGTATCTAGCAAGAAAAGCTTTAACCATATCGTTCCAAGTCGTGATGGAGACCTTGGGCAAAGAATGTAGCAACTGCTTGGCTCTTTCCTTGAGAGAAAATGGGAAAGCCCTCAATCTAATAGCATCATCCGATACACCGTTAATCTTCAGCATATCACAAACTTCTAAAAAGTTCTCTATATGGTTGTTTGGATCCTCATCGGCTAAACCATTGAAATGCACTAATTGCTGAATCATTTGGATGAATGCTGGCTTCAGGTCGAAGTTTGGATCTGTAATTGAGGGTCGTATAATACTCGATTGTGTGCCCAAAACTGAGGGTCTAGCGTAATCAGAAAGTATACTCTGCTGCTCATTCTATTCTGCCATATTATCTGACCCTTCATCTTCTATTTCAGCTTGATTAGACGATTCTTGCACAGGTTCTTTTCCCTTTCTTCTGAGTGTACGTTCAAGTTCAGGGTCTCCTTCAATTAATATCGAAGGGTTCCCTTGGGTCATAACCTGGAGCTGCACAAAAGAAAGAAAGAAAAAAATCAGATCGATGATAGAAAAAGAAGATGTAAAATGGAATGAATGAATGAATAACCAAGAAAACAAAGTGCAAAGTATTTCTAAACACCTACTCCCTAGCAACGGTACCAAAAATTTGACAAAGCCCCTTGTGTATGTCCCACAAGTACACGGGTTTGTCAAAGTAATAAATCCCAGATGAGTGGTATCGTATCCACAGGGAGTAGCAAGTAAAAATACTTGAATTGTTTCTTAACTAAGCAAAAATAAATAGTGATTTGATTGACATTATGTAATGCAAACAAAAGTAAAAGAGACAAGAGAGAAAGCACAAGTAAAGGAGAGGTAAGGAAATCGATATAAATGGGGTACCCGGATATTGTTCCGCCTAGGACAATCATTCCAAGTGCAAAAACCATCTATTATGCTTTCTAACTAATGCATTAATAAGTCATGGAGATCCTTCAATACATGATCACAAATCTAAGGTCAACAATGCCTAACTCTATACATGTCCCGGAGGAGAAATTGAACAATCTCTCAACCTCGCACTCATATAGAATCACAAAGAGTTCTAGGGATTCCAAGTGATAAATCCTCTTCCTAGATGTAGACCTAACCCTTTAGTACAAGTGAAAGGTCCCTAGTCACAATTAAGCGCTACACTTCACTCCGTTGCCTCTGCAACTAAGCCCCAGCCGAAGGTCATCCCTTAGCCCATTCACTCTACTATGACAGCAAAGAACTCGAGGAAATGGAGGTAGGATAAATCACACCGGAGGGGGAAAGGGGATGCTCCGCTACCTCTTGACTCACCCTCTCAACACTCTCCAATCAAGCTTTGTCTAACTCTCGTGGTGTGTAACTCACTCACAAGGGTTGCCAAAAAGAACTCTCAACCCTAGTGTCACTCTAAGGGAGTATTCACACAATCAAGCATTCAAGATTGGAACTCAATTAAAATATCAATTAATGAAAGCATAATGAAAGGTTTAATGAAAAAAATACATCCTAGGGTTCACAAATCCAAGTACCCACTAGGCGGTTTAACTCTCCATGGAGCTAGTTACAATCAATGAAATCGAATGTAAAAATAAGTAATCCAGAGAAAACCCCATTGATAGTCATGGCAATGGTCTTGTGGAAAGTCCTCTATTCGTCCAAGTGTCCCTTTATCCGGCCTAGGATATACCTCGCCGGATCGGTGCCGACGAAAGCTCTCTCACCAACCTTCTTCTAAATATAGCATGATGTCGGAGCCATAGAACCTCTCCCAATCCCTAGCCAATATCTCTCCAAAACCTAGCTGCCACCCTCTCTCACATTAGAGAAAAGATGGAGAAAAGAACGCTGAAATCGGCTTTAAATAGGGCTGGAATCGGGCATCCACACACCACTGTGGAATTCCACACGGGTGTGAATAACTTCGCACGGGTGTGTGGAATTTTCACACACGGCCGACTTAAATATGAGGAGGTTGGTACACATTCTCGCATCTTGAACCCAACTTATGTCTTCGCGTTTGATCCTTCTCAAGATTTCCTCCAAATGGTACATTCACGATCTACATTGGCTTCTTTCTCTAACATTCGGCTTCACAACCTTATATGCATGAAAGTAATGCTCATCATAAGGAAAGAACACTTCGCATTCTTATCACACAAGCACTTATCACTTCTTCCGGGGTTTTAATGACAACACCCCATGCGTATGTCCCGCAAGTGTACGGGTTTGTGGAAGTAATAAATCCAAGATGAGTGCGGTATCATATCCACAGAGAGTAGGGAATAAAAACACTTAAATTCTTTCTTTACTAAGTTAAAAATGAATAGTGATATGTGTAACAAGATGTGAAATAACAAAAGTAAAAGAACAAGAAAGGGAGCACAAGTAAAGGAGAAGGTAAGGCAATCGATATAAATGGTTACCCGGATATTGTTCTGCCTAGGACAATCATTTCAAGTGCAAGAACCCTCTATTATACTTTCTAACTGATGCAATAATGAGTCGTGGAGGTCCTTAAATACATTGTCCCAAATCTAAGGTCAACCATGCCTAACTCTATACATGTCCGGGAGGAGAAATTGAATAACCTCTCAATCTCGCACTCGTATAAAATTGCAATGAGTTCTAGCGATTCCAAGTGATAAATCCTCTTCCAAAATGTAGACCTAACCCTTTGGTCCATATGGAAAATTCCTAACCACAATTAAGCCCTAGGTGCTAAAATTACATCAACGCTTCACTCTGTTGCACCCGCAACTAAGCCCCAGCAGAATGTCATCCTTTAGCCCATTTACTCTACTATAACCGCAAAGAACTTAAGGAAATGGAGGTAGAATAAATCACATCGGAGGGGAAAGGGGACGCTCCGCTACCTCTCGACTCACCCTCTCAACCCTCTCCAATCTAGCTTTGTCTAACTCTTGTGGTGTGTCACTCACTCAGAAGGGTTACCAACAAGAACTCTCAACCCTAGTGTCACTCTAAGGGAGTATTCATACAATCAACCATTCAAGATTCGAACTCAAATAAAACATCAATTAATTGAAAGCATGATAAAGAGGTTCAATAAAATGAATACATCCTAGGGTTTACAAATACCCAAGTACCCACTAGGGGGTTTAGGTCTCCATGGAGCTAATTACAATCAAGTAAATCAAATGTAAAAGCAAAGAATCCATAGAAAACCCCCTCGATAGTCATGGCAATGGTCATGTGGAGAGTCCTCTACTCGTCCAAAGGGTCCCTTTGTCTTGCCTAGAATACATCTCACTGGATCGGCGCCGACGAAAGCTCTCCCACTAACCTTCTTCCAAATAGAGTGCGATGTTAGAGCTGTAGAACCACTCCAAATCCCTAGCCAATACCTCTCAAAACCCTAGCAGAAGCCCTCTCTCAAGTTGGGGAAGAGATGGAGAAAAGAATGTTGAAATCGGGGCTGAAATCGGCTTTTAAAGGGCTAGAATCGGGAATCCACATGCCCCTAAGGGCGCCCCTGTGGATTTTTCACATGGGCATGTGGAATTAACACACGCCCATTTGGATTCTCTGTTTTCATAATTATTCGTCCGGCTGTGGACATTACCGGCTAAAGTGTTTTACTATAGTATTTGCTACAGTGCCCTGCTGCAGTACCGGGCCGAAATATTCCCGAATCCATTCTTTCATCGAGGTAACATAAACGGACACAAATTTACGTCATAGATCGCTTTGCTTCTTCAATAACAGACATGTTGGTGGAGATCTTGCTATACATGCACAAGCCGAAATGCTTGAATGTGACTACCCTTGTGCCCCTCCAAATCGTTGTGCTAACTTGAATATGAGGAGGTTAGCACACATTCCCGCATTTCAAACCCGACTTATGTCTTCGTGTTTGAACCTTCTTAAGGTTTCCTCCAAATGGTGCATTTACGATCCACATTGGCTTCTATTTCTAATATTCGGCCTCACAACCCTATCTGCATGAAAGTAATCAAATACACACATATTAGCGTTAAAACACGATAACAGTAATGCTCATCATAAAGAAAGATCACTTTACGTTATTATCACGCAAGTACTTATCATTTACTCTCTATTGTAGCTCCAGCGGTAGAATCTAGCAATTGCCTTATACTCGGATTCAACCCATTATAGAAAGTTTGAATGATCATCCATTCGGGAAATCCGTGTTGTGGGCACCTCCATAAAAGGTCATTGAAATACTCCTATGTCTCAAACAATGATTCCAATTCCATCTGCACAAACGACGATATCTCATTTCGAAGCTTAGCCGACTTTCCCGGAGGGAAGTATCTAGCAAGAAAAGCTTCGACCATCTCATTCCAAGTCATGATGGATGCTTTTGGCAAAGAATGAAGCCACTGCTTGGCTCTTCCCTTGAGAGAAAATAGGAAAACCCTCAATCTAATAGCATTATCTGATACACCGTTGATCTTCAGCATATCACAAACTTCTGAGAAGTTCTCTATGTGCTTGTTTGGATCCTCATCGGCCAAACTATTGAACTGCTGTGACTATTGAATCATCTGGATGAATGCTGGTTGTATCCCCAGTACTAACGGTCTGGCATAATCAGATAATGTTCTCTACTGTTTATTCTGCTCAGCCATGTTGTCAGATCCTTTAACTTCCACTTCAGCTAGATTTGACTGTTCTTACACAGGTTCTTTCCCTTTTCTTCAGAGTGTACGTTCAAGTTCAGGATCTCCTTCAATTAATATCATAGGGTTCCCTCTGGTCATAGCCTAGAGCTGTACTAAAAGAAAAAAGACAAATCAGAACAATGATAGAAAAAGAAGATGTGAAATAGAATGAATGAACAAATAGCTAAGACAACAAAGTGCAAAGTATCTCCAAATGCCTACTCCCCAGCAATGGTGCCAAAAACTTGATAACACCCCTTGCGTATGTCCCACAAATACACGGGTTTGTCGAGTAATAAAATCCCAGGTGAGTGTGTATCGTATCCATAGGAAGTAGGAAGTAAAAATACTTAAATTGTTTCTTAACCAAGTGAAGATGAATAATGATTGTGTTGACAAGATGTAATGTAAACAAGAATAAAAGAAGCAAGAAAGAAAAGCACAAGTAAGTGAGAGATAAGGCGATCGATATAAATGGGGTACTCAGATATTGTTCCTCCTATGACAATCATTTCAAGTGCAAAACCAACTATTATGCCTCCTAACTAATGCAATAATATGTCGTGGAAATCATTCAATACATGGTCCCAAATCTAAGATCAACTGTGACTAACTCTATACCATGTCCCGGAGGAGAAATCGAACAATCTCAACACCTCACACTGGAATAGAATTGTATGGAGTTCTAGAGATTCCAAGTGATAGACCCTCTTCCAAGATATAGACCAAACCCTTTGGTCCAGGTGAGAGGTCCCTTGTCAGAATTAAGCCCTAGGTGCTAAAATCACTTCAACACTTCACTCCGTTGCCTCTACTATGACCACAAAGAACTCAAGGAAATGGAGGTAGGATAAGTCACATAGAAGGGGAAAGGGATGCTCTGCTACCTCTCGACTCACCCTCTCGACCCTCTTTAATCTAGCTTTGTTTAACCCTCGTGATGTGTCACTCACTCACAAAGGTTACCAATATAAACACACACCCCTAGTGTCACTCTAAGGGAGGATTCAATCAATCAAGCATTCAAGATTGGAACTCAGATAAAACATCAATTAATGAAAGCATAATAGAAGGTTTAATGAAACAAATACATCCTAGGGTTCACAAATCAAAGTACCCACTAGGGGGTTTAGCTCTCCATGGAGCTAGTTACAATCAACAATGAAATCTAATGTAAAAACAAGTAATCCATCGAAAACCCCCTTGATAGTCATGATGATGGCCTTATGGATAAGCCTTGTGTCCTCCAAAGGTCCTCTTGTCTGGCCTAGGACACACCTTGCCGGATCGGTGCCGATGAAAGCTCTCCGAATAACCTTCTTCCAAATGGAGGGCGATTTTGAAGCTGAAACCCTCTCGAAATACTCTGCCAATACCTCTCAAAACCCTAGCCGCAGTTCCCTCTCAAAGTTGGGAAAGAATGGAGAAACGAATTCTGAAATCGGGGCTGAATCGAGGCTTAGATAGGGCTGGAATCGGGCATCCGCACGCCCCTATGGACCTGCCACACGGGCCTGTGGAATTTTCATATGGGTATGGATAATTTATGCACGCCCATGTGGATTGTCTGGAATTCTCTTTTTTGGCCGGTTGTGAACAGTACCTGCTATAGTAATTTATTACATTATTTGCTATAGTACCTACTATAGTAACATCATTAGGCACAGGTTTAGTAATAGATTGCTTTGCTCTTTCAATAACTGGCTTCATTGTTAAAGATCTTGCTATCAATGCACAAGCTGGGATACTCGAATGTGACTGCTTTTGTGCTCCTCCAAACCATTGTGATAGCTTGAATACACAGAGGTTGGCACACATTCTCGCATCTTGGACCCGACTTATGTTTTCGCATTTGACCATTCTCGAGATTTCCTCCAAATAGTGTGTTCACGATCTACATTAGCTTTTTTCTTTAACATTCGGCTTTGCAACCCTATATACATGAAAGTAACACAAATGCACAAGTATTAGCGCTAAAACCTGATAAATGTAATGCTCATCATAAGGAAAGAACACTTCGCATTCCTATCACAGAAGCACTTATCACACATGAAAACACCAATTATCCACGAGAAAAACACAACAATAGCATGTAAAAATTAAGACACCAACACTCATGTCCTTATTCATGAAAACACTAAACTAAAACCTAAAAATAGTAAAGACTTGCGTTGCCTCCCAAGATGCGCTTGTTTAACGTCACTAAGCTTGACGTACCTGACTATACCTCACGGGGGCTCATTGAGAAAGAATGCTTCCTTATCATCGTTACTAACCTCTCTGTCAAAATATGGTTTAGGGTTGTGTTCATTCGCCTTGGATGTACATTTCTTTGGATGAGTAATTTCAACAGCACCACGTGTTGATACTTAAGTTACAATGTATGGCCCAAACCATTTGGACTTAAGCTTCCCTGAAAAAAGCCATAGGAGAGAATTGAATAATAATACTTGATCACCGACTTTGAACTCTTTTAGATTTTTGATATGCTTGTCCTTCCACCTCCAAATTCTCTCCTTATAAATCCTTGCATTCTCATACGCCTTCATACTCCATTCAGATAACTCATTGAGATGAAGCATTCATCCAGCACAAGTCAAAATTCATGGCCTTGATGGCCTAATAGGCTTTATGCATGAGCTCTACAGGTAAATTACATGACTGACCATACACCAGATTATAAGGGGTGGTCCCTATTGGGTTTTTATATGCCGTTCTATGAGCCCAAAGTCTGTCATCCAAGTGTTCTGACCAATCCCCTTATTTTTATTCCACAGACTTTGTCAAGATTCTCTTAAGCTCTCTATTCATGACTTCCACTTGACCACTTGTCTGCGGGTGATAGGGGGTAGTATGGTGATGATGCACTTTGATACAGACTTTTTGCGTGTTAACCACAAGTGCACAGGTTTGTCGAAGTAATAATACCCCAGTGAGAGGATAGTCAAATCCTCAGGGAATAGTGCTTAGAAACACAAAGATTGCTATTTAACTAGAATAAAAATGAGTCAATCATGACGTGAAAACAAATTAATGCATGTAAAAATAAGAAAAGAAGAAAGAGGCACAAATAAAAGATAGGAGAGGCAATCGATGATAAATGGGGCACCCAGAAATTATTCACTCTAGTACTATTGTTTCAAGTGCAAACCAATCATTATACTTCCTAACTGATGTCTAACGAGTTATGGAGATCCTTAAACACACAATCCCAAAACTTAAGGTCAACTGTGACTAACCCTACTCTATGCCCCAGTGGAGAAATCTTTCAGTCTCGATACCTCACACTATACTAGGTTGCTTTAGACTCTTGAGATTCCAAGTGATCAACCCTATTCCCTAATATAGATCTAACCCTTTGGTCCAGGGGAAAGACACCTAGTCACAATTAAGCTCAAATGCTAAGGATTACTTCAACGCTTCACTTTGTTGCTTGCATAACTAAGCCCCAATGGAGTTTATCCCTTAGCGCTTAACTCTATTGTGACCTCAAAGAACTCTTGGAACGTAGAGGTAGGATAAATCACACCGGAGGAGAAAAGGGACGTTCAGCTACCTCTATACTCATCCTCTCAACCCTCTCCAATCTAGCATTGTCTAACCCTCATAGTGTGTCACTCATCCGTAAGGATTGCCAATATCGATTCTCAACCCTAGTGTCACTCTAAGGGAAAATCAACTCAACAAGTATTCAAGATTGGAACTCAATTAAAATCATCAATTAAAGAAAGCATAATAAAAAGTCAAAGAAACAATATCATCCTGGGTTTACAAGTGCAAGCACCCACTAAGGGTTTAGCTCTCCATGGAGCAAAATAAAATCAACAATGAAGTCAAAATTAAAGAGATGCAATCCATGAATAAAACCTCCTTGGTGTTCATGTCGGTGGTCTTGAGGAGTAGCCACGTCTTCTTCAAAGATCCCACTATCAAGCCAAGGGCACACCTCGCCGGATCGGTGCCGACGAATGCTCCCCCAATAACTCACTTCCAAAGAAAGGGTGGTGTCAAAGGCTGTAAACCTCTCCAAAGACTTAGCCAAAGCCTCTCCAAACCATAGCCATAGGTGCCTACAAAGGTGGAGAAAGATAGGCCAAAAGATGGGGAAAAGGATTTTGAAATCGGACTAAAATCGTGACTTCAATAGGCCTGGAATTGGGCATCCACACGGGCATGTGGAATTTCCACACGCCCATGTAAATTTGCAGAAATTCAGTTTTCAGCTGCTTATGAACAGTAACTGCTATTGTAAATTGTTACAATGATTTGCTACAGTACCTGTCAAACCGCTGTCGAATCCACACTCTTCATCGAGGCAATATAAACAGGCACACGTCTATGCCATAGATCGTATTGCATCTTCAAATAAAGCACATTTGATGGGAATCTTGCTAGCCTTGCACAAGTCTAAACATATGAGTGTGACTGCCTTTGTGCCCCACCAATTTTCATATTCCATCGAGTATAATGGAGGTTGGCACATAGTCATATATCTTTGGCTTCAACTTGTGTCTTCTCCTGTGTTCTCTTCAAGATTACATCAACATAATGCATTTGCAATCTACTTCACCATCTTTTTTTCTATTTGGCTTCACAACCCTATATGCGCAAAAGAACACAAAAACACATGTATTACTGATAAAATCTAAGAAAAGTACTGCTCATTGTAAGGAAAGAATAGTTCATATTACTAACACCTTCTCAAGTTGACTATTACAGAAATGAGTTCCTCGATCACTATTGATAATTCGTGGGGTCTCAAATCGAGTGAATAACCTTTTCAAGAATTTAACCATGGTTGTAGCATTATTAGTTTGTAAAGCTTGAGCCTCCACCCATTTAGAAACATAGACAAGTGACACTAGAATATATTGATTACCATTAGACTTTGGGAATGGCCCCATGAAATGAATACACCATACATCAAACACCTCACAAAATTGCATCAGATTCTGAGTCATTTCATCTCATCACGATAGATTTCTGGCTCTTTAACAACTATCTCATCGAAGAACAAACTGATGTGCATCCTAAAATAAAGTTAGCCAATAGAATCTGACAGCCAAGGCTTTTTCAGTAGTTCTACTAAAAGCATAACGCCCCTCAATTGGCCCAGAGTGACAATGTGGAAGGATGTCCCAACCTTCTTTCTTTAATACACATCTTCGGACCACATGATCCATACAAATGCGGAACATGTATGGATCGTCCCAAAAGTATTGCCTCATATTGCTAAAAAACTTCTTATTTTGCGGGAATGTGAGGCCCTGCTTGAGTACTTTCTCTGACAAGTAGTTTGAAAAATTTGTGAATCATGGAGTGCCCTCTGATTCTAAACTCTGAATTATATACAAGTGTTCCTCAAGAAAGAAATCATTAATTTCTTTGCTTGACGGCACTTGACCTTCACACCCTGCAATCAAGAAAGATGATCTGCAAACACATTTTCGGTTCCTCTCTTATCTTTTATCTCCATATCAAACTCTTGCAACAATAAGAACTAACGAATCAACCTCGATTTTGCATCTGCCTTGTTCATATGATAACGGAGCACTGAGTGATCTGTAAATACAGTGACCCTAGAAAAGATGAGATTTGGTCTGAACTTGTCAAAAGCAAACCATTAAACTATGAATGTAGCCATTGCTTCTACCATCTTCTCTCATGTTGTGATCGATGCTTTAGGTAATGAATGTAGCCATTGCTTTGTTCTCCCCTTCAGAGGAAATGGGAAGGCCCTCAACTTGATAGCATCATTCGTAACTCCATTAATCTTGAGCATGTCACACACTTCTAACAAATTCTTGATGTGGTTCTTCAGATCCTCATTAGCCAAACCATTAAACTATGCCGACTACTGTAACATCTGGATGACGTATGTCTTCAGCTCAAAACATTGAGCTGTAATCAGTGACTGCACAATACTAGACTCTCTGCTGCCAAGAACTATAGGTCTTGCATAATCTGAGAGTATCCTCTGCTGCTTATGTTGTTCTGCCATATTATCAGACCCTTCATCTTCTATCTCAGCTTTATTTGCCTATTCTTCCACAGGTTCCTTTCTCTGTCTATGATGTTTTCTTCCAATTTCCTGATCATCTTCAACCAATGTCGAAGGAATTCCTATGGTCATAACCTAGAGCTACAATCAAAGAAGAAAAAATAAATCAGACCGATGGAAACATGAGAAAGTGATGAAAAGCTAAAATAGCAATGTGCAAAAAATGCTTCCAAAAGCCAATTCCCTGGCAATGACGCCAAAAACTTGACAGCCCCCTTGAGTGTGTATACCACAAGTGCAAAGGTTGTGGAAGTAATAAAGTACCCCGGTAAGTAGGAAGTCATATCCACATGGAATAGTTGTTAGGAAGCAAGTAGTAATGCTATTTAGCTATCAAGTGAACCAATTCGTGATTTGAGTGATCAATATCAATGCAAATAAAAATAAAGAAAAGAGAAAAGAGAGCAATAGGAATAAGGAAAAGTAATTGATGGGAAGATGGGGTACCCGGACGTAGCTCACGGTAGGACTATTATTTTAAGTCAAAAACCTAAGGTCAACTGTAACTAATCCTTACACTATGCCTCGGCAGAAAGGGATGCTCTCGACACCTCATATTGTGCAGGGTTGCTTGAAGCTCTAGGGAATCCAAGTGATAACCCTTATTCCCTATTATAGATCTAACCCTTTGGTTCAAGAAAAAGACCTTTAGTCATTATTAAGCCCCAACACTAAGGATCACTTCAACATTTCACTCTGTTGCTCACGTAACTGGCCCCCAGTGGAGTTTGTCTCTTAGTAATTCACTCTATCATAACCACAAAGAACTCTTGGTACATGAAGGTAAGATAAATCACATCGGAATGGAAAGGGGGCGTTCCACTACTTCTCGACTCACCCTCTCGACCCTCTTCAACCCTGCTTTGTCTAATCCTAATGAAATGTCACACATTTACAAGGATTACTAAGATAGATTCTCAATCCTAGTGTCACTCTAAGGGAAAATTAATTCAACAAGCATTCAAGGTTGAAACTCAATGAAAACATTAATTAAAGAAATGTAATAAGAGTCAATGGAACAAAATCATCCTAGGGTTTACAAGTCTAAGCACGTACTAGGAGTTTAGCTCTCTATGGAGCAGTGCACAATCAACAATGAAATCGAAGGTAAATGTATGCCATCCATAAATAAGACCCCCTTATAGTGAGTATTAATGGTCTTGCGGAGCTACGTCGTCTTCTCCAAAGGCTCCCTTATCAAACCTAGGGCACACCTCTCCGAATCAATACCGACAAAAGCTCCCCCAATTGTTATTCTCCAAAGGAACTTGATGTCGAATGCCATAGAACCACTCCTCAAACCAAGCAAAAGCCTCTTCAAACCCTAGCCTTGATTTCCCCAGAAAATGGACAAAAGATAGGATGCCCGATTCCCCAGAAGATGGGCAAAAGTTATTATGGGAGCTTTGGTCGGTATCGATTCAGCGAGGTGTGCCCTAGACTTGAATGTCGAAGGAATTCCTATGGCTCCGCAAGACCATCGATACGGAATACAAGGGGGTTTTATCTATGGATTGAATGAATTTACCTTCGATTTCATTTTTAATTGTTTATTACTGCATGGAGAGCTGAACAGCTAGTGGGTGCTTAGACTTGTAAATCTTAGGATGATTTTGTTTCATTGACTTTCATTATACTTCTTTAATTGATGTTTTAATTGAGTTTCAATCTTGATTGCTTGTTGAAATAATTTTCCCTTAAAGTGACACTAGGGTTGGGAATCTATCTTAGTAATCAATATGAATGAGTGACACTTCATTAGGGTTAGACAAAGCGATGTTGAAGAGGGTCAAGAGGTAGCGGAACATTCCCTGTCCCTTCCGATATGGTTTATCCTACCTCCATGTTCCAAGAGTTCTTTGTGGTCATAATAAAGTGAAATGCTTAGAGACACAACTCTACTGGGGCTTAGTTGGGTGATGATAAGTTCTTGTGTGATATGAATGCGAAGCGTTCATTCCTTATGATGAGCATTACTTTTCTCGGGTTTTTATACTAATATATGTGTTTTATGTTACTTTCGTGCAGGTGGGGTTGTGAGGCCGATTATGAAGGAAAGAAGCCAATGTGGATCACAATGCATCGATTTTGGAGGAATTCAGAGAAAACAGCATTGTTCACAGCCGCCCGAGAAAACAGGAATTCAGAGAATCCACACGGGCGTGTGGAAATTATACACGCCTGTGTGAAAATTCCACATGGGCGTGTGAAAAATACACAGGCCCTTGGAGTCGCCCGATTCCAGCCCTATTTAAAGCCGATTTAGCCCCGATTTCAGCATTCTCTTCTCCATCTTTTCCCCAACTTGAGAGAGGGCTTCGGCTAGGATTTTGAGGGGTATTGGCTAGGTTTTTGGAGAGGATCTATGGCTCCGACATCTTCATTCCTTAGGAAGAAGGTTGGTAGGGGAGCTTTCGTCGAGGCATATCTTATACCGGACGAGGGAATCCTTAGACGATGAGTAGAGGACTCTCCACAAGACCATCGACACGACCATCGAGGGGGTTTCTCTATGGATTCATTTTTTTTACATTCTATTTCTTTGATTGTACTTAGCTCCATGGAGAGCTAAACCCCTAGTGGGTACTTGGGTATTTGTCAACCCTAGGATGTATTTGTTTCATTGAATCTCTTTATTATGCTTTCAATTAATTGATGTTTATTGTGAGTTCCAACCTTGAATGCTTGATTGTATGAACATTTCCCCTTGAGTGACACTAGGGTTGAGAGTTCTCGTTGATAACCTTGTGAGTGAGTGACACAGCACGAGCGTTAGACAAAGCTAGGTTGGAGAGGGTTGAGAGGGTGAGTCAAGAGGTACAGGAGCGTCCCCTTTCCCCTCCGACGTGATAGATTCTATCTCCGTTCCTCGAGTTCTTTGTGGTCATAATAGAGTGAATGGTCTAAGGGATGAACTTCCGCTTGGGCTTGGTTGCGCGTGCAACAGAGTGAAGCATTGAGGTGATCGTAGTATCTAGGGCTTAATCGTGGTTAGGGACCTTCCACCTGGACCAAAGGGTTAGGTCTATAATTAGGAAGAGATTTATCTCTTGGAATCCCTAGAGCTCATTGCAACTCTATGCGAGTGTGAGGTGTTGAGATTGTTAGATTTCTCCTCCGGGGCATGTATATAGTTATGCATAGTTGACCTTAGATTTGGGACTATGTAATGAAGGATTTCCACGACTCACTATTGCATTGATTAGGAAGCATAATAGAGGGTTCTTGCACTTGAAGCGATCATCCTAGGCTAAGCATTATCCGAGTACCGCATCTTTATCGATTGCCTTACCTTCTCCTTTACTCGTGCTCTCTTACTTGTTGATTTTACTTTCAAGAATTGAATCATTGTTACAATTATCACTACTGATCTTTCACATAGCTAAGAAGTGAATTAAGTGTTTGTATTCCTTATTCCCTGTGGATTCGATACCCGCTCACCCGGGATTATTACTTCGACAAACCCGTGCACTTGCGGGATATACACAAGGGGACCTTGTCAGGTGAGCAACAGAGTGAAGTGTGGAAGTAATCCTTAGTGTTGGGGCTTAATTGTGACTAGGGGTCTTTCGCTTGGACCAAAGGGTTAGATCTATATTAGGGAAAAGGGTTTATTACTTGGAATTCCTAGAGCTTCAAACAACCCTATACGGTGTGAGGCGTCAAGAGTATCCATTTCCGCTGGGGTATAGTGTAAGGGTTAGTCACGATTGACCCTAGGTTTAGCACCGTGTGACTTTGGATTTCCACGACTCATTAAACATCAGTTAGGAGGTATAATGATTAGTCTTGCACTTGAAACAATAATCCTAGGGTGAGCAATATCCGGTTGCCCTATCTTTTTTATGGATTGCCTCTCTTTTTTCCTATTGCGCTCTCTTTTCTTTTTTTTTATTTTCAATTGCATTGATATTGTTCACACAACTCATCAATCATAGTCACTATACTTAAATATCAATACTTATGTTTCTTAGCACTATTCCCTGTGAATACGACTACCCACTCATCGGGGTACTTTATTACTTCGACAACCCGTGCACTTGCGGTACACACATGCAAGGGTATGTCAAGTTTTTAGCGCCATTGCTAGGGAATAGGAATTTTCAAAGGAATTTGCACTTTGCTATTTTAGCTATTCATCACTTATTCCATTTCACACTTTCTTATCCTTCCATCATTCTGATTTGTTTTTCTTTCTTTGATTGCAGTTCCATGTTATGAACCGAGGCGACCCTTTAACATTAGTTGAAGGTGATCTAGATATTGGATGGAGAATTCATAGACAGGGAATGGAACCTATGTAAGAACAAAGAAATTAAGCTGAGATAGAAGTTGACGGGGCTGATAATATGGCAGAACAACATGAACAACAGAGGACACTCTATGATTATGCAAGACCCACAATTCTTTACATGTCATCTAGTATTGTACGACCACTGATTACAGCTCAGAGTTTTAAGCTCAAGCTAGGCTTCATCCAGATGTAACAACAGTCAGTACAATTTAATGGTTTTGCCGATGAAGATCCGAACAACCACATCAAGAATTTCTTGGAAGTGTGTGACATGCTCAATATTAATGGAGTTACGGATGATGCTATCAAGTTAAGGGCATTCCCATTTTCCTTGAAGGGGAGAACAAAGCAATGGCTACATTCATTACCTAGAGCATCGATCGTTACTTGGAAGGAGATGGTAGAAGCTTTTTTTGCCTGATATTTCCCTCCCGGAAAAATCTATGAAGCTCAGGAATGAAATATCCTCTTTTGTGCAAATGGAATTAGAGTCTCTTTTTGAGACATGGTATAGATTCAAGTATCTCTTGCGGAAATGTCCTCATCATGCATTCTCAGAGTGGATGATTATCCAAACTTTCTACAATTGTTTGAACCCAAGAACAAAGCAGTTAGTTGATGTTGAAGCTGGTAGTACCTTAGGATGCAAGACCCACGAAGAAGCCCGATATCTCATTGAAGAGATGGCTATGAATATTTATCATTGGAATACGTGAGACAAGAATAAAGTAGCCGGACTTTATGAGATTGATGCGGTCACATCATTGGCGGTCTAGGTTGAGTCTTTGACCAAGAAGTTAGATACTCCAAATTCTCCTAGATTGCCAGTTGTGATGAATCGCACAGGATGCGGGGGAGGACACGCTTCATCTGATTATCTATTACTATTGGTGGTACATCTTCAGTGGAACAGGTGGAGTTTGTGGGCAATGTAATGAGAGGTTAAGGAAATCCGTATAGTAATACATACAATCCGAAGTGGAGAAGCTACCCAAACCATTCTTGGAGTAATCAAGGGAAACAGAATGCCATGGCACCACCGGGTTTCCAACAACAACAACAAGCTCTGAATTTGGAGAATAGAGTTTTAGGGTTGGAGAACCAGATGACTGATTTGGAGAAGGTTTTGACCAAGTTCATTCAATCATCAGATATGAGATTTCAATAAGTTGAAGCTATACATTGCAACCACACGGCATAATTGCATAATTTGTAGAACTAAGTGCGACAAATTGCGAAGTCACTCTCAGAGAGACCTCAATTGAGTTCACCTCGCAACACAGAGATAAATCTAAGAGAACATGTGAAGGGCATCACTTTGAGAAGTGGTCGTCAAATTGAGAGTAGGCTTTCCAGTGAGAAGACAATGGTTGAGTCACCCAAGAAAGTGGAGGTTGAGGAGAGAACTAAAGAGAAGGAGGTGGCACCACCACCTTGGAAGTCAAGAATCCCTTACCCTTCAAGATTGAACAACGACTAAAATGTTGAGCAATACAAGAAGTTTTTGGGCCTATTCAAGCAGTTACACATCAACATCCCATTTTTGGAGGCATTGTCTCAAATGCCTCGCTATGCAAAGTTTCTCAAAGACCTCTTGACAAGCAAGAGGAAGTTAGAGGAGAGTGCATATGTAATTCTAGATGCTTCATGTTCGGTAGTGTTGCAAAAGAATATGCTGAACAAGAAAAAAGACACCAGAAGCTTTATCATTCCATATAATATTGGTAACTTGGGTGAAGAAAAGGCATTGGAGATTCAGGGGCTAGCATCAACGTAATGCCTTATACATTCTTTCAAAAGCTAAGTGATAAGTGCTTGAGTAGACATATTTTTATATATGTTTTACATGCATTGAGCATCATTTTTACCATGGTTTATGTCTCATATTGTGTATTTGGTGTTCTTTTATGCATATAGGTTGTGAATGCCTTGAAGAGTAAAAAGGAAACAAAGATAGGCTATAAAGACACAATGTTGGGAGTTCTTGTTCAATTCAAGGACCAAGACATGAGAGGAGTTCATAAACGTGGAGATGTGTGCCAACTTCCAAGAAGATTCAAGTCAATTCACTAGTTGGAAGCGCACAAAGGCAGCCACATCTTCATGTTCCTTCTCTTTGTGAAGAATGCAAGACCTCTCAAAGATACGTCGATGAAGAAAAGTTTTATAGCCTACCACATGGACGTGTGCCTGGACATGTGGCCTCAAAAGAAGAGTGTTTGGACCGCGTTTTGTGGAAAGTACTGCAGCAATTCTAATGTAGCAATTTCACTGTAGTAGTACTGTAGGAAAATTACTGTTCACGCCCCGCGTCGAAATTCCTGCAGCCCACGCGGGCGCATGAAAAATCCACACGGGCGCATGGGGGCACGTGACAGACGCGATCTAAGGCCTATAAATAGCCGTTTTGGCCTATTCTTTGTCATCTTTTGTCCAGCTCTTGAGGGGTGAGACAGCTAGGGTTTTGAAAGGAAGTCTTTGAGGCTTTGGAGGCGCTTTGTCACCAACTTTGATTGATTCCTCCTCCGTCATAGCATCAAGGAAGCCACCGGTGAACCTAGCTTCGGAGTGGGTCCTTCAAGACGTCGAAGCTCTCCATCAAGGCCATCAGTTCATATATAAGGGGGTTTATTTCTATGGTTTTAATGTACTTTCATTCATTGATGGTGTGTTTTGTATTTTGCTCCATGGAGAGCTAAAACCCTAGAGGGTATTTGGGTTTGTGAACCCTAGGATGCTCATCTTTTGTGGATTTGCTTAGTGTTTCTATTTAATCTGAGTTTGATTAAGTTTTAATCTTGATTGTCTAATGCTTGCTTGCCTTATTGATCTTTTGGTTATTTGGTTTGCATGATTTGTTACCTTGGTGAGGGAGAGGTCTCCATTAAGGTGAGAACCTCAAGATTGAAGAGGGTTGAGAGGGTGAGTCATGAGATAGAGAGCATTCCCTTTCCCCTCCGATTGGTGTATTCTATCTCCGTTCCCTAAGCTCTATGCAACCATATTTGGTGTGAGGCGTGAGATTGAGAGATTTCTCCGCCGGGACCTTGTAAGGGGTTAGGATCCTTCACCGGGAATTAGGGTTGGATCAATCTTTAGAAATCGGATACACCTCTTGGAATCCCTAGAGTTCTTTGCAATCATATGTGGTGAGAGGTGTTGAGATTGAGCGATATCTCCACCGAGACCTCGTAGGGGACTAGTATCGATGATCGGGAGGCCGGAATACCCCACTTTTACTGATTGAGATCTCCATCCATTTAACCCTTGCATATTCGTCTCTGGTATTCATTTCTTCGCACATTAGATCACCACACCTTTCCATTTATTATTAGGTTAGAAAGCAAAGAAGAAGTTAGTACTAGTAGCCCTGTTCCCTGTGGATTCGACTGCACGACTCACCTGGTATTTTATGACTTCGACACCCGTGCACTTGCGGTACATACACGCATATTCAGACATGTCACTAAGCTTGGCAGAGCCTAGGTCCACTCAGATGACACTTTAATTGGGCGAATAATCAGTTAGACATCCGAGGAGCATGATTGATGATGTACTTGTGAAGGTTGATAAGTATATATTTCCCGTAGATTTTATGGTGTTAGATGTGGATGAGGATGCCGAGGTTCTATTGATACTTGGAAGGCCATTTTTGTGCACTTCAAAGGCTCTCATTGACATGGACGGTGGGGAGTTAACATTAAGAGGTTGTGATGACAGGTTGACATATCGCCTCGTTGAAGCCATGTGACATTCTCTTGATTATGATGATACTTTATATTTTCTAGACACCATTGATGGGTTAATAGATGAATATGTGCAGGAAATGTTATGTCCGGACCCATTGTAGGGGTGGCTAGATCAAGAAGTGGAGAATGAAGAAGTCTTGACACTTATTCTAGAGGACAAGGTGTAACCTGCTCAGGAGTCATGAAGAAGATGATCCAAAAGTTGAAAAGATCAAGGAGATATTACTTGAAATACCCTAATGCTAGTGGGGATTAGCATTCATGGAGTAAGGGTAACGAACTCTTGTGTGGTAACAAACTCGATAACTCCCTCTCTATCTTGAAAAAATTGTGTTCATCATGATTTCAAGTTGTAAGTAAGAGGGCAACTTTCATTCATGAACACCCATGACATAAGGATAGGTACGTCAAGCTTAGTGACATTAATGTGCTTTAATTAACGAGCATGAAGTAAGGGAGGCAACCCAAGTCTTTAATGTTTTTCTAGGTTTTCATATAGTACTTGCATGAATAAGAGCTTTGCCATTGGTGTTTTGATTTTTGCATGAGATTACTGTGTTTTTCTCATGGACCATTGGTGTTTTTATTGTGCTTTAATGTGATTGGAGAAGTTTCTAGGTCGTTTGAGCAAGTTTTCATGTTTCTCTGGTCAGTTCTTGATCGAATATGTAGTCTCTGTATATATATGTATTGGTGTTGCAGAAATTGTTCTGCAGAGTCTGTAATTTTTCAGATACATCGAGAAAATACATATGGGCGTGTGGAATTTCCATATGGGCATGTGGAATTTCCACACAGGTGTGTGTTTCCATTCAGAGTTCAAGTTCTCCATCCCGAGAAGACATAGGGGCATGTGAATGCCCTTATGAGCGACCTTGTGATAGTCACAAACCCGTGGGTAATTTCTATACAAACATGGTGATCTCTGCAGAGTGCAAAGCCTCCATCCCGAGAAGATATAGGGGCGTGTGTAAGCCCTTGTAGATGACCCTGCGAATGACACATGGACATGGGTAATTTCCACACTCTAGTGTAAAACCCTGTAGAGACCTCTTCTCAATCCCGAGAGCACACAAGGGCGTGTGAGTGCCCCTGTGAGTTCCCTTATGAGCATCCACACACATGTGTGAAATTTTTACTAGGTCATGTGAAATACTTAGCTAAATTCTCAGGAGAACAGAGAAGCCACAAGGACGTGTGGATGGCCCTGTGGGTCAGGCATACAGGGCGTGGCTAATTTCCACACGTCCGTGTGGATGCATTCAGAGGTAAAAAGGAGCCATCTCGAGAGCACACAGGGCATCTGTATGCCCCTGTGAGCGATCCTGTGGGAGTCACATGGGCATGGGTAATTTTCATGCACCCGTGTGGATGCATAGAACACCAAAAACGTGTGGTTCTTCTTTAAAACCCACTCATGCCCTTCATTCTATAACTCCTAAACACTCGAAGAACACTCCTCTTCACCTTCCTGACCCCCGCCCCCCCAACCGTCTATTTATAGGGATTTAATTGAGTTTTCTAGCCGCAATCGAAGTTTTTGAGTTTAATTTCATCGGTGAACCTCCTTTTCCCTTTCTCTTCACCAATCCTCCTTTGGTTTACTTATTGTGGTCGATTTTCCTTGAATATAATAATTAGAAAAATTGGTGGATGCTTTTAGAAGAGATTTAGAAGAGTTCAGTATGTATTTTGAGTCTACTGAAGATCTACGCCATGTGGCTTTCACCCCCAAAGATCCACACGAGCGTGTGGAATTTCCACTACGTCTGTGTTGATTTTTGCAAAATTAGGTTTTCAAGTTAAATTTGATTGTTTTCTTTTTTATTCTTGCAGATATAGCTCGTAGATCGAAGAAGGCTGTCGACAAGTGCCCTCGAGAGTCATCGCCTGAGCACATGGAGTTTGTGATCCCCGAGCAACAGGCTCGGTTTGAGAGATTGTCGAAGCTCAAGTTTGGACAATCTCGTTTCCCAGTTGTGAGCGCACTCCGAGAGTTTAAGTTGAGGTACAGTTCACAGTTTTTTATCAGTATCACAGTATGAGTGTCACACATTTCTTGATTCGACTTGGGTTTTACGATGACGTATATATTGACACTGAGGAGTACATGCAGTTACCTATGGACTAGCAAGGTATTTTGATGCCGCAGCGTGTATACAGAGCACATTGTGGGCATGGACAACATGAGCTAGGAGTGTCCAAGCTGACGTCCCTTTCCTGATTGGCCTACAGATACATCCATGCTGTTCTGAGTAAATCAGTGAATAATTGTGGTGATAGTACAGGGGTTTTAAGCCGACAGGAGTTACTTTATCTCTATTCGATGGTATAGAGTGAGCCACTCTACCTTGGACACATTGTGGCAGAGTACTTGAGGCACTAGGGTCAGTATGCTAGGGTCAGAGTCCTCTTCTCATGCCATTACATTACTCGACTCATCATGGGGATCGGTCTCTTGGACGCCATTCGAGGGGCTAAGAAGATAATTATACAATCTCCCCTTAGCCTAGAAACAATGAGACTGATGGGTATAATATGCAAATACAGAAATGGAGTTTATGTTATGATCGTGCCCCCACTAGAGATAGCTGAGAGTGAGGGTGACGCAGCGGAGAGTTCTTAGTCTGCTCCTGAGCCACAGCCCGAGCACATGGAGTCAAAGGCACCACCCACAGCACAGGAGCTACCTCCAGTGTAATTTTTTCTCTCCATCTCGGGACCATGATTGCTTTGAGAGGCTCAAGAGTGTTATGGGAGTGTTATAGCCTGATTTGGCTAAGGTTTGAGCAAGACAGCCAGCGAACAACAAAGAGGTGATGATGCATCTTAACATCTTACAGTAGATTCTTGAGCGAGATACCACCATCATCTACTCCAGGAGTAGCAGTAGCACCAATAATTTATGACACCGACTCTTGAGGCATCTTTACTTTTATATGTCTTTATTTTTTGTATTTTATTTATGTATTTAATTTTGGACTTGTACCACTCAGAAAGGATTCTCCTTCTGAGTTTATCTTTTTATTTTAAGTTATCATAAGTTGTTTTTCATTTTCATATCTTTATAGACTCAATCTTATTTTGTTTTTTTTGGAGCTTCACATGGTCATGGGAGTCTGGAATTTGAGGAATAATCATTGGCACGGTCAATGTGGTATTCACATGGTCGTGTGTCCTTCACAACCCGTTGGAATTAACTCTCAATGAAATTAGCTCCATCAAACGTACCATTAGGAGTTCAGGGGAGTATTATTTCATTTGCCCATCTCCACACACATGTTTTGATTTCTATATTTCTTTATTGTGCTTGCATGTGTACATTGAGGGCAATGTACATCTTAAGTGTGTGTGTGTGTGTTTGTGTGTGTGTGGGTGGGGGGATTCACATTGCACATGTTCTATATTTGTCCATTCATTGTTCATGCTCATGCAACTAATGGCGGTTCACATTACACATGTTCTTAAGTTCAGGAGAATCTTTAACATTGAATACTACCATGCTCTAGTTTTTAATTTTATTTTTAGGAATTTTTGCCCGATTGACACTTGTTGCACCACTCACTCATTAAACTTTGTGGAAACTCAAGTTCGACATTTAAGTGACCATTTTAGTATGTTTCTTGTTCTAATTTATTTGGATAAAAAAAGGGAAAAAGATAAAAATATATGTGTTTGTTTTGTTGTGCATTGGTGATGAAAATAGCTATGACCTATGAAGTATAAAGCTACTCTCATAAGTCAGATACTAGTTATGCCCTAATGAGATAAAGAGCAATCTTATGTGATGAGTGAAAGATATTGCCCCGGTAGAAAGAACTACCACCTCAAAATTATGAAAGCCATCTTGGCGGCCGCCTAGTAATGGGCTACCTTAGAGGATGTATGAAGCTACTACCTTTTCTTTTTGTATATAAATAATTCCCTCTTAATAAGAACTTTGAGGAGTACATGTTGAGTTGACTTGAGTGAGTTTACACACACTTACACGATATTTGTTTGTTCTCCTTTTTTTTATTCAAGTTCTTAGCTGGAGCATTGATTTTTTCTTATTCGGTGTTGGAATTTTTCCTTACTTATAGAATGCCTCTTTTGCATGCTCTTTGGTGAAGCTAAGGCCAAGCACTTTCAATTTTCCTTCTTATATGCTTGAATGTTTTATTTTTGCTTGAGGACAAGAAAATGCTTAAGTGTGGGGGAGTTTGATAAGTGCTTGTGTATAAGTAATATGGAGTGTATTTTTCTTATAATGAGCATTTCTTTTATAATATTTTATTACTCATTCATGTGTATTTATGTTCTTTTGTGCATTTAGGGTTATGGAGACAAGTTTGGATGAAAGGAAGTAAAAGTAGATCATGAAAGCAATTGTTGATCAAGTTCTCGGATTGAGCAAACGTGAAGACACAAGTTGTGCTCAAAAACATGTGGGTGTGTGCCAACCTTCATCGTGCTCAAGTGAATACATAAAGTGGAGGGGCACAAAGGTAGTCACACTCATGTGTTACGATTTGTGCAACATCAGCAAGAACTTCATCAATGTGGTTTCATTGAAGACAGGACGTGATCTACCGGATGGATGTGTGGCCATTCATGTGTCCTTGATGAAAAGACTGGATTTGGGAGCATTTTGGCAAAGTACTGTAGTAGTGCAACAAGTGATAATCGGGCAAAAATTCCTAAAAGTTCAAATAAAACTAGAGCATGATAGTACTCAATGTTAAAAATTCTAATAAACTTAAGAATACAATCATTGCAACTAAGTTGAACCGCTATTAGCTACATGAGCATGAACAATGATTGCACAAGTATAGAACATGTGTAACATTAACTCTCCTCCACATATAAGATGTACATTGCCATCAATGTATGCATGTAAGCATAATAAAGAAATGTAATAGTCAAAAACATATGTGTAGAGATGGGCTATTGAAACAATACTCCCCTGAACTCCTAGTCTATGTTTGATGGAGTTAAATTCATTGAGAGTTAAGATCGAACTGGTTGTGGACCACACATGGTCATGTGAATACCACGATGACCGTGCCAATGACTATTCCTCAATTCCATGATTCACAAGACCATCTGCAAGTATACACAAGGGGGTTAAGTAAAACTCAATAGAAACAAAGTAAAATCGAGTCCATAAAGTTATGAAAATGAAATATAACTCGATAACAACTGAAAATAAAAAGATAAACTCAGAAGGGAAATCCTTTTTGAGTGGTACAAGTCTAAATAAAATGCAAAAATAAAGTAACAAAACATAAATACAAAGAAATAAAATGACGACTCAAGCGTCAGTGTCCTGCTCATCAGGCTTTGCTGCTAGTGCTGGTGATGCTGCTAGTGCTGCTAATGGCACAATGATCTTCTCGGTCCCCCTGATTGCATCCAGTAGACCTATCCTCATGATGAGTCTAGTAATGTACTGGCCCAAGATGAGAACTCCTACTCTGGTATACCACCGCTAGTGACACAAATACTCGGCCAGAATGTGTCCCAGATGGAGCAGCTCACTCTATAGCATCGAATATAAATAGAGCAGCTCCTAACCTTTGATAACCCCTGTACTGTCACCTTAGAGACCCCTGGCTTGTACTATCCTTGGCCACATAATACTTTATATGTGTGTTGTGGCGTTAAACTGCCGAGATAATCTATCGGCAGCTGCTCATACTCCTTGGTGTTAGTATAAGCCTCATCATAGAGCCCAAGTCGGATCGAAAACTGACTCACGCTCATGCCCTGATACTATCCGAAGGCTCTGAACTGAATAGAGTCTATGCTATTGAAACTAGAGTACGAGCGATCAAACTCAAAGGTTGCCAACACCTCCAAAGTCAACATATGGATTGCTGGCTCCAGTATGGACAACAACCGCCTCCTGCTACCCACGGAGATCAACTCCTCGACCTTGTCAGCCATCTCATCTTCTAACTATATCTCTCTCATAGCACTCAAGTCCGGGAAATGAGACCGTCCAAACTTTAACTTTGACAAGCGCTCGAATCATGCTTGATGTTAAGGGATGGAGTCACGTCTTCAATAAAACCACATTGCCAAAGCTCTTGACAATGTTGCACAAGTCAGAACACATGAGTGTGACTGCCTTTGTGCCTCTCCATTTTATATATTCATTTTGAGCACGATGGAGGTTGGCACACACCCACATGTCTTTGAGCACAACATGTTTCTTCATGTTTGTTCAATCCAAGAACATCATCAACAATTTTGTCCATGGTCAACTTTTGCTTCCTTTCTTCCAAATTCGTCTCCATAAACCTAAATGCACAAAAGAACAAAAATACACATGAATGAGCAATAAAAACTGATAAAAGTGATTCTCAATGTAAGAAAAGTATACTTCGTATTACTTATACACGAGAACTTATCAAACTCCCCCACACTTAAGCTTTTGCTTGTCCTCAAGCAAAAATAAAACATTCAATCATGTAATAAGGAGAATTGAAAGTGCTTGGCCCTAGGTTCACCAAAAAGCATACAAAAGAGGCATTCTACATGCAAGGAAAAATTTAGTTTATGGAAAAGCATGTCATCTACCAGTAGAGCTTGAATACAACGATATTGTGCTATTAAGGTGATGAATTTTACTCTTGTGTGGGCTAAAGACCAAAGGAAGCTCCAATTGAATGAATTAGATGAGTGGAGATTGAAGGCCTATGAAAATGCGATAATCTACAAGGAAAGAATGCGTCTATAGCATGATAAGCACATTAAATAGCACAAGGATTTCAAAGTAGCCGACCAAGTGCTACTCTTTCACTCTCTCTTGTTGTTTTTCTCGAGAAAATCGAAGTCAAGATAGTCAGGTCCTTATGAAGTCACTCAAGTATCTCCACACAGTGCTATTGAGATCACTCATCTGGAGAAAGGAACATTCAAGATAAATGGGTATAGATTAAACCTTACTTTGGAGGAAAAATGCAAGTAGAAAAAAAAGGGAAATTTTCCATCTCCATGAGCCACCGTGAGGTAAGGACAAGTACGTCAAGCTAAGTGATGTTAAACAAGCTCTTCTTGAGAGTCAACCTAAGCTTTAAATTGTTTTCGATGTTAGATTTTTTATTTTCTATAGTAATAAATTCATGAGTGCGTGCCTTGATGAATTTTTGTTGTTGTTGTACATTTCATGAAAAATTTATAGTGATTTAAATTTATTTTCGTGTGTGTGGCATGGCTTAGGATGTAATTCAGGTTTATTGTCGAAAAATTAGTGTTAATTTGGAAGACTAGTGCACGCGTGGATTGTTTGCAAAAATTATGCAGTCCACACGGTCACATGGAATTTCCATGTGATAGTGTACAGTTACCACGTGGAGGTGTGGAATTTTCACAACCCTATGTGGCTTATAAGAATGAAGCGCACTATTCACTTCCTTCATCCCAAAAACCCTTCATCTCCCATTTCTCCATCTTCAAGAGCACTAACCTTTAGACTCCAAAACTAATTTTTCTTTGACTTCTTGGAGATCTAGTAGTGTTTTACCGGCCTTTACACTGAGTTTTCTTCTTCGATTGACGCCGATAAGCCCCCAACTCTCCCCATCTTCTCCATGCCTTCATTTTTAAATCCATGGTGATATCTTGGTTGTTAGAAGCTATTTTTCATTAAAATTCATGGCAAACACCATACAATGCATGTAAGCCGAGTTTAGAGGGCCGTTAAGGTCCGACCATAGCCTTTCGGCCAAGGTCAGGTGCCCATGCTATTGTGCGGCCAAGCCCACATGACCGCATGGGCTGGCCGTGCGTGGCGAAGTCATGCACGCGACCGCATGGCAGGGCCACACGATTGCATGGGGCTGGCAGAGCCAACCAGAGCAGTTACACGACTGTGTGAATAAGCCATGCGTTTCGCATAGCCCCTCTACCATTTTGTTGCGCAACCACACGAGATCGAGTGGCCATTCTGCTGAGCCAAAGTGGCGCCCACACTGCCGTGTGGCTAGGCCACGCACTCGCATGGGCTGGATTCATTGCAAATAAAGCCACGCAGGCTAGTGGCTTGCCCATACGCCCTTGTGGAGGTCTATACTAACTGAATTCATGCTGAACTGACTTCTTTTGATGCTTTAATCACTTGTATGGCACCCAGGACCAAGAAAGTGACTCAAAAACATCCTCGCCATGATAGGGAACCAACCCCACCACCAGAGATCGAATTTACTAAACCTAAACATCAACAAAGGTTTGAGAGTCTCCAAAAGCTCATGTTTGGATAGTCACGCTACCACGATTGGGATACACTTGAGGAGATCGGACTCACCGATGATGTCCGAGAGCTTGTTTGATGTGGGGGGTCGGGGTCGACTCCTTGCCATTCGTGATCCCATTAGGTGAGACATTACTTTGGACGTACTTTGCTCATTTTCCTTCAATCACTCTAACGGAGATATCGATTTTAACAAGGAGAACACTGTTCAATTCTGAGCCTTTGGTATCACTCTACTAGTATTACTATGACCCAGGTGTTTCACTATTTGTATGGTGGCTATCAGTTTGTTTTTGGCCAGTCGAAGGGCTCTCATCTTTTATGACCAGCACACAGTATATATATGCTGTTCTTAGTAGGTCAGTAACTGGTCGTGGAGATGGTATGGGAACACTCAGAAGGTTGGATCTTCTGTACCTCTATTCCATGACTCAGAGAGAGCCCCTTCATCGGGGGTATGTTGTAGCCGATTACCTCAGCCATCAGAGTCAGTATTTGTTATAGGAGCATTGTTCATTGATCCTTACACATCTCAGCTCTTGCTCAAGATGAGTGATAAGTGCTTGAGTAGACAAATTTTTCTATATGTTTTACATGCATTGAGCATCATTTTTACTATGGTTTATGTCTCATATAATGCATTTGGTGTTCTTCTTTGCAATTAGGTTGTGAACGCCTTGAATTAAGAAAAGGAAGCAAAGATAGGCTATAAAGACATATTTTGGGAGTTCTTGTTAAATTCAAGGATCAAAACACAAGAGGAGTTCATGAACGTGGAGGTGTGTGACAACTTCTATGAGGGCTCAAGCCAATTTGCTAGTTGGAAGGGCACAAAGGCAGTCACGTCTACATGCTCGTTCTCTTTGTGAAGAATGCAAGACTTTTAAAATGATAAGTGATTGTGTATTAGAAATATGAAGTATTCTTTACTTATAATGAGCATTATTTTTGTCAGATTTTATCGCTCATACATGTGTATTTGTGTTACTTTTGTGCATGTAGGGTTGTGGAGACAAGTATGGAAGAAACAAGCCAAAGTAGATCGTAAATGCACGTTGTTGATGAAATCTTAGAGTGAACAAATGTGAAGATATTAGTTGTGCTCAAAGACATATGAGTGTGTGCCAACCTTCGTTGTGCTCGAGTGAACATGCAAATTGGAAGGGCACAAAGGCAGGCACACTCATGTGTTCCGACTTGTGCGATACTAGCAAGATTGTCGTCAAATGTGATTTTATTGAAGATGCAACGTGATTTACCGCATGGATGTGTGCCCGTTCATGTGGCCTCGAGGAAGAGTGTGAATTCAGGAGTATTTTGTTAGATTACTATAGCAAGTACTGTAGGAAATCACTGCAATAAATTACTGTAACAATTACTATTCACAGACCGCTGAAAAATCAACTCCTATAGATTCACACGGGCGTGTTGAAATTCCACATGCACATTTGGATGCCGATTCTAGCCCTATTTAAGTCACAATTTCAGTTAGTTTGGAGAATTTTTTCCCATCTTTTGCCCATCTCTTCACCATCTTTGGAGGCACTCGCGGCTATGGTTTAGAGGTGGTTTAGCAAGGCTTTTGGAGTGGTTCTACAGCTTTCAACACTGCGTTCCTTCATAAGAGAGTTATTGGGGGAGCATTCATCGGCATCTATTAGGCGAGGTGTGCCCTAGGCTTGACGAGGGAACCTTTCGCAAAGACGCGGCCACTCCACAAGACCATCGATATGAATACCAAGGGGGTTTTACTTATGGATTTGTGACAAGTGCTTGTGTGTTATGAATGGGAAGTGCTCTTTCCTTATGATGAGCATTACTTTTATCAGGTTTAAGTGCTAATACATGTGTATTTGTTTTCTTTTGGACATGTAGGGTTGTGAAGCTAAGTATTAAAAAAAGAAGCCAAAAGTAGATCATGAATGCACTATTTGGTGGAATCTTTGAAGGAACAAATGACAAGACACAAGTGGGGTTCTAAGATACGTGAATGTGTAGCAACCTTCATGTATTCAAGCCATTACAATGAGTTGGAGGGGAACGATGGCAGTCACATTTGCGTATCCAGACTTGTGCATTGATAGCAATACCTTCACTAATGAGGCCTTTGATTAAAGAAGAGTTATGATCTACGGCATAAACGTGTTCCAGTTCATGTTGCCTCGATAGAAAGTGTGGAATTGGGAGTGTTTTTTCGGAGTATTGTAGTAGTTTAATGTAGCAAATCACTATAGCAAACACTGTAGCAGTTATTGCTCACAGCCGGCCAAAAAACAGGTTTTCAGAGAATCCACACGGGCGTATGGAAATTCCCTATGCCCGTGTTGATTAACTCAATTTTTGGGTAATCTTTCACCCTTCTCTCCAACTTTTCTCCATCTTTTGAGAGGCCATCAGGTAGGGTTTTGAGAGGGTTTTTGCAAGTCTTTAGAGTGGTCCTACAGATTTTTCACCGCGCTTCTCTTGGAAGAAGGTTATTGGAGGAGCTTTCGTCGGCACCGATCCGGCGAGGTGTGCCCTAGGCCGGACAAGGGGATCTATGGAGAAGAATAGGCTACTCCACAAGACCATCGAAACAAATGCCGAGGAGGTTTTCCTATGGATTACTTGTATTTACTTTCAATTTTATTATTGATTGTATCTTGCTCCATGGAGAGCTAAATCCCATAGAGGGTACTTGGATTTTGTGAACCCTAGGATCATTGACCTTTTATTGTCCTTTCCTTAATTGATGTCTCTAATTAAGTGACACTAGGGTTGAGAGACCATCTTGGTAACCTTTGTGGATGAGTGACACACCATGAGTGTCAGACAAAGCAAGGATGGAGAGGGTCAAGAAGGTGAGTCGAGAAGAAGCAGAGCATCCTCTTTCCGTTTCGATGTGATTTATCCTACATCCACTTTCCAAGTGTTCTTTGTGGTCGTGGTACAGTGAAGGGCTAAGGGATGAACTCCACTGGGTCTTAGTTGCGTGAGCAACAGAGTGAAACACTGAAGTAACTTTAGCACCTAGTGCTTAATTATGACTAGGTATCTTTCGCTTGGTCCAAAGGGTTAGATCTACACATAGGAATTGGGTTTATCACTTGGAATTCCTAGAAATCCATGCAACTTTGCACAATGTGAGGTGTTGAGACTAGGTGATTTTTTCACCGGGACATAGTGTAGAGTTAGTCACGATTGACCTTAGGTTTGGGACCATGTGCTTTAGGATTTCCATGACTCATTAAGCTTTAGCTAGGAAGCATAATAGTAGGTCTTCCACTTTAAACATTAGTCCTTGGGGAAGCATTTTCTGAGTACCCAACTTCCACTGATTGCCTTATCTCTCACTTATTTGTGCCTCTCATTCTTGTTTCTTTTATTTCGATTTACATTATATTTCATCAACATAATCATTATTCATGTTCACTTGGTTAAGTAGCAATCTTACTATTTTTATCCCCTACTACCTGTGGATACGATACCCTACTCACCTGGGATTTATTACTTTCGACAAACCTGTGCACTTATAGGTAACACGCAAGGTGCGTTTGTAAGTTTTTGGCACCGTTGGCGGGGACTAGGCATTTAGAGATACTTTGCACTTTGTTATCTTAGCCATTCATCATTCATTGTACTTCACATCTTCTTATTCTATCATCATTCTGATTTGTTTTCTTTATTTTGGTGATGCTCCAGGTTATAACCCGAGCGAATCGTTCGATATTAATTGAAGGTGATCCTGAACTTGAACGTACACTCAGAAGAAAAGGTAAAGAACTTGTGTAAGAACTGTCAAATCTAGTTGAAGTGGAAGTTGAAGGGTCTAACAACATGGTAGAATAGAATGAACAATATGAAACACTTTCTGATTACGCCAGACCATTAGTATTATAGACACAATCTAGCATTGTGCGCAACTAGTTACAGCTCCAAACTTTGAGCTAAAGCCAGCATTCATCTAAATGATACAGAAGTCGGCGTAGTTCAATGGTTTGGCCGATAAGGATCCAAACAACCATATTGAAAACTTCATGGAAGTTTGTGACATGTTGAAGATTAACAGTATTACGGATGATGCTATAAGATTGAGGGCTTTCCTATTCTCTCTAAAAGAAAGAGCAAAGCAGTGGCTGCATTCTTTACCACGAGTATCCATCATGATATGGAATGAAATGATCAAAGCTTTTCTTGCAAGGTACTTCCCTTCAGGGAAATCGACGAAGCTTCATAATGAAATATTGTCATTTGTTTAGATGGAGCTACAATCCTTGTTTGAGATATGGGAGAGATTCAAGGACCTCTTGTGGAAGTGTCCACAACATGGTTTCCCCAAATGGATGATCATTCAGACTTTTTACAATGTGTTGATTCCAAGTACAAGACAATTTATAGATGCCACCATAGGACGTACAATGGGGAATAAGAACCCTGAAGAAGCTTGACAGTTGGTAGAGCAAATGGCCATGAATAGATACCAATGCAACGGAAAAGAAAAATTTGGTCAGACTCTAAAAAATTGATGCGGTTACATCCTTAGCAACCCAAGTTTTTACTATGTTCCTTGTTTTTAGTTTTGTGTTTGCATGAATAAGTCTTTAAGTGTTGGTGTCTTGATTTTTAGATGCTATTACTGTGATTTTCTTGTGGACATTTTGGTGTTATCGTCTGCTTAAATGTTTATGGCAAAGTTGTTGGTCGTTTGAGTCATTTTTTTCCCTAGTATATTTGGTATGATAAGGCAGGCTCTAAGTGTATTTATATTTTCAGTAATTTTTTGCTTAGCCTTCAGAGTTTTCTAAGGCATCCAGAGAAAATGCACCACCGTGTGGAATTTCCACACGGCCATGGGTCTCTATGGTGACCTTATCTTGAGAGGACACAGGGGCGTGGACTCGCCAATGTGAATAACCTTGTGACGGTCCACGCCAGTGTGTAATTTCCACACGAGCGTGTGTCATCCTGCAGAGACTTAGAGATTTTTCTCAAAAAGGCACAGGGGTGTGGACTCGCCCCTGTGGTTGACCCTGTGACAAACACACGGGGCGAGGGTAATTTTCACACGCCCGTGTGGATCTCTGCAGAAGAGCTTTCTTCCATACCGAGAATATACAGGGACGTGCGAGTGCCCTTATGTGCTGGTCCTGTGAAGGTCCACACCCATGAGGAATTTCTGCACGGGCATGTGAAACACTTAGAGATTTTGCTTGGATAGACAGAGAAGCCACAGGAGCGTGCGTCTGCCCCTGTGGGTCATGCACACGGGTGTGGATAATTTACATAGGCCCATGTGAATGTACAAAAACACATGACCCACAGTTTTCTTCTTCATTCTCACACTCCCAATCATTTAGAGAACATTCCTAAACCCTCTCCCAACCTCGCACCATTGATTTAGAGAAGTTTACTCTAGTTTTTTGGCAGGATTGAAAGTTTCTAATTTCATCTCTTCGGTAAACCTTCATTCTTTCTTTTCTTCATTACACTTGATTTTAATCGATTAGAATGATGAATGTTGATTCATTAGAAACTACTTTTAAGATGAATTGTTTGGAGTTTTAGCATGCGGTCATGCGGTTTTCACTCCCCGTAGCACCACATGGGTGTGTGGAATTTCCACACGACCGTGTGGATTGTTGCAGCGTTACTTTGTGAGTATCTTTGATCGATTCTTCTTCAATTTTTGCAGATATGGCACCCCGATTGAAGAAACAAGCTGATAAGTGCCGGCGTGAGCCATCCCTTGAGCCAGAAAATATGGGATTCGCTGTTCTTGAGCACCAGGTCTGATTTGAGAAGTTGTCGAAGGTTAGGTTCAAAAAATCTCTCTTGGTAGATACAAACGTATTGCGAGATATACAGCAGGGAGATGAGTTGCCGGATGACGTAGAGGATTTCTTCTTAGTGGAAGGTTGAAGACAGTTACTATCGATTAGAGAGCCCACCATCCATGCGCTTACACTTGAGGTGCTGTCATCATTCGAATTAAACTATTCTTATGCTAGATTTGACAGTGTTGACGCTGTACAGTTTAGAGCATTTGGTCATCACTACAGCATGAGTGTAACACATTTTTTTATCCGGTTAGGACTATATGAGGAGCCATTCACATAAACTAAGAAGTACGCTCAGTTGCCGATAGATTATCCTGGTTCCTTGACTCCTCAAAGAGCATACAACAGTCTGTATGGCCAGGGGCAATACGAGCCTGGAGTGTCCAAGGCCACTTTCCTTTCTCGACTGCCCTACTTTTTTCTGCATGCCATCCTGAGCTAGTTGGTGAATGGCCAAGGTGATAGCACAGGAGTACTGAGTTGGCGGGAGTTATTATATTTGTATTCGATAGTGCAACAATTGCCGTTTTATTTGGGACATATTTTAGCCAAGTATTTGCATCACCAGGGCCAGTATGCCCGAGTGGGTGTCATTTTCTCAGGCCCGTATATTACCAGACTCATCCTAGGCATGGCTCTGCTGGACGCCATTCGTGGGGCTGAGAAGATGACTATCCCTTCACCATTAGGCATCGATACACTGAGATTGACCTTAGACGCGCCATTACCTTTGTTCCGCCTAGGAATTGTTCCACCTAGGAAAATCGATTCAAGTGCAAAAACCCTTTATTATACTTTCTAACTGATACAATAATGAATCGTGGAGATCCTTAAATACATGGTCCCAAATCTAAGGTCAACCATGCCTAACTCTATACATGTCCCGGAGGAGAAATTCAATAACCTCTCAACCTCGCACTCGTATAGAATTGCAATGAGCTCTAGGGATTCTAAGTGATACATCCTTTTCCTAGATGTAGACCTATCCCCTTGTTCCAGGTGGACGGTCCCTAGCCAGAATTAAGCCCAAGGTGCTAAAATCACTTCAACGCTTCACTCCGTTACACCCGCAACTAAGCCACAGCAGAAGGCATCCTTTAGCCCGTTCACTCTACTATGACCGCAAAGAACTTGAGGAAATAGAGGTACAATAAATCACACCGGAGGGGAAAGGGGATGCTCCGCTATCCCTAGACTCACCCTCTCAACCCTCTCCAATCTAGCTTTGTCTAACTCTCATGGTGTGTCACTCACTCACAAGGGTTACCAACAAGAACTCTTAACCCTAGTGGCACTCTAAGGGAGTATTCATACAATCAATCATTCAAGATTGGAACTCAAATAAAACATTAATTAATTGAAAGCATAATAAAGAGGTTCAATGAAATGAATACATCCTAGGGTTCACAAATACCCAACTACCCACTAGAGGGTTTAGCTCTCCATAGAGCTAATTACAATCAATGAAATGAAATGTAAAAGCAAAGAATCCATAGAAAACCCTCTCGATAGTCATGGCGATGGTCTTCTGGAGAGTCCTCTACTCATCCAAGGGTTCCTTTGTCTGGCATAGGATACACTTCGCCGGATCGGTGCTGACGAAAGCTCTCCTACTAACCTTCTTCCAAACTGAGCGCAATGTTAGAGCCGTATAACCTCTCCAAATCCCTAGCCAATACCTCTCAAAACACTAGCCGAAGCCCTCTCTCAAGCTGGGAAAAAGATGGGGAAAAGAATCCTGAAATCAGGCCTGAAATCGGCTTTAAATAGGGCTAGAATCGGGAATCCACACGCCCATGTGAGCGCCCCTATGGATTTTTCGCACGGGCGTGTGGAATTTCCACACGCCCGTATGAATTCTCTATTTTACTCCTTCTTCGGGCGGCTGTAAACAGTACCTACTATAGTGTTTGTTGTAGTGTTTGCTACAGTATCCTGCTACAGTACTGGCAGAAACACTCCCGAATCCATGTTTTCGTCGAGGTAACATAAAAGGACACACATTTACGCCGTAGCTTACTTTGCTTCTTCAATAAACAGACATGTCGGTGGAGATCTTGCTATACATGCACAAGACGGAATGCTTGAATGTGACTGTCCTTGTGCCCATCCAAATCATTGTGCGAATTTGAATATGAGGAGGTTCGCACACATTCCCGCATTTCGAACCCGACTTATGTCTTTGCATTTGAGCCTTCTCAAGATTTCCTCCAAATGGTGCATTTACGATCCACATTAGCTTCTTTCTCAAATATTCGGCCTCACAGCCCTATATGCATCAAAGTAACATAAATAGGCACATATTAGCATTAAAACCCGATAAAGTAATGATCATCATAAGGAAGGAACACTTTGCATTCTTATCGCACAAGCACTTATCAGTACGTTTTGTAGACTTGAGTGAGTTTACACACACTTACACAATTTTGGGGTTGTTGTCCTTTTTGATTTGAGTTTTTATCTAGAGCAATGATTTTTCGTATTTAGTGTTGAAATTTTCCTTACTTGTCGAAAGCTTCTTTTGCATACTTTCGGTGAACCTAAGGCCAAGAACTTTCAATATTTCCTTCTTCTATGCTTCAATACTTTATTTTTGCTTGAGGACAAGCAAAAGCTTAAGTGTGGGGGAGTTTGATAAGTGATTGTGTATTAGAAATACGAAGTATTCTTTACTTATAATGAGCAGTACTTTTCTCAGATTTTATCGCTCAAACATGTGTATTTTTGTTACTTTTGTGCATGTAGGGTTGTGGAGACAAGTATGGAAAAAATAAGCCAAAGTAGATCATGAATGTACGTTGTTGATAAAATTCTGGAGTGAACAAATATGAAGACACAAGTTGTGCCCAAAGACATATGAGTGTGTGCTAATTGGAGGGGCACAAAGGTAGTTACACTCATGTGTTCCGACTTGTGCATTACTAGCAAGATTGTCGTCAAATGTGATTTTATTGATGATGCAACGCGATCTACCTCATGGATGTGTGCCCGTTCATGTGACCTCGATGAAAAGAGTGAATTCGTGAGTATTTTGGCAGAGTACTGTATTAGTTACTATTAATAGGCCACTGAAAAATCAATTCCTACAAATTCACACGGCCGTATGGAAATTCCACACGCCCATGTGGATGCCCGATTCCAACCTTATTTAAGTCGCAATTTCATCTCTTTTGGAGAATCTTCTTCCCATCCTTTGCCCATCTCTTCACTATCTTTGGAGGTGCTCGTGGCAAGGGTTTAGAGGTGCTTTGGCAAGGCTTTTGGTGTGGTTCTATGGCTTACAACACCACGTTCCTTCAGAAGAGAGTTATTGTGCAAGCTTTCATCGGCATTGATTCAGCGAGGTGTTCCCTAGGCTTGATGAGGGAACCTTTGGAGAAGACGCGGCCACTCCACAAGACCATCGACATGAATACCAAGGGGGTTTTACTTATGGATTGCATGCTTTTACTTTCGATTTCATTATTGATTGTATCTTGCTCCATGGAGAGCTAAACCCCTAGTGGGTACTTGGACTTGTAAAAGCTAGGATGATATTGTTTCTTTGACCTTTCTATCATGTTTCTTTAATTGATGTCTTTAATTGAGTTCTAATCTTGAATGCTTTTTGAATGGGTTTTTCCTTAGAGTGACACTAAGGTTGAGAGCATACATTGGTAATCCTTGTGAGTGAGAGACACACCATGAGGGCTAGACAAAGCAAGATTGGAGAGGATCGAGAGGGTGGGTCGAGAGATAGCAGAACATCCCCTTTCCCCTCTAGTGTGATTTATCCTACCTCCATGTTTCAACAGTTCTTTGCGGTCACAATAGAGTAAAGTGCTAAGAGACAAACTCCGCTGGAGCTCAGTTGCGTAAACAACAAAGTGAGAGGCGTTAAAGTAATCCTTAGTATTTGGGCTTAATTGTGACTAGAGGTCTTTTGCCTGGACCAAAGGATTAGATCTAAGTTAGGGAATAGGGTTTATCACTTGGAGTCCCTTGAGATTTAAGCAACTTTGCACAATGTGAGGTGTTGAGACTGAGTGATTTCTCTACCAGGCCATAGTTTAGGGTTAGTCACTGTTAACCTTAGGTTTGGGACCTTTTATTTTAGGATTTCCATGACTTATTAAGAATCATTTAGGAGACATAATAGTTGGTTTTGCACTTGAAACAATAGTCCTAAGGGAACAATGTCTGGGTACCCCACTTTCGATCGATTGCCTTTCCTCTCATTTTTTATACCGTATCTCTTTCTTGTTCTTTTTATTTCTTTCCATATTGATATTTTTTATACTACTATCGATCCATCTTCACTTTAGTTAAATAGAAATCCTTGTATTTTTTAGCGCGATTCCCTGTAAACATGACAACCAATTGACCAGGGTATTATTACTTTGACAAACCCGTGCACTTGTGGTACATATAGAAAATTTGTTTGTCAAACTAGTACCAGACTTGGTAGCCTCAATAGAAGAGTGTTTAGATCATATTTGTGAAGAGACTGTAGCTTAATATTGTGGTAAAAATATTGTAGTAAATACAATGTTCACCCGACAGCGTGGAAATTCCTGCAGCTCACATGGGTGCGTGAAAAATCCACACGGGTATGTGACGGCATGTGACAAATGCGATTTGTGCTTATAAATAGCCTCTTACCCTATTCTTTGACATCTATAGTGCGGCTTTCGAGGGCTAAGACGGCTACGTCTTGGAGAGGAGATCTTTCTGAGTTTGAAGCGTATTATTCACCAACTTTGTTAGTTTCCTTTGCCGTTATAGAACTTGGGAAGCCACCGGTGACCTAGCTTTGCATAGGAATCCTTCAAGGCATTGAACAATCAATCAAGGCCAATCATCATGAATTCAAGGGGTTTTTCTCTATGGTTTACATTGCTATTCATTGTTTTTATCTTTGTTTTGTAACTTGCTCCATGGTGGGCTAAACCCTAGTAAGTATTTGGGCAGGTGAACCCTACGATCTTGTCTTTTATATTGATTTGTTTTATGGTTTCTATTAAATCCGAGTTGATTTGAGTTTTAATCTTGTGTTCTCATTGCTTGTATGTTCTATTTATCCTTGTGGTTGAATCCCTATGCATGATTTCTTTTACTTCGATGAGAGAGGTCTCCATTAGAGTTAGAACTCCAAGGTTAAAGAGGGTTGAGAGGGTGAGTCATGAGATAGTATAGTGTCCGCTTTCCTCTCTAATGAGTGTTTCCTGTGTTTGTATTCCCTAGACTCTATGCAACCATATTTGGTATAAGGCATGAGATTGAGAGATTTCTCCACCGAAACCTTGTAGGGGATTAGGGATCTTTCGCCTAGAAATAGGGTTGCATATATCTTTAGGAATCGGTTCCACTCGAGCTTATTGCCGTCATATGGGGTGTGAGGTGTTGAGATTGAGCGATTTCTCCACCGGGACCTTGTAGAGGACCAGTGCCAGTTGCTTGGAGATAAGGACAAGTTGTTCTTGGATTACCTCGACTCAATAGACTCAGTTTAGAAGCATTTAGCAAGTCTTGAACTTCATGTTAGATCCTAGGGGAGCATTGCCCAGGTACCTCATCTTTATTATTTGAGATCTCCTCCATTTACCCTTGCATATTCATCTCTAGTGTTAATTTCTCAGCACATTAGATCATCACATATCCCATTTATCATTTGGCTAGAGAGTAGAGAAGAAGTTAGTACTAGTAACCCTTTTCCCTATGGATTCAACTTCCCAACTCATCAAGTTTTTTATTACTTCGACACTCGTGCACTTGCGGTTCACACACAATTCGGATACGTGTCAAGTTTTTGGCGCCGTTGTTAGGGAACAGGATACTAGGAATGTTAGGACTTTGTTGCTCTAGCCTTTTGGCTTTTTCATTATTTTGTCTATTTCACACTTTCTTTTTCTTCCATCATTCTCATCAGTTTTTATTTTGTTTTATCTATTTTCTCTATCTTCTTCCGCCATTCTCATTTGTTTTATTTTGTCTTGTGTTATTTTTCCTACCATGGAACATGAATGATGATTGATCCACTTATAGATATATGTTTTCAAGTTGAAGCTGTCACTAGAAAAATTGATCGATTTGTTATTGTTCATCAGCAATACAATCCATATCACAGCACATCTCATCCAAATCAAAGGAGCTACCCAAATCTCTTATGGGATATTGATGGACAACAATGGGAAGCACCTCAAGAAGAATTTTATTGGGATAAGAAGGTTGAAGAGGATGTACTTCGATTGGAAAGAGAACTACATAGGTTCACTTAAGCAATCGATGCCCGTTTTCAAAATATTGATTCCACATTAAGTTGTCATGAAATCTCCATCAAAGACCTTGAGCTTTTCACTTAGGAGAGATTTTGGAAACACTGGCTATGGAAAAAGTAGAATTCAAACAAGCAAGGCAAGTTTCTTCCGAACATAATGAGGCCATGAACGACATTGAGGAAGTGGGGCATTTAGAGTACAATACTGCAGAAAATAAAAATAAAGAAGATGAATACCATTGCGACAATTTGTAATGCATTAATGAAGATTGTGCTTGTGAGCAAGGCAATTTTCAAGGGGGTTTGCTAATGTCATGTTCCTTTCAAGCTGAAAATACATAAGAAAAAGCAAATCCTAACGTAATGGAACAAGCATATCTCTTTGGGATTGATGAAGACATAAATTGCAAGAAAGAGATTTTGGGTTTGGGAGAAGAAGTGGGTAGGAGTTTTAAACCATCCAATGACCCACTTATGCTAAGCTTGGATAATTCCCAACCCAAATTGTTCCCTTGGAGGCCAAAGTTAAGATGGTTGGACTCTTCAACAAGTATTGCACCCTGGCAACTAGTTTTTTGATTTAAAGAAGGTAGCTATAAAATTTCTAGTATGGAGGAACACACTCTTTTCAAGCGTCCATAAGGTAAGGAAGAGGTACGTCAAGCTTAGCGACGTAAAATAAGCGCTTCTTGGAAGGCAACCCAAGCTTTACATGTTTTCTAGCTTAGATTTCAATTTCTTCAATAATAAAATCATGAGTGTGTGCCTTGATTAATTTTTGTCAGTGTTGGAGTTTTCATGGAAAAATCTTGGTGATTTAAATTGATTTTCATGTATATGGCATGGTTTAAGGTGTAATTCATGTGTATAGTTGAAGAATTAGTGTTAATTTGAAGTTTGGATCCTTGCGTGGACTATCTGTAGAAATTTTGCAGCTCACGCGGCCAGGTGGAATTTCCATATGACCGTGTACAGTACCCACGTGGGGGCATAGAATTTTCACGCCCCCATTTGGCATATAAGAACATGAAGGGTCACTATTCATTACCTTCATACCCAAAAAGCCCTTCATCTCCCATCTCTCCATCTTCAAAAATCCTAACTTTTGGAATCCAAAACAAATTTTCTTCAACTCCTTGGAGATTTAGAAGTGTTTTGCCGGAATTTTCATCAATTTATCCTCTCCAATTAACACCAGTAAGCCCTCTCTTCTTCTCACCTTCTCCTTGCCTTTATTTTCAATCTCATGGAGATTTCTTGGTTTTTGGATGAAATGTTTATGGTAAATCATGAGAATACACTCTATAATGCATGTATAGCAATTTTTTGGGAGTGTCATTTATGAGATTGTTTCGTGCTATAGTAAATACACTACAGTACCTCGACCTGGTTTTCTTCTCTTTTTTTGTCCAAATAGTATCTTCGTGTCCTCCATGGCTCCTTTCATGCCATGCGAAGCAAATAATAGTTGATTAGGCACAAAATGGGCATCCATTCTTATAAAAATACATGCTAGAAGTATAATATACATATACTAAAATATGTACATTTAGACACTTATCAAATATCCCCACACCTAAGCGTTTACATGTCCACAAGCAAACAAATCATGAAAAATAAAGAAAATGATAAGTGGCTAAATGTATTACCTCCTGCTTAAATAGATACAGGAATCTACAAGCAATGGAAAATGATATACAGATGATAAGTTACAAACTGTAAGCACAATAGAAAGATCCTGTCTTATCTCTTATATGTTTGTGCCACGTGTGTGAGCCTTCTACCTCATTTACCCTAACCTGGTCCAGCCTACTGACTTAAATTAGTACAGCTCTAGATGCCAATCACTCCACAAACAAAGAATAGTGAGTCTTAGAATGCTAAGTGCTACTTTAATTAACAAGTAAGATCCTTCTAACTCTTAAACTTGAACTAACTCCCTTTTTCTTCTCAGAATTTCTAGTATGTAGTCAAAAATATCACTAGGGTTTTTCTTTCCGAGTCCAACTAACGTAGATGGTACAAAAAATCTTTTTGGAGGGTGCACATGCTAGTTAGGCACAAGAGCCACCCAACTACTCGAATACAGTCTGCATACACGCATTCATGATTTATTAGCAGAGGAATACTGACATAGATTCTTTTTTTTCATTCACCCTAGATCACATCTTCAGACTACTCTACATGCCTAACACACCACTTGCATATGACCTGCAAGTGCACGGGTTTGTCAAAGTAATAATTCCCCGTTGAGTGGGGTATCATATCCACAGTGAATAAGGATTAGAAACACCAAGATTGCTACTTAACCAAGTGGAAATGAAACAATGATGGTGTGGATCAAGATCAATGCCAATAAACTAAAGAAATAAGAAAGAGAGGCACAATTAAATGAGATGAAAGGTAATTGACAAAAGTGGGATACTCGGATATTGTTCCTCCTAGGATTATTGCTTCAAGTGCAAAACCAACTATTATGCTTCCTAATTAATGCTTAATGAGTCATGGACATCCTTAAATACACTATCCCAAACCTAAGGTAAACCATGACTAACTCTACACTATGCCCAGTGGAGAAATCAGCCAGTCTCAATATGTCACACTGTATAAAGTTGTAAGAAGCTCTAGGGATTCCAAGTGATAAACCCTATTCCTATATGTAGATCTAACCCTTTGGTCTAGTCGAAAGACTTCTAGTCACAATTAAGCCCTAGGTTGTTAAAGTCACTTCAACGCCTCACTCTGTTCCTCCCGCAACTAAGCCCCAGCGGAGTTCATCTCTTAACCCTTCACTCTATTGTGACCGCAAAGAACTCTTGGAACACGAGGTAGGATAAATCACACCAGAGGGAAAGGGAATGCTCCGCTACCTCTCGACTCACCCCCTCGATCCTCTCCAATCATGCTTTATCTAATCCTCATGGTGTGTCACTCACTTACAAAGATTGCCAAGATGGACTCTCAACCCTAGTGTCACTTTAAGGGAGAAATCATTTAACAAACATTCAAGATTGGAACTCAATTAAAGACATCAATTAAGGAAAACATAATAAAAGGTTAATGAAAAAAATACATCCTAGGGTTCACAAATCCAAGTACCCACTAGGGAATTTATCTCTCCATAGAGTAAGATACAATCAATAATGGAATCGAAAGTAAAAACATGTAATCCATAGGAAAACCCCTCTCGATATTCGTGTCGATGGTCTTGTGGACTAGCCTCGTCCTCTCCAAAAGGTCCCCTTTTCAAGCCTAGGGCACACCTCACTAGATTAGTGCGGTGAAAGCTCCCCATTAACCATCTTCAAAGAGAAATGAGGTGTTAAAGCTGTAAAACCACTCTAAAAGACTTGACAAAGCCTGTCTAAACCCTAGCCGCCGGCTTCCCAAAAGTCAAAGAAAAGATAGAAGAAACGATGAAAGATGGATCCTGAAAGATGGATCCTGAAATCATGTGGATTTCTGGAAATCTAATTTTTTGTGGACTGTAAACAGTAACTGCTACAGTAATTTGCTGCATTACCTACTAAATTACTATGCCAAAATACTCCCGAATCAACTCTTTTCATCGGGGCAACATAAACAGGAACACATCTATGTCGTAGATCGCATCGCTTCCTCAAGTAAAAGCACATTTGATGGGAATCTTGCTAACTTTGCACAAGTCGGACCACATGAGTGTGACTGCCTTTGTGCCCCTCCAATTTACATAATACATTGATCACAATGGAGGTTGGCACACACTCATATATCTTCGAGCACAACCTTGCTTCTTCTCGTGTGTTCAATTTAGGATTCAATCAACATAATGCATTCACAATCTACTTTCGCTCCTTTCTTCTCTATTTGGCTCCACAACCCTATATGCGTAAAAGAACACAAAAACACAAGTATTAGCGATAAATCCTGATAAAAGTAATGCTCATCGCAAAAAAAGAATACTTCATATTCTTAGGACACAAGCACTGATCAATGCCACAAAACCAGGGTTAGGTCAACAAGACATAGAAGTCCTTAAGAGTTCATTGAATAGTGGAACTTAGTATTCTAAGTCCAAATACTCAAAGTTGTGTGTTAAGTATACAAGAGAGTTGGAGTAGTCATGTTCGCTATTCCCACGGCATCAATAAAAAATTCAGTGTAGAAGACAACACTAGAGGTGAAACAAGATTCAATAGAGTACAACAACAAATATGTAACTCACATCAATCAATAATCCATGCTAGGAGAATCTCATAAGAATGAACAAGCTATCATGGCTAACACTAGCATGCACATAATAACCCTAATACATAGAATACACCCATCTCCTCACCTAGTGTTGTACATTGTCCCCAATGTACACTAATCATGAAAAGCATAGTAATATATAAGATGAAAACAATAGAGGAGGGTTGACACGTCCGAATATGCGTGTAAACCACAAGTGCACGGGTGTCTAAGTAATAAAATGCCCGGTGAGTCAGGTAGTCGAATCCACAGTGTACAGGGCTACTAGTACTAACTTCTTCTCTGCTTTCTAGCCTAATGATAAATGGAAAGGTGTGCTTTCTAGCCTAATGACAATGCTCCCCCTAGGATTCAGGTATTAGGTACCGAATGAGCAAAGTGTTTCTATGAATAAGCAAAGTGTTTCTATGAAGAGTAAGCAAAGTGTTCCTTGATGCTATGACGGAGGAAGAATCGATCAAAGTTGGTTAACACGCGCCTCCAAAGCCGCAAATACCTCCTCTCCAAACCTTAGCCGTCTCATCCCTCAAGGGCCGTACAAAAGATGAGAAAGAATAGGGCAAAACGGCTATTTATAGTCCTTAGACCGCGTCTGTGACGTGCCCCCATGCGCCCATGTGGATTTTCCACGCGCCCGTGTGGGCTGCAAGAATTTCCACACGTGAGTGTGAACAGTAATTTTGCTACATTAAATTGCTACAAAACGTGGTCCAAACACTCTTCTCTTGAGGCCACATGTCTGGGCACACGTCCATGTGATAGGCTATAAAACTTTTCTTCATCGACGTATCTTTGAGAGATCTTGCAATCTTCACAAAGAGAAGGAACATGAAGATGTGGCTGCCTTTGTGCCCTTCCAACTAGTGAATTGACTTGAATCTTGTTGGAAGTTGGCACACATCTCCACGTTTATGAACTCCTCTCGTGTCTTGGTCCTTGAATTGAACAAGAACTCCCAACATTGTATCTTTATAGCCTATCTTTGTTTTCTTTTTACTCTTCAAGGCATTCATAACCTATATGTATTAAAGAACACCAAATACACAATATGAGAAATAAACCATGGTGAAAATAATGCTCAATGCATGTAAAACATATATAAAAATATGTCTACTCAAGCACTTATCAAGGGTGAAAATGAACTTCCCCAGTTTATCTTCTGTAAGTGGCGAGATGTAACTAACACTACTGAATATGCGTGTAAACCGCAAATGCACGGGTGTCGAAGTAATAAATCCCAAGTGACTAGGTATCGTATCCACAGGGAATAGTGAATAGAAACACAATGATTGCTATCTAACTATGATGAGAATAAATCAATAGTATAATGAATGAAAATTTATATAAAAAGAGATAAAAGAAATAAGAGCGAGAGGCACAATAAAATTGAGAGGTAAGGCAATCGATATAAATGGGGTACTCAGATATTGTTCCACCTAGGACAATCGTTTCAAGTGTAGAACCAACTATTATGCTTCCTAATTAATGCATTAATTAGTCGTGGAAATCATTTGATACACAGCCCAAAATCTAGGGTCAACCGTGACTAACTCTATACGATGTCCCGTTGGAGAAATTGAACAATCTCAACACTTCTCACTTCTACAAAATTTCATGGAGTTCTACGGATTCCAAGTGATAAACCCTCTTCCTAGATGTAGACCTAACCCTTTGGTCCAGATGAGAGGTTTCTACTCACAATTAAGCCCTAGGTGCTAAAATCACTTCAACGCTTCACTCCGTTGCCTTTGCAACTAAGCCCTAGTGGAAGGTCATCTCATAGCCCATTCACTCTATTATGACCGCAAAGAACTCAAGGAAATGATGGTAGGATAAATCACGTCGAAGGGGAAAGGGGACGCTCCGGTATCTCTAGATTGACCCTCTCAACCCTCTCCAATTTAGCTTTGTCTAACTCTCGTGGTGTGTCACTCACTCACAAGGGTTACCAAGGTGAACTCTCAGCCCTAGTGTCACTTTAAGGAAGCATTCAATCAATCAAACATTCAAGATTGGAACTCAGTTAAAACATCAATTATGGAAAGCATAATAATAGGTTTAATGAAACAAATACATCCTAGTGTTCACAAATCCAACCACCCACTATGGGGTTTAGCCATCAATGGAGCTAGTTATAATCGACAATGAAATCGAATGTAAAAACAAATAATCCATAGAAAAACCACCTTGGTAGTCATATCGATGTTCTTGTGGAGTGGTCTCGTCTCCTCCAAAGGTCCCCTTATGTGGCCTAGGGCACAACTCGCCGGATCGGTGCTGACGAAAGCTTCCCCAATAACATTCTTCCAAGTGGAGCGCGATGTTGAAGCTGTGGAACCTCTCCAAAACCCTTGCTAATACCTCTCAAAACCCTAGCCGCAGCCCTCATGAAAGTTGGGAAAAAATGGCGAAAAGAATGCTTAAATCGGGCTGAAAAATGGATTTAAATAGGCTGGAATTGGGCATCCACACGGGCCTGTGGATGTTTCAAGTGCCCTTATGGAATGTGGAATTTCCACACGCCCTTGTGGATTCTCTGGAATTCTGATTTTCGGGCAGCTGTGAACAGTAACTGCTATAGTGAATTGCTACATTAACTTACTTCAATACCCCCGCCAAAACACTCCCGAATCCAGTTTTCATCGAGGCAACATAAACGAGCACATGTTTATGCCGTAGATTGCGTCACTTTTTTATTAAATGGGTTCATTGGTGAAGATCTTTCTATCATTGCACAAGTTGGTATACGCAAATGTGACTGCCTTTGTGCCCCTCCAACTCACCGTAATGGCTTGAATACATGGCGGTTGGCACACATTCACGTATCTTTGAGCCCCACTTGTGTCTTGGCATTTGTTGCTTCCAAGATTCCACCAAATAGTGCGTTCACGATCTACTTTTGGCTTCTTTTCTTAATACATAGATTCACAACCCTACATGCACAAAAGAACACAAACACACATGTATTAATGCTTAAACCTGCTAAAAGTAATGCTCATCATAAGGAAAGAACACTTCGTATTCTTATCACACAAGCACTTATCAATGACCCTGATATAAGGTATTATGAGCTATTCATGTTAGATCGGCTTTCATGGAATGTGGAGAGGCTCACCAAGATCCCTTAATGCCTTGCAAGGCATAAAGGGGGATCATCATTCCAACCAAAAATTGAAATTGCAAACATTAAATACTATGGTGTAGTCAAACACACAAACTAGATAAAGTAAAGAAGGTCTTACACAAGGTTAGTAGGGCGTCCCATTTCCAACTTATTAGAATCTAACAAACACACATGTAGAAGATAAACTAAAATAATGGACTACAAAAATTAAACAATTGTCCATGTTCAAAAGTGAAATAGATCATCAAAAGCTGTTGTAGATGGCGGGCTGATGGAGCAGGAAGTAGTAGTGGCCTGCGAGGAGGACCCACTGGAGAATATGATGAACTGATTGAAGTACTCTATGAGCTGGCAAAGTTCATCTAAAATCTGGTAGATCTGACCTCGTATCTCATGCTACTCATTACGTATAGCATGAATGTCATCTTCCATAACCTTGAACCAAGAATCGAAGTCTGATGGAAAGGAATTGCCAGGAGTAGCATGAGTAGGTCATCAATTGGACTTGGACTCTGATTCATCTGGTTCACATTAACTTGATTCCCCCATGGTCAGGTGTCGAGCAAGTCTGTACATGCCACCTTTCTTCTCTAATAACCAAATTGCCCGCAAGATAGGCGCTCCAAGAAGTGCCACATCCCCGACTTTAGTCATACCTTGAGTGTGGCCAAACAAGTTCATACCGCGAATTAACCTGGTGATGTAGGGTCCTGTAATGATGGCTCCCAGATGAACACACTGATCCTTATGAATGAATGCTTCAGCTACAAGGTACCCAAGATGGATGGGATGGTGATCAAGAATGCCATACATGGTGAATAAGTCAGATTATGTAACCACACCAGTACTATCCTTTCGACACCGAATACAACGTGTAATAAGAGCATTGACAAGGTCCCCTAGCGTATATCCCGCAAGTGCACGGGTTTGTCGAAGTAATAATCTCGGGTGAGCGTGGTCGAATCCACAGGGAGTAGGGAGTAAAGACACATAATTCGATTCTTAGCTATGTGGAGTATCAAAAATGATAAGTGTGGTAATGATTCAATTCTCAGAAATTAAAAGCAACAAGTAAGAGAGCAAAAGTAAGGAGGAGGCAAGGCAATCGATAAAGATGGGGTACTCGGATGATGCTTCACCTAGGATAATCGCTCCAAGTGCAAGAACTCTCTAGTATGCTTCCTAATTGGTGCAATGGTGAGTCGTGGAAATCCTTACATACATAGTTCCAAATCTAAGGTCAACTATGCCTAACTCTATACATGTCCCGGAGGAGAAATGGAATAATCTCAACAACTCGCACTCGCATAGAGTTGCAATGAGCTCTAGGGATTCCAAGTTATAAATCTCTTCCTAGATTTAGACCTAACCCTTTGGTCCAGGCTGAAAGTCCCTAGCCACAATTAAGCCCTAGATACTAAGATTACCTCAACGCTTCACTCCATTGCAAGCGCAACTAGGCCCCAGCGGAGGTTCATCCCTTAGACCATTCACTCTATTATGGCCACAAAGAACTCGAGGAACGGAGGTAGAATCTATCACGTCAGAGAGGAAAGGGGACGCTGCTGTACCTCTCGACTCACCCTCTTAACCCTCTCCAACCTGCGTTTGTCTAACGCTCGTGGTGTGTCACTCACACACAAGATTACCAACAAGAACTCTAAACCCTAGTGTCACTCTAGGGGAAATGTTCATACAATCAAGCATCCATGGTTGGAACTCACAATAAACATCAATTTATTGAAAGCATAATAAAGAAGTTCAATGAAACGAATACATCCTAGGGTTCACAATCACCCAAGTACCCAGTAGGGGTTTAGCTCTACATGGAGCTAAGTACAATCAAAGAAATAGAATGTAAAAGCAATGAATCCATAAAGAAACCCCCTCGATAGTCGTGACGATGGTCTTGTGGAAAGTCCTCTACTCGTCGTCAAAGGATTCCTTCGTCCAGTATAGGATACGCCTCGATCGAAGCTCCCCTACCAACCTTCTTCCTAATGGAATCACGATGTCGGAGCCATAGAACCTTTCCAAAACCTTGGCCAATACCCGCTCGAAACCCTAGCCGAAGCCCTCTCGCAATTTGCGGAAAAGATGGAGAAAAAAAATACCAAAATCGGGGTTGAACCGGCTTTAACTAGGGCTGGAATCGGGCAACTCCACGGGTGTGGACGGTACACGCGCCCGTGCAGAATTTCCACACGCCCGTGTGGATTCTCTGTTTCTCTGATTTCTCGGCATGCTGTGAACAGTGTTGCTACAGTAATAAGAGCATGAACATATCTGTGTACGGGGTTTACCATACCCTTCTGATGTGATTTATCCTACCTCTATTTCCTTTGTGTTCTTTGCGGTTATAGTAGAGTGAATGGGCTAAGGGATGACCTTCCACTGGGGCTTAGTTGAAGAGGCAACAGAGGGAAGCGTTAAAGTGATTTAAGCACGTAGGGCTTAATTGTGACTAGGGACCTCTCACTAGGACCAAAGGGTTAGGTCTATATCTAGGTAGAGGGTTTATCACTTGGAATTCCTAGAACTCCATGCGATTCTATCCGAGTGTGAGAGGTTGAGATTGTTCGATTTCTCCTCCGGTACATGGTATAGAGTTAGACACGGTTGACCTTAGATTTGGGACCGTGGTTTGAAGAATTTCCATGACTCATTAATGCATTAGTTAGGAGGCATAATAGTTGGTTTTGCACTTGAAACAATTGTCCTAGGAAGAACAATATCCGAGTACCCTATTTATATCGATTACTGTATCTCTCACTTGTGCTTTTCTTTCTTGCTCTTTTTATTCTTGTTTACATTACATCTTGTCAAAAAAATCATTATTCATATTCACTTGGTTAAGAAACAATTTAAGTATTTTCAGTCCCTACTACCTGTGGATACGATACCCACTCACCTCGGATTTTATTACTCGACAAACCTGTGCACTTGCGGGACATACGCAAGGGCGTTATCATTACTGTTCACAGCCCACAGAAAATCAAATTTCTTAAAATCCACATAGGTGTGTGGAAATTTACACGCCCGCGTGGATTCTCGATTCCAGCCTATATAAAGCCTCAAATAACCGCGATATCAAGATCAATCTTTTACCCTTTCTTCTATCTTTTCTCCAACTTTCGATGATACTATGTATTTTCTTTAAACCACTGATGAGTTGGTTAATGATTATGAGTAGTAAATGTTGTGTTCGGACCCATTGGAGGGGTGGCTAGACCAAGAAGCAGAGAATAAAGAAATTTCATCTCTTGGTTTAGTAGACAAGGTGCAAACCACTCCGAGAGTAATGAAGAAAATGATCCAATGGCTCAAGAGGACAAGGAGGCGTCACAAGAAGCACCCCAATGCTAGTGGGGATGAGCATTCATGAAGTACAGGTGACAAAACCTTGTGTGGTAACAAACTTGATCATTCCCCATCTAATATGCAAAAATTATGCTCATCATATTTTTAAGTTGTAGGTAAGAGGACAACTTTTCTTTACGAACACCATGGGGTAAGTGCAGGTACGTCAAGCTTACTAATGTTAAACAAGTGCTTCTTGAGAGGTAACCAAAGTTTTTATTGCTTTTCTAGGTCTTAATTTAATTTTAACATGAATAAAAGCTTTAGTGTTGGTGTTTTGATCTTAATATACTATTGCTGTGATTTTCTCTTGGATCATTGGTGTTTTATTCTGATTTAATGTGATTCGTGAAGTTTTAGATAGTTTGAGCATGTTTTTATGAGTCTCTGGTTTGTTTGTCATCATATTCGCAGTTTCTGTATAGTGTTCGGTGTTGCAGAATTTTTCTACAGAGTTTGCAGGCTTTTGAGCAATCTAGAGAAGACATATAGCCATTTGGAATTTTCACGTGGGCGTGTGTTTTCATTCAGAGCTCTTCTTCTCCATCCTGAGAAGACATAGTGGCATGTGAGTGCTCCTATGATCGACCCTCTGAAGGACACATGCCTGTGTGGAATTTCTACATGGGCGTGTAAATCTCTGCAAAGAAAAAAATTTTCCATCTCGAGAAGACACAGGGGCATTTGGCTGTCCCTATGAGACCCCTTGTGATACCACACGCCCATGTGCAATTTCCACATGGGTTTGTGCAACACTTAGGAAAATTTTTGGGAGAGGCAGAGAAGCCACAGAGGCGTGTGGCTGCCCATGTAGCTCGGGCACACAGGTATGGGTAATTTCCACACGCCCGTGTGGATGCATAGAATCAAAAGGCCACGACTTTCTTTATATTGTACTCATGCCTTTTCATCTTTTAAAGGCCTCCATACTCAAGGAATGCATCTCTTTTTCTTCCTCACTTTCTCTCTATCTATTTAAAGGGTTTTTGAGTTATTTTCTAATCGTATTCAAGGTTTTCGATTTCTATTTCATCAGTAAGCATCTTCTCCCTTTCTTCATTGCCAATCTTCTTTTCTTTTGCTTATTGTGGTGGATTTTGTTTTGATTTCATGTTTAAAATACTTGTGCATTATTGTAGAGTGTATTTGGAAACAAATAAATGGTTTTCTATGGATTTTTGTGGATTCAGCCGCACTGTTGTCCTCATCCCAAAGATCCACATGGACGTTTGGATTTTTCACATGACCATATGGATTTCTGCAAACTTGTTTTTCAAGTTTAATTTGATTATTTTTTTTCCATTTTTCTAGGAATGGTTCCCTGATCGAAGAAATTGGCTGGTAAATGCCCTCACGAAACCCTTTCCTGAGCAACTTGAGTTCGCCATTCCTAAACATCAAGCATGTTTCAAGTGGTTGTTGAAGCTCAAGTTTGGATAGCCGCATTTTCCTGACTTGAGCGCATTGAGGGAGATCCAATTAGGGGATGAGATGGCAGAGGATGTAAATGAGCTTCTTTCTTTGGGTAGCTGGTGTCGGTTACTGTCCATCAAAGAGCTGGCTATCCATATGTTGACACTAGAGGTGTTCACGTTCTTTCGAGTTTGACTGATTGTATAGACTTTTTCAAGAATTGACACTATTCAGTCCCATGCATTCAAGTATTACCACAATATGAGTGTGATTGGTTTTGCACTTTAAGCAATAGTCCTAGTGTGAGCAATGTCTGGGTGAGCGAAGCTCTAGGGACTCCAAGTGAAAAACCTTATTCCCTAATCTAGATCTAACCCTTTGGTCCAAGCGAAAGACCCTTAGGCACAATTAAGACTCAGCACTAAGGATTAGTTCAACGTTTCACTCTGTTGCTTCCGCACCTAAGCCCAAGCGGAGCTCCTCTCTTAGCACATCACTCTATTGTGATCGCAAAGAACTCTTGGAACATGGAGGTAGGATAAATCACACCAAATAGGAAAGGGGACACTAATAAGTGCTTGTGTGATAAGAATGCGAAGTGTTCTTTCCTTATGATGAGCATTACTTTTATCAGGTTTTATTGCTAATACTTGTGCATTTGTATTACTTTCACACACATAGGTTTATGAAGCTAAGTATTGAGAAAAGAAGCCAAAAGTAGATTGTAATCGCATTATTTGTTGGAATCTTGGAAGGAACAAACGTGAAGACACAAGTGGGACTTCAAGATATGTGAATGTATGCTAACCTCCATGAATTCAAGTGACTACAATGGATTGGAGGGGCACAAAGGGAGTCATATTTGCATATCCGACTCATGCATTGATGACAAGATCTCCGCCAAAGATGCTTTTGATTGAAGAAGACGTGCGATCTACGGTATAGACGTGTGCCTGCTTATGTTGCATCGATGAAGAGTGTGGAATTGGAAGTGTTCTGCCGGACTACTGTAGTGGTTACTGTTTACAGCTGGCTGAAAATGAGATTTCCAGAGAATGTACATGGGTGTGTGGAAATTCCCCACACCGGTGTGGAAATTCCACAGGCCTGTGGGAAACATAAACAGGGTCGTGTGGATTGCCGATTCCAGTCCTATTTAAGCTGTGATTCAGCCTAATTTTGGGGTTCATTTTCACCTCTTCTCTTCCACTTTTTCTCCATCGTTTGGGAGGTCGTCAGCTAGGGTTTTGAGAGACTTTTAGGACGCCTTAGGAGTGGTTTGAAAAATTCGATATCGCAATTCTCTTGGAAGAAGGTTATTAGAAGAGCTTTTATCGGCATATATCCGGCGAGGTGTGGCCCAGGCCAGACAAGGGAACCCTTGGAGAAGACTCAACTACTCCACAAGGCCATCGACACGGACACCGAGGGGGTTTTTATATGGATTACTTGTTTTACATTTGATTTCATTGTTAATTGTAACTAGCTAAATGGAGAGGTAAACCTCCTAGTGGGTACTTGGATTTGTGAACACTAGGATGCTATTGTTTCTTTAAACCTTTTGTTATGCTTTCCTTAATTGATGTTTTAATTAAGTTCCAATCTTGAATTCTTATTGAATCATTTCTCCTATAGAGTGACACTAGGGTTGAGAGTCTATATTGGTAACCTTTGTGGATGGGTGACACGGCATGAGGGTTAGATATAGAGAGATTGGAGAGGGTTGAGAGGGTGAGTCGAGATGAAGCGAACCATCCCCTTTTCCCTTCGATTTGATTTACTCTACCTCTATATTCCAAGAGTTCTTTGCAGTCATAGTAGAGTGAATGGGCTAAGGGATGACCTTCCACTGGGGCTTAGTTGCAAAGGCAACAGAGTGAAGCGTTGAAGTGATTATAGTACCTAGGGCTTAATTGTGACTAAGGACCTTCAGCTTGGACCAAAGGGTTAGGTCTAGATATAGGAATAGGGCTTATCTCTTGGAATCCATAGAGCATCTTGCAACTGTACACAGTGCAAGGTGTTGAGACTAATCGATTTCTCCACCGGGACTTAAGGTAGAGTTAGTCATGGTTGACCTTAGATTTGAGACCATGTATCTTAGGATCTCTACGACTCATTAATGCATTAGTTAGGAAGCATAATAATTTGTTTTGCACTTTAAATGATTATCTTAGGTGGAACAGTATCCAAGTACCCCACTTCTATCGATTGCCTTATCTCTCACCTACTTGTGCGTCTTTTTCTTGTTTCTTTTACTCTTGCTTACACCATGCCTAATAAACACAATCATTGTTGGTCTTCACTTGGTTAAGTAGCAATTTAAGTATTTTTACTCCCTACTCCCTATGGATACGATACCCCACTCACTTGGGAATTTATTACTCGACAAACCCGTATACTTGCAGGGGTCCTTATTTGACGCACCGCTACATCACAACTCACCCTCTCGACCCTCTCCAATTTTGCTTTGTCTAACCTTCATGGTGTGCCACTCACTAACAAGGATTAGCAATGTAGACTCTCAATCCTAGTGTCACTCTAAGGGAAAATCTATTGAACAAGCATTCAAGATTGGAACTCAATTAAACATCAATTATAGAAAACATAATAACATGAATGAAACAAAATCATCCTAGGGTTAGAAGACCAAGTACCGACTCAGGGTTTAGCTCTCCATGGAGCGCAATATAATCAACAATGAAATCAAAAGTAAAAACATGTGATCTATAAGTAAAACCATCTTGTAATCCGTATCAATGGCCTTATGGAGTAGCCTCATCTTCTCCAAGGGTTCCCCCGTCAAACCTAGGGCACACCTCTCCGAATCAATGCCGATGAAAGCTCTCTCAATAACTATCTTCTAAAAAAAAGCGGTGTTGTAGACCGTAGAACCACTCTAAAACTTTGCGAAAGCCTCTTCAAACCCTAGCCGCGAGTAACAACGCCCCTTGAGTGTAACCCGCAAGTGTACGGGTTTGTCAAAGTAATAAATATCACGTGAGTGGGTATCGTATCCATAGGGAATAGTGAATAGAAACACAACAAATTGCTATTTAACTAGGATGAGAATGAATCAATTATGGTGTGAATAAGATTGATATGAAAAGACTAAAAGAAATAAGAAAGAGAAGCATGATAAAATGAGAGGAAGGGCAATCGATAGAAGTGGGGTACTCAGACAATGCTCCCCCTCGGACTAATGTTTCAAGTGCAAGAGCAACTATTATCTCTCCTAATTGATGCTTAATGAGTCGTGGACATCCTTGAATGCATGGTCCCAAACGTAAGTTTAGCCGTGACTAATTGATAAGTGCTTGTGCAATAAGAATGCGAAGTGTTCTTTCCTTGTGATAAGCATTACTTTTATCAGGTTTAAGCACTAATACATGTGTATTTGTGTTCTTCTGCACATGTAGGGATGTCAAGATAAATATTGACAAAAGAAGCCAATGTAGATTGTGAAGGCAGTATTTGTTGAAATCTTGGGAAGGAACAAACGTGAAGATACAAGTCGGGCTCAAGATACTAGAATGTGTTCCAATCTCCAGGAATTCAAGCGAGTACAATGATGTGGAGGAGCATAGAGGCAGTCATAGTCACATTCGAGTATCCTAATTTGTGCATTGATAGCAAGATCTTCACCAATGAGGCTGTTTAATAAAGAAGCAATGCGATCTACGGCATAAACGTGTGCCTGTTTATGTTACCTCGATGAAAAACATCAATTAGAGAGAGTTTATGGCAGATATTGTAGCAAAGCAATGTAGCAATTTGTTGCAGCAGTATTGTTCATGGCCGGCTGAAAATGATGATTTCCAGAGAATCCACACGCGCATGTGGAAATTCCCCACGCCTGTGTGGATACCCGATTCCAGCCCTTATAAAGCCACGATTCAGCCTGATTTCGGCATCCTTCTTTCCATCTTTTCTCCAACTTTTGAGAGGTTTGCGGCTAGGATTTAGAGAGGTATTACCAAGGCTTTTGGAGGGAGCTTTCATCGGCACCAATCCGGCGAGGTGTGCCCTAGGCTTGACAAGGGGACCTTTGAAGAAGGCGAGGCCACTCCACAAAGACCATCGACACAACTATCGAGGTGGTTTTTCTATGGACTATTTGTTTTTTACTTCCGATTTTATGATTGATTGTATCTTGCTCCATGGAGAGCTAAACCTGTAGTGGGTACTTGGATTTGAGAACCCTAGGATGTATTTGTTTTATTAACCTTTTATTATGCTTTACTTAATTGATGGTTTTAATTGAGTTCTAATCTTGAATGCTTGTTGAATGATTTCTCCCTTAGAGTGACACTAGGGTTGAGAGTCAAGATTGGTAATCTTTGTGGATGCGTGACACGCCATGAGGGTTAGACAAAACGAGATTGGAGAGGGTCGAGAGGGTGAGTCGAGAGATAGCGGAGCGTCCCCTTTCCCCTCCGGTGTGATTTATCCTACATACACATTCCAAAAGTTCTTTACGGTCACAATAGAGTGAATAGTATCCGAGTACCCCACTTTATATCGATTGTCTTTCCTCTAACTTATTTGTGCTTCTCTTTCTTGTTATTTTATTCTTGTTAACATCACACTTTATCAACATAATCATTGTTAATCTTCACTTGGTTAAGTAGTAACTTAAATATTTTTATTCCCAACTCCCTGTGGATACGACACTCCACTCATCTAGGAATTTATTACTCGACAAACCTGTGCACTTGCAGGTCACAAACAAGGGTCGTTGTCATGTTTTTGGCACCGTTGCCGGGGAGTAGGCATTTAGAGATACTTTGCACTTTGTCATTTGTGCCGATGAAACTAGAATCATTGTTTGAGACATGGGAGAGCTTCAAGGATCTCTTGTGGAGATGCCCACAACACAGATCTCTTGTGGAGGTACCCACATCATGACTTAATGGGTTGAATCCGAGTACAAGACAATTGCTAGATGCCGCCGCAGGAGGTACAATGGGGAGTAAGACCCCTGAAGAGATGGTACAATTGGTAGAGGATATGGCCATAAATATCTGCTAGTGGAACACGTTGGAAAGGAAAAAGGTGGCCGGGCTCCATGAAATAGATGCTCTCACTTCTTTGGTGGCCCAAGTAGAATCATTGAGTAAGAAGTTAGACCTTCTAACAACTAATAGAGTGGCGTCCGTGACTACTTGCACCAGGTACCATGGAGGACATGCCTTATCCGATTGCCCGATCTCTATCAGTAATGCATCTTCAGTGGAGAAAGTTGACAACGCCCCTTGCGTATATCCCGTAAGTGCATGGGTTTGTCGAGTAATAAAATCCCAGTGAGTGGGTATCATATCCATAGGTAGTAGGGAGTAAAAATACTTAAATAGCTTCTTAACCAAATGAAGATGAATAATGATTGTGTTGACAAGATGTAATGTAAACAAGAATAAAAGAAACAAGACAGAGAAAAACACAAGTGAGAGATAAAGCAATCGATATAAATGGGGTACTCGGATATTGTTCCACCTAGGACAGTCGTTCAACTGCAAAACCGACTATTATACCTCCCAACTAATGCATTAATGAGTCATGGAAATCCTTTCATACATGGTCCCAAATCTAAGGTTAATCGTGACTAATTATGTACCCTGTCCCGTAGGAGTAATTGAACAATCACAACACCTCACACTCGGATAGAATCGCATGTAGTTCTAGGGATTCCAATTGATAAACCCTCTTTCTAGTAATAGACCTAACACTTTAGTCCAGGTGAGAGGTCCCTAGTTACAATTAAGCACTATGTGCTAAAATCACTTCAACGCTTCACTCCGTTGCCTCAGTAACTAAGCCCCAGAGGAAGGTCATCGCTTAGCCCATTCACTCTACTATGACCGCAAAGATATCAAGGAAATAGAGGTAGGATAAATCACATTGGAGGGGAAAGGGGACGTTCCTCTACCTCTCGACTCACCCTCTCGACCCTCTCCAAACTAGCTTTGTCTAACACTCATGGTGTGTCACTCACTCACAAGGGTTACCAATATGAACTCCCGACCCTAGTGTCACTCAAAGGGAGGATTCAATCAATCAAGAATTCAAGATTGGAACTCAAATAAAACATCAATTAATGAAAGCATAATAGAAGGTTTAATGAAACAAATACATCCTAGGGTTCACAAATCTAAGTATCTACTAGGGTGTTTAGCTCTCCATGGAGCTAGTTACAATCAACAATGAAATCGAATGTAAAAATAATTAATCCATGGAAAACCCCCTTGATAGTCATGACAATGGTCTTGTGGAGAATCCTCGTCTCCTCCAAAGGTCCTGTTGTCCGGCCAATGACACACCTCGTCGGATTGGTGACGACGAAAGCTCTCCCAATAATCTTCTTCCAAGTGGAGCACGATGTCAAAGCTAAAAAACCTCTCCAAAAACCCTGCCAATACATCTCAAAACCTTAGCCGCAGCGCCCTCTCAAGTTTGGGAAAGAATGGAGAAAAGAATCCTTATATCGGGGCTGAATCAAGGCTTAAATAGGGTTGGAATCGGGCATCTACACGCCCCTGTGGATGTGCCACACGGGCCTATGAAATTTCCACACAGGCATGGATAATTTCCACATGTCCATATGGATTCTCTGGAATTCTCTTTTTCATTCGTCTGTGAATAGTACCTTCTATAGTGATTTGCTACAATATTTTTTAGATTGCCCTGCTACAGTACCGGCCCGAAACATTCTTGAATCCATGTTTTCATCGAGGTAACATCAACGGGCACATGTTTATGTCGTAGATTGGTTTGCTTTTTTTAATAACCGCCCTCATTGGTGAAGATCTTGCTATCGATGCACAAGCCGGGATACTCGAATGTGACTGTCTTTGTGCCCCTCTAAACCATTGTGCTAGCTTGAATACACAGAAGTTGGCACACATTCTCGCTTCTTAAACCCAACTTATGTCTTTGCGTTTGACCCTTCTTAAGATTTTCTCAAAATAATGCGTTCATGATCTGCATTGTCTTTTTTATTTAACATTCAGCATCACAACCCTATATGCATGAATTTAACACAAATACACAAGTATTAGCGCTAAAACCTGATAAAAGTAATGCTCATCATAAGGAAAGAACACTTCGCATTCTTATCACACAAGCACTTATCAAAAGTCGAGTTTGTGGGCAATGCAATGAGGAACCAAGGTAATCCTTATAGCAACACCTACAACCAAGGTTGGAAGAATTATCCCAACTTTTCATATAGTAACGAAGGGCAACAAAAGGCCATGGCACCATGGGTTTTCAACAACAACAAGCCCCAAACATGGATAATAGAGTTTCAGGCTTGGAGACCCAAATATCTGATCTAGAGAAAGCCTTGACCCAGTTTGTGCAATCATCGGATACACAGTTTCCAATCGGTCGAGGCTACACTTCGAAACTACACTACTTCATTGCATAATTTAAAAAATCAAGTGGGGAAAATCATGAAGTCTCAATCGTAGAGACCACAAGGAAGCCTGCCAAGCAATACCTAGACTAATCCAAGAGAACATGTGAAGGTGATCACTTTGAGAAGTGGTCATGAGGTTGATGGGTAGGCTTCCAAGTGAGAAGACGAATGTTGAAGCACCCGAGGTCGTAGAGGTTGAGGAAAGAGTGAACAAGGAGAAAGAGGTGGCACCCCCACCTTACAAGCAAGAATCCCTTATCCCTCTAGATTGAAGAATGATCAAACGGATGAGCAGTACAAAAAGTTCTTCGGTTTGTTTAAGCAACTACATATAAACATTTACTTTGTTGAGGCATTATTCCAAATGCCTAGGTATACGAAGTTCTTGAAGCATTTGTTGACTAACAAAAGGAAATTAGAGGAGTGTGCCTCCATGATTCTAGATGCATCTTGCTTGATGGTCTTGCAAAAGATATGCCAAACAAGAAGAAAGACCCAGGAAGCTTCATTATCCCATGCAACATCGGCAATATGGGTGAGGAGATGGCATTGGCGGACTCAAGGGCCAGTATCAACGTCATGCCACACTCTTTCTTTCATAAGCTAGGCTTAGGAGAGCCTAGGCCCACTCGGATGAGTTTGCAATTGGCGGACCAAATGGTGAGACATCCGAGGGGTATCATTGAAGATGTTCTTATCAAGGTGGACAAGTACATATTTCCTATAGAATTCATAGTGTTGGATGTCAATGAGGATGCCCATGTTCCTTTGATACTTGGGAGGTCATTCTTGCACACCTCCAAATCATTGATCGACATGGACAGTGGAAAGTTGATACTGAGGATTGGAGACGACAACCTCATATGCCGCCTCACTGAAGCCATGCGACATTCTCTTGACTTTGATGATACTTTATATTTTCTTCACACTACCAATCAACTAATTGATGAATATGTGCAGGAAATGTTGAATCCGGACATGTACAAGGGATTGCTAGACCAAGAAATGGAGAACGAGGAGTTGATGATGCTTGGTTTAGAGGAGAAGGTACCATCTACTCCGGGGATCGTGAAGAATATGCTTTGGAAGATAAAACGAGCAAGAAGACACCATAAGAAACCCCCCAAGGGTGTTGGGTATATGCGAGAATGAAAAAACAGTGATGAACCCTCAAGTGGTAACAAGCATTTACAACTCTTCCTCTACCTTCAAAAGGTTATGTTCATCATGCTACCAAGTCATTAGTAAGAGGGAAACCTTCATCTATGAGCTCCCGTGAGGTAAGAAGAGGTGCGTCAAACTTAGTGACGTAAAACAAGCGCTTCTTAGGAGGCCACCCAAGTCTTTACTGGTTTTCTAGCTTTTAGTTTTGTGTTTCCATGAATAAGGCTTTGAGCATTTGGTTTCCTAATTTTTAGATTCTATTGCTATGATTTTCTCATTGATCTTTGGTGCTTGCTATGTTTTAAATGTGTGTCGTGAAGAATCTTGGTCGTTTGAGATTGTTTTTCTTGTTTTCTCTTGTTAAAATTACATTGTTTGATAGGCTCTGAGTGTATATTTGTGTTCAGGAACTTTCTCCAGAGCTTGTGAAGTTTTCTAAGTGTCAAGAGAAAACACACGCCCGTGTGGAATTTCTGCACAGGCGTGCGTTTCGTTCAAAGCTCATCCAGAGATGGCACAGTGGCGTGGACTCGCCCTTGTGAATGACCTTGTGAATTTCACACGCTCGTGGGTAATTTCTGCACGGGCATGTGACATCCTGCAGTGACTAAGAATTTTTCCCTAAAAGACGAAGGGGCGTGGACTTGCATTTGTGGATGACCCAGTGACAAACACACGGGCGTGGGTAATTTCCACACGCCCGTGCGGATCTCTCTAGAAGAGCTCTCCTCCATCCTGAGAATACACAGGGCATGTGTTTGTCCCTGTGAACTAGCCTTCTGAAGTTCTATGGTCGTGTGGAATTTCCGCACGGGCGTGGGAAACACTTTGAAAATTTTCTCAGTTGGACAAAGAAGCCACAGCGGCGTGGAGATGCCCCTGTGGGTCTGGCGCACGGGTGTGGGGAATTTCTACATGCCCGTGTGGATGCGTTCAAAAGCATAAGATGTTTTCCCAAGAGTATATAGTGGCGTGTGTCTACCACTATGGAGCTCTCCAATGGAATCACACGGGCGTTGATAATTTCCACACGTCCGTGTGGATGCGCAAAATTAAAAGAGATGCGGGTTTTCCTTAAAATCTCTTTGCATTTCTTCTTTTTTTACACCTTTAGTTTCTTAGAGAACATCTTTAATCACTTCCCAACCTGTTACTGTCAATCTAACAATGTTTTACATAAGTTTCCCGGCTGATTTTTGAAGTTTTCATCTTTTCCTCATCGATATGGCACCTTGTTCGAAGAAACAAGAGGGTAAGGATCCTAGGGAGACTTCATCTGAGTTGGAGCACATCGAGTTCTCGAATCCCGAGCACTTAACTCGATTTGAGCGATTATCGAGACTCAGGTTTGGACAGTCTCGTTTCATGGATTTGATTCCGTTGAGAGAGGTTCAGCGAGGAGATGAGCTAGCAAATGAGATAGACAAGTTATTAGCCGTAGGGAGCTTGAGGAGGTTATTGATGATTTAAGAGCTAATTTTCCACGCATTGACACTGGAGGTATTAGCATCTTTCGAGTTCGACAGGCCGTATGGGAGATTCGATATCATTAATGTCATATAGTTCAGAGCATTTGTACGCTAGTTTAGCATAAATTTCACTACATTTTAAGTAAGTATGGGCTTGTATGATGAGATATACACATATACAGAGGAGTACAAACACTTGCCGCTGGATTACCCCGGCACCCTGACCCCGTAGTAAGCAGACTGAGCATTATGTAGACAGGGACAGTATGAACCGGGAGTATCCAACGCCTCTTTGTTTGTCTCTGCTGAGTTACAAATACTTACACTCAGTGATTAGCAGATCTATGAATAGCTGAGGTGACAACACAGATGTTTTGAGCCGGCAGGATTTACTTTATATATATTCCAAGGCCCGGAACGTGCCGATTCACCTAGGACACGTAGTAGCAGACTTCATGAGGCAATAAGGCTAGTATGAGAGAGTTGAGGTATTATTCACTGGCCCCTATATCACTAGACTCATCTTGGGATGGGCCTTTTAGATGCTATCCAAGATACCGAAAGGATAGTTCTCCCCTTCCTTATTGTACTTGATACGATTAGGATAATGGGATTAGTGCGCAGATGTAGGCCTGGAGTATACATTCTGGCTATGTCTATCCTAGAGACCGCTAAGGGCAGGAGAGACACAGCAGATGGCTCACAGTAGGTTCCCGAGCCTTAGTTGATACCGATGGACACTTGTGTACCCTTTACAGCACAGGAGACACCCTAGCGCCTGGTGCACATTCATACTCCTTCTCGAGCCCGTGATCATTTTGAGAGGCTTGCGAGTGTTGTGGGTGTGCTTTAGACCGAGATCGCCGAGGTTCGGGCTACACAGGTTACGTAGTACGCAGGGATGATGGCCCATGTTGACACCATACTGCAGTTCTTAAAGCAAGACGCGTCTCCACCTCTCATCAGGAGACTGAGAATCCCTCACACCCCGCCAGCATCACCATCTTCATCTCCATTGGCACCTTTTGACCTGGCACAGACAGCAGCTGGAGCAGAGCTGACACTGGACGACAAAAACACTTGACTCCTCTTTCTCTTCTTTACTTCTGCATTTCATTTTGGACTTGTACACTCAGGAGGGATCCTCCTTCTTAGTTAATCTTTTATTTTTTGTTTGAGTTGTATTTCATTGCTCTATCTTTTATATACTCGAGCTGTTTTTGTTTTTATTGAGCTTCACTGAACCCCCTTGTGTATGCATGCAGATGGTCTTATCAGTATGGGAATTAAGAACTAGTCATGGGCATTTCCAATGTGTGATGTGTGTGCTTCACCACACATTAAAACTTTACTCCCAAAGATTTAGCTCAAACAAACGCAACACTAGGAGTTAAGGGAGTATTGTTTCAATTACCACTCCCACATACTTGATTGATTTACTTTCTATTGTGCTTGCATGGTACATTATGGCAATATACATCTTAAGTCTGGGGGGAGTTCACATTGCACATGTCTTTTACACAAGTTTTGATTGACATACATGCTCTCATAGTCAATGGTGGTTCACCTTAGTTGCAATGTTTGTACTCTTGAGTTTAGGAGATGTTTTAACATTGAATGTTCTCATGATCTAGTTTTTACTTGAATTTGTAGAAATTTTCACCCAATTAATGCTTGTTGCACCACTCACACTTAAAACTCTTTTGGAAACTCAAGTTCGCTGTTTAACGGACTAATTGTTTTGTTTCTTGTTTTATTTTATTGAAAAAAAATTAATAAAAAAATAGAATATCATTTAGTTGTGCATTCTGGGTAGAAAAAGCTAGCACCTATGAAGTATGAAGCTACTCTCATAAGTCGGATACTAGTTATGCCCTAATGAGAGAAAGAGCTATCTCATGGGATGGGTGAAAGCTACCACTCCCATTATGAAGAGCTACCATCTCGAAATTGTGAAAGCCACCTTAGCGGCCACTTTGGAAATGGCTACCTTAAATAATGTGTGAAGCTCTACCATCTTGTTGTTTTGTTACGTTTTGTAGATAAATAAGACTCTTTTACTTAGAATTTTGAGGAGTATGCTTTGGATTAAATTAAGTAAGTTTACACACACTTACACGATTTCGGGCTGTTATCCTTTTTGATTCAGGTTTTTAGCTAGAGCATTGATTTTTCATATTTAGTGTTGAAATTTCCATTACTTGTAGAATGCTCTCCTTGCATGCTTTGGTGAACCTAAGGCTGAGCACTTTCAATCTTTCCTTCTTCAATGCTTCAATGTTTTATTTCTTTGCTAGAGGATAAGCAAAATCTTAAATGTGGGAGAGTTTGATAAGTGCTTGTGCAATAAGAATACGAAGTGTTCTTACGTTATGATGAGCATTACTTTTATCAAGTTTAAGCACTAATACATGTGTATTTGTGTTATATTGCGCATGTTGGGTTGCAAAGCTAAATATTGAGAAAAGAAGCCAATGTAAATCGTGAATGACTATTTGATGAAATCTTGGGAAGGAACAAACACGAAGACACAAGTACTGTAATAATTTACTGTAGCAGTACTGTTCATGGCCGGCTGAAAATGAGATTTCCAGAGAATCCACACGGGCATGTGGAAATTCCCAAAGCCAGTGTGGATGTCGCGATTCAGCCCGATTTCAGCATCCTTCTTTCCATCTTTTCTCCAACTTTGTAGAAGCTTGCGGCTAGGGTTTAGAGAGATATTGGCAAGGCTTTTGGAGGGGTTCCACACCATCGACACTGCGATTAAGCTGGAAGATAGCTATTGGGTGACCTTTGAAGAAGGCGCGGCCACTCCACAAGACCATCGACATGACTATCTAGGGGGTTTTCTTATGGACTATTTGTTTTTACTTCTGATTTTATGATTGATTGTATCTTGCTCCATGGAGAGTTAAACCTCTAGTGGGTACTTCGATTTGTTAACCCTAGGATGTATTTGTTTCATTAACCTTTTATTATGCTTTCCTTAATTGATGCTTTTAATTAAGTTCCAATCTTGAATGCTTGTTAAATGATTTCTCCCTTACAGTGACACTAGGGTTGAGAGTCAATATTGGTAATCTTTGTGGATGGGTGACACGTCATGAGGGTTAGACAAAGCAAGATTGGAGAGTATCGAGAAGGTGAGTTAAGAGGTAGTGGAGCATCCCCTTTCCCCTCCGGTGTGATTTATCCTACCTCCATGTTCCAAGACTTCTTTGTTGTCACAATAGCGTGAAGGGTTAAGGGATGAACTCCGCTGGGGCTTAGTTGCGTGAGTAACAGAGTGAAGTGTTAAAGTGACTTTAACACTTGGGGCTTAATTTTGACTACGAATCTTTCACCTGGATTAAAGGGTTACATCTACATATAGGAATAGGGTTTATCACTTAGAATTTACAGAGTTTAAGGTGTTGAGACTGGTCAATTTTTCTACAAGGACATAGTGTAGACTTAGTCACGGTTAACCTTAGATTTGGGACCGCGTATTGTAGGATCTCCATGACTCATTAATGCATTAGTTAGGAAGCATAATAGTTGGTTTTGCACTTGAAAGAATTACCCTAGGCAGAACAGTATCAGAGTGCCCCACTTTATATCGATTGCCTTTCCTCTCACTTATTTATGCTTCTGTTTCTTGTTCTTTTATTCTTATTTATATCACACTTTATCAACACAATCATTGTTCATCTTCACTTGGGTAAGTAGCAACTTAAGTGTTTTTATTCACTACTCATTGTGGATACGATACCCCACCCACCTAGGAATTTATTACTCGACAAACCCATGTACTTGCAGGTCACATGCAAGGGGCGTTGTCACTAACTCTACACTATACCTTGGTGGAGAAATCAAAAAGTCTCAATACCTCACACTGTGTAAAGTTGCAAGACGCTCTCAGGATTCAAGGTGATAACCTATTCTTATGTGTAGATCTAACCCTTTGCTCCAGGCGAAAGACCCCTAGTCGCAATTAAGCCCTAGGTGCTAAAGTCACTTCAACGCTTCACTCCATTGCTTGTGCGTCTAAGCCCCAGCGGAGGTCATCCCTTAGACTATTCACTCTACTATGACCATAAATAACTCTTGGAATGTGGAGGTAGGATAAATCTCATTGGAGGGGAAAGGGGACGCTCCGCTACCTCTCGACTCACCCTCTCGATCCTCTCCAATCTTGCAATGTCTAATCCTCATGGTGTGTCACTCACTCACAAAGGTTATCATTGTAGACTCTTAACCCTAGTGTCACTCTAAGGGAGAAATTATTCAACAACCATTCAAGATTGAAACTCAATTAAAGACATCAATTAAGGAAAGCATTATAAAAAGTCAAAAAAACAATAACATCCTAGGGTTTACAAAATCCATATACCCACTTGGGGGTTTAGCTCTCTATGGAGAAACATACGATCAATAATGACATCAAAAGTAAAAACAAGTAATCCATAGGAAAAATCAATTAGGTTGCATTTGTTGGAGCTAAATCCTTGGGTTGTGAAGCACACACGGCCCACATTGGCCGTGTCAAAGACTAGTTCTCAATTCCCATACTGACAAAACCATCTGCACGCATACACAAGGGGCTTGAGTGAAACTTAATAAACAAAAATGACTCGAATATATAAAAGATAAAGTAATGAAATGCAAAAATAATAAAATGCAAAAATAATATATGTAAAATAAGAAAAAGAAAGTAAAGATGCATCAAGTGTCGGTGTCAATTGCTGGTGCATTTGTTGCCGCTGCTGGTGAAGATGATGCTGGTGCTGCAAAATAAATGATGATTGGGTGAAGAAAAGAAAAAAAGCTTACCGACAAAATGATAATGAAAGAATAGAAAACGGTCAAAAAACTCAAGTAATAACCCTCTAAAATGACGGTGAAAGGTAGGGAGAGTGCAAGGATACGTTCTTAGAATGTTTGGGAGTTAAAAGATAAAAAGGAAAAATAAATTTATTAAGATAAAACGCATCCTTTTTGAATTCTGTACATCTACACGGGCGTGTGGAAATTACCCACGCCCGTGCGACTCCACAGGAGAGACCCACAGGGGTAGACACACGTCCCTGTATGCTCTCGGGATAGCCTCTGAACATATCCACACGGGTGTGTGGAAATTTCCCATGCCTGTGTGCCAAACCTACTGGGACAGGCGCATGCCCCTATGTATTCTCTATCTAACCCGAGAAATTCTTCTAAGTGTTTCACATGCCCATGCGGAAACTCCCTACGGGTGTGAACATTCACAGGACCAGCCCTTAGGGGCACCCACATGCCTCTGTGTATTGTCGGGATGGAAGATAGCTCTTCTGTAGAGATCCACACGGGCGTGTGGAAGTTATCCACGCCCATGTGGTTATCACATTCTCATCCACAGGAGTGAGTCCATGCCCCTGTGTCTTCTCGTAAAAAGTCTCAGTCTCTGTAGGAAGACGCACGCCCGTGCAGAAATTACCCATGGGTGTGTGACCCTCATAAGGTCGTTCACAGGGGCGAGTCCACACCACTGTGTCCTCTTAGAAAGAGCTCACAGTAGAGACCCATGGCCGTGTGGAAATTCCACATGGTCATGTGGTTTCTTTGGATGACATCAAAAAACTGCAGGCTCAACAGAAAATTCGTGAACATGTAAACACACTTAGAGCATGCTTCTACAATGCAAACTATAGTAGAGAATCATGAAAAACATGCTCGAATGACTAAGACCTTCACCACACGCAATTAAGCACATGAAAACAACAACGATCCACAATAAAGGCAAATAAGAATCAAAACACCAACTCTCAAGCTCTTATTCATGTAAAACTAAACTAAGACCTAGAAAAGCAATAAATGCTTGGGTTACCTCCCAAGAAGCTCTTATTTTGCGTCACTTAGCTTGATGTACCTCTTCCTTACCATATGGAGGCTTGAAAAGAGTGTGTTCCTCCTGACTAGACATTGTATAGATACTTCTGTTAAACCAAAAAATCAACTTATCGGGGTGGAATATTTATTGGAGAGTCCAACCATCTTATGTTTGGCCTCCAAAGAAACAATTTGGGTTATGAATTGTCCAAACTTATCACAGGTGGCTCACTGGATGGTTTAAATCTCCTACCCATATCTTTTCCCATTCCAAAAACCTCTTTCTTACAATTTATGAGTTGATCAATCCCAAAGAGAGATGCTTGTCCCATTACCTTATGGTTTGCTTCTTCTTCCATTTCAACTTGAAAGCAAGATGTCTTCACCAAGCCTTCTTGCATTATTCCTTGCTCACAAACACACTGCCCATTGAAGCAATCCCCACTTTGAAAGAAAGGTTCTTCTTGCATACTCTTACTCTCTACAACATCATACCCATTATGTCCTACTTCATCATTATCATTCACTACCACATCATTTCTAGAAGGAACTTGAATTGCTTGCTCAAATAATTGTTGTTCCTTAGAGAGTGTGTCAAGTATCCCTCCTAATTGATGCTCAATGTTTTTAAAGGAGGCTCCATGACATCTAAATGTGGTCTCGATATTTTGGACACGGACATCAGTCGCATCAATAAAATTAGCTAATAGTTTTTACAACTGAAGCGCATTCTCTCCAAGTAGCTCACCCTTTTTGACATTCACCTTGAGGTGCTTCCCAATATTGTCCATCATTATTACAGAATGGGTTTGGGTAGCCCACTTCAACTGGATGATATGTGCTGTAACATGGATTGCTTTGTTGTTGTGAAGTAACAATTCTATCAACTTTTTTACTCAAAGCTTCAACTTGAGAATGTATAGCAATGAACAAATCAATCATCATTTAAGCTCCTTGCAAGAAAGAGTAAGACATGAGAAAGGAAAACAAATGAAAATGATGGAAGAATAAAAAAGTGTGAAATAGAATGAATGATAAATAGCTAAAATAGAAAAGTGCAAAGTGCTTCTAAAATGCCTATTCCCCAGCAATGGAGCCAAAAACTTGACCACGCCCATTGCGTGTGACCCGCAAGAGTACGGGTTTGTCGAAGCAATAAATTCCAAGTGAGTGGGTATCGTATCCATAGGGAATAGTGAATAGAAACACAATAATTGCTATTTAACTAGGATGAGAATGAATCAATGATGGTGAGAATAAGATTGATATTAAAAGACTAAATGAAATAAGAAAGAGAGGTACAACAAAATGAGAGGAAAGACAATCAATAGAAGTGGGGTACTTGTACAATCAATATTTGTGTTTCCTTCATGTTTATGTTGTGTGAATAAGTCCATGCTTGCATGCCTTGTGCATTTTTCTCATAATCCTTCTTGTAGTTTAATCATTTATCTTCTTGAGAAACACATGTTTTCATAGTATTTCATGCACAAAATCGAGGTTTTTAAGGATTTCTTTTAAGTTGGAGGTGTTCTAAATCCCATTAAAGCCTTCCTTATTCACTTGGAGATGCATTTTTTTTAGCTCAAAATGTTTCCTGGGTGCATACGACCTCAATGAGGACCTCATTGAGGCCATTTGGCCCATCTATAAAGTTTTAACTAGGGCATACAACCTCAATGAGGCCCTCATTGAGGTCGTATACACTGTAGCAAGAGCTATGTGTTAGTTTTTTTTGGCCACCTTTTCTTTCTCCTCATTTGTTATTCTTCTCACCCAATTTTCTCTCTTATCTCCACCATTCCTTGGTCATAAATTCTCATTTCTTCTCTAAGATTACCTCCTAACCTCTTTGAGACTTCAATCTAATTGTTTACCAAAAGTTTAACTCGAGTTTTCTCAAGGTTTCATCTGTAAGCTCTTTATGCCCTAGTTTTACCTATTTTATTTTTCTTGCATTCTTGGAGCTTATTTGTGGAATTTTTCATGTATTTGGCTTGGTTTTTGTGGTGTGATTGTTGTGGTTGAAGTCTCCCTTGAATTTATGTAAAACATTTTCGATTTTCATGTTTTTGGGGAGGTTTTTTCGAAGTGAACAGTATGCATACAACCCCCATATAGCCGTATGGACACTATGCATCCTTTTTCTCATTGTTTCTTCATCTCTTACACTACATTTTGAATTATATTGGATTCCTCTATGCTTATTTGGTTTTTCATGGTTTGTAGGAATATTGATGATGGAGAAATTGACAACAACCATGGAATTATGTTTACACCACATCGATGACCACATTTTTGGACAAGAAGACCATAGAACAAAATGTCATTTTGTGATGAGAAACCTAACTCTAAGGACAAGGACTAGCATGGACACTAAGTTTTATTATTTAGCCTTTATTTTCTAGTTTCTTGTGTTCTCTTTGTGTTTTAATTTAGTTTTGCATGATTACTCCCTATTTCTCCTTTGTAAATTTTTGTGGAATAATGATGTCCCCTTTATGCCTCGCAGGGCATTAATGGAGCTTGGTGAGCCCTCCTTCCATTTGGTGGAAGTCAGACCCGACATGTATAGCTCACCGTACCTTATGATCTGGTCACATCTCGCCGTGTGCACAAGATTAACCGGAAAAGTTCATTTTCACCCTCCTCTATTGTTTTATTGCATATTAGGATTATTATTTACATGCTAGTGTTACCTATGATGGCTAGTTCTTGATTGTAAGAATATTCTAGCATGGATTAATGATTGATGTGAGTTACATATTTGTTGTTGTACTCTATTGAAACCTGTTTCACCTCTAATACTATCTTGTGCATTGAATCTTGTATGTGATGCCTGATAAGTGCTTGTGTGATAAGAATGCAAAGTGTTCTTTCCTTATGATAAGCATTACTTTTATCAGGTTTCAACACTAATATGTGTGTATTTATGTTACTTTCATGCATATAGGGTTGTGAAGCCGAATCTTAGAGAAAGAAGCCAATGTAGATCGTGAGTGTACCATTTGGAGGAAAGCTTGAGAAGGTTCAAACGCGAAGACATAAGTCAGGTTCAAGATGCTAGAATATGTGCCAACCTCCTTGTATTCAAGCTAGCACAATGATTTGGAGGGGCACAAAGGCAGTTACATTCTAAGTATTCTGGCTTGTACATGTGTAAAAAGATATCCACCAACACGGTCGTTCATTGAAGAAGCAAAGTGATCTATGACGTAAACGTGTGCCCGTTTATGAAAGCATGGTTTTGGGAGTGTTTCAGACCGGTACTATAGCAGGGTAATGTAACAAAATTACAGCGAAGTACTGTAGCAGGCACTGTTCACAGCTGGGCGAAGAAAGAGTTGTTTAGAGAAGCCACACAGGCGTGTGGAAATTCCACATGCCCGTGTGGAATATCTACAGGGGCGTGTGGATTCCCGATTCCAGCCCTCTAAAAGCCGATTTTAGCCTCGATTTCAGCATTCTTCCCTCCATCTTTTTCCCAAATTGAGAGATGGTTGCGGGGAAGGTTTTGAGGGGTATTGGCTAGGGATTGGGAGAGGTTCTACGCCACCAACATCACGCTCTATTTGGAAGAAAGTTAGTGGCAGAGCTTTCGTCTGCAGCGATCCGGCGAGGTGTATCCTAGGCCGGACAAAGGGACCTTTAGACGAGTAAAGGACTCTCCACAAGACCATCGTCATGACTATTGAGGGGGTTTTCTATGGATTTATTGCTTTTACATTTGATTTCATCGATTGTAATTAGCTCCATGGAGAGCTAAACCCCCTAGTGGGTACTTGGATTGTGAACCCAAGGATGTATTCGTTTCATTGAACCTTATTATTACACTTTCATTAATTGATGTTTTTATTAAGTTTCCAATCTTGAATGCATTGATTGTATGAATACTGATAAGTGCTTGTGCGATAGCAATGCAAAGCGTTATTTCCTTATGTTGAGCATTATTTTTCTTGGGTTTTAATGCAAATATGGGTGCATTTATGTTACTTTTATGCAGGTAGGGTTGTGAGGCCGATTATGAGAGAAAGAAGCCAATGTGGGTCATAATGCTCTAATTTGGAGGAAATCTTGCTATGGTTCAAACGCAAAGACATAGGTCGGGTTCCAAATGCAGTAATGTGTGACAACCTCCTTGTACTCGAGTTAGCACAACTATTTGGAGGGGCACAAGGGCAGTCACATTTAAGCATTCTGACTTGGCCATATAGAAAAAGATCTCCACCAACATATTTGTTATTAAAAATGCAAGGCGATTAACGATGTAAATGTGTGCTCGTTTGCGTTACCTCGATGAAAGTATGTATTTGGGAGTATTTCAGGCCGATACTGTAGTAGGGTATTGTAAAAAACACTATAACAAAAATAATGCAACAGCACTGTTTACAGCAGCACTGAGAAAATAGAAAAAAAGAGAATCCACACGGGCGTGTGGAAATTCCACACGCCCGTGTGAAAAATAAACAAGGGGGCCCACATGGGCGTGTGGATTCCCGATTCTAGCCCTTTAAAAGCTGATTTCAGTCCCGATTTTAGCATTCTTTTCTCCATCTTTTCCCCAACTTGAGAGAGGACGGCGGCTAGGGTTTTAAGAGGTATTAACTAGGGCTTTGGAGAGGTTCTACGGCTCTGACATTGCGCGTCATTTGGAAGAAGGTTAGTGGGAGAGCTTTCGTCGCCACTGATCCAGTGAGGTGTATCCTAGGCCGGACAAAGGGACCATTGCGATGAGTAGAGGACTCTCCACAAGACCATTGCCATGACTAACAAGGGGGTTTTCTATGGATGCTCTACTTTTACATTCGATTTCATTGATTGTATCTAGCTCCATGGAGAACTAAATCCTTAGTTGGTACTTGGGTATTTGTCAACCTTAGGATGTATTCGTTTCATTGAACCTCTTTATTATGCTTTCATTTAATTGATGTTTATTATGAGTTCCAATCTTGGAGACTTGATTGTATGAATACTCCCCTAGAGTGACACTAGGGTTGAGAGTTTTTCTTGGTAACTCTTGTGAGTGAATGACACACCATGAGAGTTAGACAAAGCTAGATTGGAGAGGGTTGAGAGGGTGAATTGAGATATAGCGGACCGTCCCCTTTTCCCTCCGGTGTGATCTATCCTATCTCTATATTCCAAGAGTTCTTTGCGGCCATAGTAGAGTGAATGAGCTAAGGGATGACCTTCTGTTGGGTTTAGTTGCGAGTGCAATGGAGAGAAATGCTGAAGTGATTTTAGCACCCAGGGCTTAATTGTGTCTAGGGATCGTCCACCTGCACCAAAGGGTTAGGTCTATACATAGGAATAGGGTTTATCACTTGGAATCCTTAGAGCTCATTGCAATTCTATGCGAGAGCGAGGTTGAGAGGTTATTTAATCTCTCCTCCGGGACATGTATTGAGTTAGGCATGGTTGACCTTAAATTTTGGATCATGTAATTAAGGATTTCTACGACTCATTGTTGCATCAATTAGGAAGTGTAATAGAGGGTTCTTGCACTTGAAACGATTGTCCTAGGCAGATCAATATCCGGGTACCCCATCTTTATCGATTACCTTACCTTCTCCTTTACTTGTGCCCTCTATCTTGTTGCTTTTATTCTCGTTATTTTATATTTTGTCACACTTACCACTATTCATCTGGCACATTAGTTAAGAAACAACTAAAGTGTCTTTATTCCCTACTCTTTGTGGATACGATGCCCACTCATCTGGGATTATTAATTCGACACCCGTGCACTTGCGGTTTACACCCATATACGGACGTGTCAAGTTTTTGGTGTCATTGTCGGGTAGTAGCCGTTTATAGATACTTTGCACTTTGTTTTCTTAGCTATTCATTTATTCATTCTATTTCATATTTTCTTATTTTATCATCATTCTGATTTCTTTTTCTTTCTTTTTGTGTACAGCTCCAGGTTATGACCCGAGGGAACCCCTCAATATTGATTGATGGAGATCCTGAGCTTGAACGTACACTGAGAAGAAATGGAAAGAACCTGTGCAAGAACAGTCTAATCTAGCTGATTTGGGAGTGGAAGAGTCTAAAAACATGGCAGAACAGAATAAGTAATAGTGGACATTATCCAATTATGTAAGACCTTTAGTATTGGTGACACAATCGAGCATTGTATGTCCCCCGATTGTAGCTCATAACTTTGAGCTAAAGCCGGCATTCATCCACATGTTGCAGCAATCTGTACAGTTCAATGGTTTGGCTGATGAGGATCCAAATAGTCATATAGAGAACTTTCTCGAGGTGTGTGTGACACGCGTCCGAATATGCGTGTAAACCGCAAGTGCACTGGTGTCGAAGTAATAATTACCTCGGTGAGTGGGTAGTCGAATCCACAGGGAACAGGGATACTAGTACTAACTTCTTATTTGCTTTCTAACCTAATGATAAATGGAAAGGTGTGGTGATCTAATGTGCGAAGAAATGAATACCGGAGACGAATATGCAAGGGTTAAATGGATGGAGATCTCAATCAGTAAAAGTGGGGTATTCGGGCAATGCTCCCCCTAGGATTCATGTATTAGGTACCAAATAAGCAAAGTGTTTCTATGATGAGTAAGTTAAGTCATGGAAATCCAAATATAATCAGATCCGGCCTCCCGATCACTGATACTAGTCCCCTACGAGGTCCCGGCGGAGAAATCGCTCAATCTCAACACCTCACACCACATATGACTGCAAAGCACTCTAGGGATTCCAAGAGGTCTATCCGATTCCTAAAGATTGATCCAACCCTAATTCCCAGCGAAGGATCCTAACCCCCTACAAGGTCCCGGCGGAGAAATCTCTCAATCTCACGCCTCACACCAAATATGGTTGCATGGAGCTTAGGGAACGGAGATAGAATACACTCAATCGGAAGGGAGAGGGGACACTCCACTATCTCATGACTCACCCTCTCAACCCTCTTTAACCTTGAAGTTCTAACTCTAATGGAGACCTCTCTCACATCAAAGTAACAAATCATGCAAATCCAATCAACCACAAGGATTAATTAAACAAGCAAGCAATGAGAATACAAGATTAAAAACTTAATCAAACTCGGATTAAATAGAAACACTAAGCAAAATCCACAAAAGATGAGAATCCTAGGGTTCACAAGCCCAAATACCCTCTAGGGTTTTTAGCTCTCCATGGAGCAACATACAAAAACACACCATCAATGAATGAAAGTACATTAAAACCATAGAAATAAACCCCCTTATATATGAACTGATGGCCTTGATGGAGAGCTTCGACGTCTTGAAGGACCCACTCCGAAGCTAGGTTCACCGGTGGCTTCCTTGATGCTATGACGGAGGAGGAATTGATCAAAGTTGGTGACGAAGTGCCTCCAAAGGCGCAAAGACCTCCTCTCCAAACCCTAGTCATCTCACCCGTCAAGAGCCGCACAAAAGATGAGAAAGAATAGGGCAAAACGGCTATTTATAGGCCTTAGATCGCGTCTGTCACGTGCCCTCACGTGCCTGTGTGGATTTTCCACGCGCCCGTGTGGATTTTCCACGTGCCCGCGTGGGTTTCCTGGGCATTTTTTTTTCAGCCCACGCGGTCGCGTGGGCATCCCACACGACCGCGTGGGAGCTAGGTTATGGCCAAAAATGCCATACCGACCCACAACGGCGCTCCAAAAACTCTTATAAAAAGTATTCTCAAGCATATTAAGATGATTTCCATGAAGAACAATGCATAAGAACCAAGATATCCACATAAATTTTCGAAAAAAATGGAGGCATGGAGAAGGTTAAAAAAAATGAGAGCTCACCGGTGTGAATTGAGTAATAAAGTATGATTAAATGGCCGGCAAAACCCTTCTAAACCTTTTAATGACCAAGGAAAAAAATGTTTGGGAGTGTGGGTGTGTGAGAAAGATGAAGGGACGTGTGAATGAAAATGATGAATAGTGGTCTTCTTCATCAATTTACCCCACATGGGGGTGTGAAAACTCCACATGGGGGGCGTAGGGTCATGACACGGGCGCGTGGAAATTCCACGCCGCATGTGGGCTGCGAAATTTCTAGTAAAACACATCCATAGAGATATTTACATGAAATTAAGTCCAATTTCCCAACTAAAAACATGAATATCACCCTAAACCATGCCACACACATACATTTAAACTAAAACAGCAAAAATCTTCATGAAAAACTCAACACCAAAAAAAATTTAACAAAGCGCACACTCATGATTTTATTACTGCAGAAATAAAAAAATCTAAGCTAGAAAAACAATTAAAAACTTGGGTTGCCTCCCAAGAAGCGCTTTTGTTTTTACGTCACTAAGCTTGACGTACCTCTTCCTTACCTTATGGAGGCTTGAAAAGAGTGTGTTCCTCCCGACTAGACATTGCATAGCTACTTCCTTTAAACCAAGAATCTAGTTGTCGGGGTGGAATATTAATTGGAGAGTCCAACCATCTTACTTTTGGCCTCCAAGGAAACAATTTGGGTTGGGAATTGTCCAAGCTTAGCACAGGTGGGTCATTGGATGGCTTCAATCTCCTACCCACATCTTCTTCCCTTCCCAAAAACCTCTCTCTTGCATTGTAAGAGTTGATCAATCCCAAAGAAAGATGCTTGTTCCATAACCTTAGGGTTTGCTTCTTCTAATGTATTTTTCAACTTGAGAGGAGCATGACACTAGCAAATCCCCTTGAAAAATTTTTCTCGCTCACAAGCACAATCTTCATCACACAATCCAAAAATCTCAAAATTGATATTCAATTTCTTGCTTTTTCATTTTCTGCCCTCAATGTACTCAATTTGCCCAATTTCTTCCATGTTGTTCATGGCCTCATCATGTCCCGGAGATACTTGCCTTGCTTGTTCAAATTCTTCTTTTTCCTTAGCAAGCATGTCCAAGATCTCTCCTAATTGATGCTCAATGTTTTTGATGGAGACATCGTGACAACTTAATGTGGCCTCAATATTTTGGAAACGGGCATCGGTTGCTTCAATAAATCTTGGTAACACTCTTTCCAACCGAAGTACATCTTCTTCAACTTTCTCATCCCATTGAAGTTCTTGTTGAGGTGCTTCCCATTGTTGTCCATCAATATCCCACAAGAGGTTTGGGTAGCTCCTTTGATTTGGATGATAGTTGATGCGATATGGATTGTGTTGTTGATGAACATTGATAAATTGATCAATTTTTTTCTAGTGAGAGCATCAACCTCGAAAAATATAAATCTACAACTCGGATTAATCATCATTCAAGTTCCATGCAAGAAAAAGTAAATAAGACAAAAATAAAAACAAAAATAGAACAGTGGAAGAAGATAGAGTGAAATAGATAAAAAAACAAAATAAAAAAATCGATGAGAATGATGGAAGAAAAAAAGAAAGTATGGAATAGACAAAAATAAAGAAAAAAAGATAAGTGGCTAGAGCAACAAAGTCCTAGCGTTCCTAGTATCTTGTTCCCCGGCAACGGCGCCAAAAACTTGACACGCGTCCGAATATGCGTGTAAACCGCAAGTGCACGGGTGTCGAAGTAATAATTACCCCGGTGAGTGGGTAGTCGAATCCACAGGGAACAGGGCTACTAGTACTAACTTCTTCTCTGCTTTCTAACCTAATGATAAATGGAAAGGTGTGGTGATCTAATGTGCGAAGAAATGAATACCGGAGACGAATATGCAAGGGTTAAATGGATGGAGATCTCAATCAGTAAAAGTGGGGTATTCGGGCAATGCTCCCCTAGGATTCAGGTATTAGGTACCGAATAAGCAAAGTGTTTCTATGATGAGTAAGTTAAGTCGTGGAAATCCAAATATAATCGGATCCGGCCTCCCGATCACCGATACTAGTCCCCTCACGAGGTCCCGTGGAGAAATCGCTCAATCTCAACACCTCACACCACATATGACCGCAAAGCACTCTAGGGATTCCAAGAGGTGTATCCGATTCCTAAAGATTGATCCAACCCCTAATTCCCCGGCGAAGGATCCTAACCCCCTACAAGGTCCCCGGCGGAGAAATCTCTCAATCTCACGCCTCACACCAAATATGGTTGCATAGAGCTTAGGGAACGGAGATAGAATACACTCAATCGGAAGGGAGAGGGACACTCCACTATCTCATGACTCACCCTCTCAACCCTCTTTAACCTTGAAGTTCTAACTCTAATGGAGACCTCTCTCACATCAAAGTAACAAATCATGCAAAATCCAATCAACCACAAGGATTAATTAAACAAGCAAGCAATGAGAATACAAGATTAAAACTTAATCAAACTCGGATTAAATAGAAACACTAAGCAAATCCACAAAAAATGAGAATCCTAGGGTTCACAAGCCCAAATACCCTCTAGGGTTTTAGCTCTCCATGGAGCAACATACAAAACACACCATCAATGAATGAAAGTACATTAAAACCATAGAAATAAACCCCTTATATATGAACTCGATGGCCTTGATGGAGAGCTTCGACGCCTTGAAGGACCCACTCGAAGCTAGGTTCACCGGTGGCTTCCTTGATGCTATGACGGAGGAGGAATCGATCAAAGTTGGTGACGAAGCGCCTCCAAAGCCGCAAAGACCTCCTCTCCAAACCCCTAGCCGTCTCACCCCTCAAGAGCCGCACAAAAAGATGAGAAAGAATAGGGCAAAACGGCTATTTATAGGCCTTAGATCGCGTCCGTCACGTGCCCCTCACGCGCCTGCGTGGATTTTTCCACGCCCGCTGGGTCGCAGAATTTCACGCGGCGCTGGAATTTCCACCCTGCCGTAAATGATTTTTTTACTAGTCTGACAGAAAGTTGCTACAATAAGATTTCTACAATACTTTTCACGAAACGCGGTCCAAACACTCTTTTCTTGAGGCCACATGTCCGGGCACACGTCCATGTGGTAGTCTATAAAACTTTTCTTCATCGACGTATCTTTGAGAGGTCTTGCAATCTTCACAAAGAGAAGGAACATGAAGATGTGGCTGCCTTTGTGCCCTTCCAACTAGTGAATTGACTTGAATCTTCTTGGAAGTTGGCACACATCTCCATGTTTATGAACTGCTCTCGTGTCTTGGTCCTTTAATTGAACAAGAACTCCCAACATTGTGTCTTTATAGCCTATCTTTGCTTCCTTTTTACTCTTCAAAGCATTCACAACCTATATGCATAAAAGAACACCAAATACACAATAAGAGACATAAACCACAGTAAAAATGATGCTCAATGCATGTAAAACATATATAAAAATATTTCTACTCAAGCACTTATCAGTGTGATATGCTGAAGATAAACGGGGTGACGGATGATACCATCAAGATGAGAGCCTTCCCATTTTTCCTTAATGGGGAGAGCGAAGTAGTGGCTACACTCATTACCTAGAGTCTCGATTACCACATGGGATGAGATGGTAGAAGCTTTTCATGCCAGATATTTCCCTCCCGGAAAATCCGCAAACTTTAGAAATGAGATCTCGTCCTTTGTACAGTTAGAATTGGTGTCTCTATTTAAGACGTGGAAAGGTTCAAGGAGCTCCTGAGGAAGAGCCCGCAACACAGATTCCTGGAGTGGATGATTGTTCAGACCTTTTACAACGGTCTAAATCTGAGTACAAGGCAACTTTTGGATGCGGCAGCAGGAGGTACCTTAGGTAGCAAGACCCCTAATGAGGCCCATCAATTAATTGAAGAAATGGGGTTAAACAGTTATCAATAGAATGCCAGGGAGAAGAAAAAGGTGGCCGGCCTCCATGAAATGGATGCAGTAACCTCATTGCCGGCTCAAGTGGAATCATTGAGTAAGAAGTTAGATCTCCTAACTTCGAATATAGTGGCGGTCATGACTACTTGCACCGGGTGTTGTGGAGGACATGCTCCCTCCGATTGCCCGATCTCTATTGGTGATGCATCTTCGGTTGAGAATGTCAATTTTATGGGTAATGGCATGAGGAATCAAGGAAACCCATACAACAATACCTATAATCCGGGTTGGAAGAGTCATCCCAATTTCTAGTGGAGCAACCAAGGTCTACAAAAGGCCATAGGGCCACCGGGTTTCCAACAACAAGCCCCAAACATGGAGAACTGAGTTTCAGGTTTAGAGATCGGAATGAACGATTTGGAGAAGGCCTTAACTAGGTTTGTGCAATCATCTGATACAAGGTTCCAATTAGTTGAGGCCACACTTCACAACCACACCGCCTCTTTGCATAATCTTGAAAATCAAGTAATACAGATTGCGAAGTCCTTATCGGAAAGGCCACAAGGAAGCTTGCCGAGTAACACCGAGACCAACCCTAGAAAGCATGTGAAGGCGATCACTTTGAGAAGTGGTCGTGAGGTTGAGGGTAAGCTTTCGAGTGAGAAGCCCAATGAACATGCAACCGAGGTTATAGAGGTTGAGAAGGGAGCAAGCAAAGAGAAGGAGATGGCACCCCCACCTTTAAAGCCAAGAATCCCTTATCCCTCTAGATTGAAGAATAACCAAGGGATGAGCAGTACAAGAAGTTCCTGAGTTTGTTCAAACAACTCCACATCAATATTCTTTTTGTTGAGGCATTGGCCCAAATGCCTAAGTATGCAAAATTCTTGAAAGACTTGTTGACCAACAAGAGGAAGTTAGAGGAGAGTGCTTCAGTGATTTTAGAGAAAGCCACCTTAGCGGGCGCTTTGGAAATAGCTACCTTAGAGGATGTGTGAAGCTACTACCATTTTTGAAATTTTTGTTACTTTTTGTAGATAAATAAGTCCCATGTACTTAGAACAGTGAGGAGTATACTTTGGGTTGTTTTGAGTGAGTTCACACATGATAAGTGCTTGTGCTGTATGAATGTGAAGCGTTCATTCCTTATGTTGAGCATTACTTTTCTCGGGTTTTTAAACTAGTATGTGTGTTTTTATGTTACTTTTATGCAGGTAGGGTTGTGAGGCCGAGTATGAAGGAAAGAAGCCAATGTGGATCACAATGCACCGATTTTGGAGGAAATCTTGCTAAGGTTCAAACACGAAGACATAGGTCGGATGTGAGATGCTAGAGGGTGTGCCAACCTCTTCGTATTCTAGTTTGGCACATCCATTTGGAGGGGCACAAAGGCAGTCACACTCGAGCATTTCGATTTATGCACATAGAACAAGAGCTCCACCAACTTGCCTATCATTGAAGAAGCAAGTGATCCACGATGTGAACATGTGCCCGTTTGCATTACTCGGCAGCAAGTACTATAGCAGCACTGTTCACAGCCGGCCGAGAAATCAGAGAAACAGAGAATCCACACTGGCATGAGGAAATTATCCACGGCCGTGTCAAAATTCCGCACGGGCGCGTGAAGCATCCACGCCCGCGTAGTCGCCCGATTCTAGCCCTATTTAAAGCCGAATCAGCCCCGATTTTAGTATTCTTTTCTCCATCTTTTCCCAAATTTGAGAGTGGGCTTCGGCTAGGGTTTTGAGGGGTATTGGCCAAGGTTTTAGAGAGGTTCTACGGCTCTAACATCATCATTCCTTAGGAATAAGGTTGGTAGGGGAGCTTCCGTTGAGGCGTATCCTATACCGGACGAGGGAATCATTGGACGACGAGTAGAGGACTTTCCACAAGACCATCGACATGACTATCAAGGGGTTTTTTTTATGGATTCATTGCTTTTATATTCTATTTCTTTGATTATACTTAGCTCCATGGAGAGCTAAACCCCTAGTGGTTGCATGGGTATTTGTGAACCCTAGGATGTATTCATTTCATTGAGTCTCTTTATTATCCTTTCAATTAATTGATGTTTATTATGAGTTTCAACCTTGAATACTTGATTGTATGAAAATTTCCCCTAGAGTGACACTAGGGTTAAGAGTTCTCATTGGTAACCTTGTGAGTGAGTGACACACCACGAGCGTTAGACAAAGCTAGGTTGGAGAGGGTTGAGAAGGTGAATCGAGAGGTACAGGAGCGTCTGATAAGTGCTTGTGCGATATGGATGCGAATGTTCATTCCTTATGTGGAGCATTACTTTTCTCAGGTTTTTACACTAATATGTGTGTTTTTATGTTACTTTTATGCAGGTAGGGTTGTGAGGCCGAGTATGAAAGAAATAGGTCAATGTGGATCATAATGCACCTATTTTGGAGGAAATCTTGCTAAGGTTCAAACGCGAAGACATAGGTCAGGTGTGAGATGCTAGAGTGTGTGCCAACCTCCTCGCATTCGAGTGAGCACATCCATTTAGAGGGGCACAAAGGTAGTTACACTCGAGCATTCCGATTTATGCACATAAGAACAAGAGCTCCACCAACATGTATATCATTGAAGAAGCAAGTGATTCACGATGTAAACGTGTGCCCGTTTGCGTTACCTCGATGAAAATATGGAATTGGGAAATTATTCAGGTTGAAGACTGTAGCAGAGCACCGTAGCAAGTAATACAACAGCACTGTTCATTGTCGACTGAGAAATCAGAGAAACAAAGAATCCACACGGGCGTGTGGAAATTCCGCACGGCTACGTGTACCGTCCACGCCAATGGAGTCTCCCGATTCTAGCCCTATTTTAAGCCGATTCAGCCCCAATTTTGGTATTCTTTTCTCCATCTTTTCCATAACTTGAGAGAGGGCTTCAGCTAGGGTTTTGAGGGATATTGGCTATGGTTTTGGAGAGGTTGTACTGCTCTGACATCACGTGTCATTTGGAAGAACGTTATTGGGAGAGCTTTCGTCGGCATCGATCCGGCGAGGTGTATCCTAGGCCGGACAAAGGATCCCTTGCGACGAGTAGAGAACTCTCCACAAGACCATCAACACGACCATCGACGTGGTTTCTTTATGGATTCATTGCTTTTACATTCGATTTCTTTGATTGTCCTTAGCTCCATGGAGAGCTAAACCCCTAGTGGGTACTTGGGTGATTGTGAACCCTAGGATGTATTCGTTTCATTGAACTTCTTTATTATGCTTTCAATAAATTGATGTTTATTGTGAGTTCTAACCTTGAATGCTTGATTGTATGAAAATTTTCCCTAGAGTGACACTAGGGTTGAGAGTTCTTGTTGGTAACCTTGTGAGTGAGTAACACACCACGAGCGTTAGACAAAGCTAGGTTGGAGAGGGTTGAGAGGGTGAGTCGAGAGATACAGGAGCGTCCCCTTTCCCCTCTGACGTGATAGATTCTACCTCCGTTCCTCGAGTTCTTTGTGGCCATAATAGAGTGAATGGTCTAAGGGATGAATCTCTGCTGGGGCTTAGTTGCGCGTGCAACGGAGTGAAGCGTTGAGGGGATCTTAGTATCTAGGGCTTAATTGTGGTTAGGGACCTTCCGCCTGGACCAAAAGGTTAGGTATATAATTAGGAAGAGATTTATCACCTGGAATCCCTAGAGCTCATTGCAACTTTATGCGAGTGCGAGGTTGAGAGGTTATTTAATCTCTCCTCCGGGACATGAATAGAGTTAGGCATAGTTGACCTTAGATTTGGGACTATGTATGTAAGGATTTCCATGACTCACCATTGCATTTATTAGGAAGCATAATAGAGAGTTCTTGCACTTGAAGCGATTATCCTAGGTGAAGCATCATCCGAGTACCCCTATCTTTATCGATTGCCTTACCTCCTCCTTATTTTTGCTCTCTTAGTTGTTGCTTGTAATTGTTGAGAATTGAATCATTGTCACACTTATCATTGTTGATATTCCACATAGCTAAGAATCGAATTAAGTGTCTTTACTTCCTACTCCCTGTGGATTCGATACCCGCTCAACCGGGATTATTACTTTCGACAAACCCGTGCACTTGCGGGATATACGCAAGGGGATCTTGCCAAGTTTTTGGCGCCGTTGCCAGGGAGCTAGCCGTTTAGAGATACTTTGCACTTTGTTTTCTTAGTTATTTCACCACATATTCTAATTCATATCTTCTTATTCTATCATCATTGTGATTGTCTTTTTTTTTCTTTTTGGTGCAGCCCCAGGTTATGACCCGAGGGAATTCATCAATATTGGTTGAAGGAGACCCTGAGCTTGAGTGTACACTTAGAAGAAAAGGGAAAGAACCTGTGCAAGAATAGCATAATCCAGCTGATTTAGAAGTAGAAGGATCTGAAAACATGGAAGAACAAAAGTGAGCAACAACGAACACTATCCGATTATGCCAGACCTTCAGTGTTGGGGACACAATCGAGTATTGTGCGTCCCCCAATTATAGCTCAGAACTTCGAGCTAAAGCCGGCATTCATCCATATACTGCAGCAGTCTGCACAATTCAACGGTTTGGCCGATGAGGATCCAAACAGTCACATAGAGAGCTTCCTCGAGGTGTGCGACATATTAGAGATAAATAGTGTGATGGATGATGCCATCAAATTGAGAGCCTTCTCATTTTCCTTAAAGGGGAGAGCAAAGCAGTGGCTACACTCATTACCTAGAGCATCAATCACTACATGGGAGGAGATGGTAGAAGCTTTTCTAGCCCGTTATTTCCCTCCCGGAAAATCATCAAAGCTTAGGAATGAGATCTCATCTTTTGTGCAGCTAGAATTGGAGTCTCTATTTGAGACATGGGAAAGGTTCAAGGAACTCCTGCGAAAGTGTCCGCAACACGGATTTCCGGAGTGGATGATTGTTCAAATCTTCTACAATGGTTTGAACCCGAGTACAAGGTAACTCTTGGATGCGGTGGCAAGAGGTAATGAGGCTCATCAATTGATTGAGGAAATGGGGTTAAATAGCTACCAGTGGAATGCTAGGGAGAAGAAAAAGGTGGCCGGTCTCCATGAAATTGATCCGGTAACTTCATTGGCGGACCAAGTGGAGAGTTTGAGTAAGAAACTAGATCTTATAGCTTCGAATAGAGTTGTGGCCGTGACCAATTGCACCGGTTGTGGTGGAGGACATGCTCCCTGCGATCGCCCAATCGTCATTGGTGATGTTTCTTCAGTTGAGAACGTTGACTTTGTAGGTAATGCCATGAGACCTCTAGGGAATCCATACAACAACACTTACAATTCAGGTTGGAAGAATCATGCCGATTTTTCATGGAGTAATCAAGGACCACAGAAGACCATGGGGCCATCGGGTTTCCAACAACAGCAATAAGCCCCTCAAGTGGAAAACAGAATTTCAGGCTTGGAAACCCGAATGACGGATTTGGAGAAGCACTTGGCTAGATTTGTTCAATCGGCAAATACAAATACAAGGTTTGAATCAGTCGAGGCTACACTTCACAATCACACCGTCTCTCTCCGAAAGGCCACATGGAAGTTTACCAAGCAACACAGAAACCAATCCTAGAGAACATGTGAAGGCGATCACTTTGAGAAATGGTCGTAAGGTTGAAGGGAGGCTTCCGAGTGAAAAGCCGAAAGAACACGCACCCGAGGTTGTAGAGGCTGAGGAGGGAGTAAACAAAGAGAAAGAGGTGGCACCCCCACCTTTTAAGCCAAGAATCCCTTACCCCTCTAGATTGAAGAATGACCAAGGGGATGAACAGTATAAGAAGTTCCTGAGTCTGTTCAAACAACTCCACATCAATATTCCTTTTGTAGAGGCATTGGCTCAAATGCCTAAGTACGCGAAGTTCCTGAAAGACCAATTGACCAACAAGAGGAAATTGGAAGAGAGTGCTTCAGTGTTGCAAAATAACATGCTAAACAAGAAGAAAGACCCGGGAAGCTTCATCATTCCGTGTAACATCAGCAACTTAGGTGAGGAAATGGCATTGGCGGATTCAGAGGCAAGTATCAACGTCATGCCATATAATTTCTTCCAAAAGCTAGACTTAGGAGAGCCTAGGCCTACTCGGATGACTTTACAATTGGCGGACCGAACGGTATGACATCCGAGAGGCATCATTGAAGACGTGCTTGTCAAGGTGGACAAGTACATTTTTCGGGTTGACTTTGTAGTGCTAGATGTCGATGAGGATGCGGATGTACCCTTGATACTTGGGAGACCGTTCTTGCAGACTTCCAAAGCATTGATTGACATGGACGGCGGAGAGCTCACATTGAGAGTTGGAGATGACAAGCTCACATATCGCCTTGCTGAAGCCATGCGGAATTCTCTTCATTTTGATGACACTTTATACTTTCTAGACACTACTGATGAGCTTGTTGATGAATATGTGCAGGAAATGTTCAACCTGGATCCATATGAAGGCTTTGTTCGACCAAGAGGAGAGCAATGAAGAAGTAATGATGCTTGGTTCGATTGGAGAAGAAACATCTACCCCGGTGATCTTTAAGACGGTGCTCTGGAAAATGAAGAGGGCTCGGAGACGCCACCAAAAACGCTCCAAGATTGTTGGAGACATACATGAGCCAAAAAAGTTAGATGAACCATTGATAGGCGATTTGAAACCCGATAATACACCCTCTACCCTCAAGAGACTTTTCTCATCATGCTTTCAAGTCATGGGTAAGAGGGAGACTTTCATTCATGAACCCCCGTGAGGTAAGACAAGGTACGTCAAGCTACGTGACGTTAAACAAGCGCTTCTTGGGAGGCAACCCAAGTGTTTACTGTTTTCCTATCTTCTTAGTTTAGTTTGTTTGCATGAATAAATTGTTAAGTGTTGGTGTCTCGATTTTTAAGTGCTTGTGCTGCGATTTTGTTGTGGCTTTTTAAAAGAACTCATTGTGTGTTTTGTTGAGAGTTGGCGAAGTTTGGTCGTTTGAGTTGTATTTCGTGTTTTTATCTGGTAAATTTTGCATAATATAGCAGGCTCTGAGTGTGTAAACATGTTCAGAATAGTTCTGCAGAGCCTGCATGTTTTTCTAAGTCATCCAGAGAAAACACACGGGCGTGTGGAATTTCCACGCGCCCGTGGGTGTACTGCGAGCTCATCTAGAGAAGGCACAAGGGTGTACGGCTGCTCGTGTGGATGACCATGCGACTGTCACACGCCCATGGGTAATTTCCGCACGGGCGTGTGAATTCCTGCAGAGTTGGGCAGATTTTCCCGAGAGCACACAGGGGCGTGGAATCGCCCCTGTGAGCGACCTTGTGAAACACACACGAGCATGGGTAATTTCCACATGCCCGTGCGAAACTCTGCAGGGTGTTCCCTCCATCCCGAGAAAACACAGGGGCGTGCGGCTGCCCCTGTGAGTTGGGCATGTGTAAGTCCACGCCCGTGCGGAATTTCCGCACGGGCGTGTATACATTTTTCTCGGATATCCAGCAAGGCCACAGGGGCGTGCGTCCACACCTGTGAACCCTTCGTTTGAGGGCACACGGGCGTGGACGACTCCCGCACGCCCGTGTGGATCTCCAGGATTTAAAGGACCATCCGGTCTCCGAATACAAGAGTCACACCCTTCCCCTCAAATAAACTAAGCCGCCCAAAGAGCATTTTTTTGACATTCTTGTCCCCTGCTACTATCGTCTTCGAGTTGATTGATTGAGCATTGTGTGGATTGTAAGGGTGTTTAAGTGCAGCACATCGGTAAGCCTTGATTTCCTCTCTTCTTCGATTTCGTTTTAATCTAACTGATTACCTGCGATTAAAATGGTCAATACACATCGTTTTCTTGCTAAACTGGTTATGATTTGTTTTTAAGATGATATGGAAGTGAGATAGAGAGGTGGCATGGAGATTGGCTACAAGGGCCGTGCGGTTTTCATGCCCCGTGGTAGCGCATGGGCATGCAGAATTTCCGCACGGCCCTGTGTTCTTATTTTTCTGCAGCTTGAATGGAACTGATTGATTTTCCTTTTCTAATACATGCAGGTATGGCTACCAAATCGAAGAAAGCAGTTGCTAAGCGGCCTCGAAAACCTGCCCCTGAGCCGGAAGTTATGGAATTCACACTCCCTGCGCATCAAGCTCGGTTTGAGCGGTTAGAGAAGCTTAAGTTTGGTCAAACGCGAATTCTGGATGTTGGGTTACTTAGGAAGGTGCAACTAGTGGATGATATGGCTGACGAGGTCGAGAAATTATTATTGGTCGGTAATTGGCACAAGTTACTGAACATTCATGACCCTGCTATCCGCACATTCACTTTGGAGGTACATGCATTGTTTGAGTTCGACCGCTCTTATGCTCATTTTGATAGTGTCGACGTGATTCAGTTCAGAGCTTTTGGGCAGCATCATAGTATGAGTGTCACACAGTTTTCCACTAGACTTGGTCTATATGATGAAGAGTATACTGAAACTGAGGAGTATGAGAATCTCCCAATTGACATGACGGGTTTATCTCCCATTGAGGCGTATTCATTATTATGTGGAAAGGGGCATTATGAACCAGGAGTGTCTAAGGCCTCATGTTTATCTCGACCCAGTTACAGATATCTTCACGCCATCATAAGCAGGTCAGTGAATAGTTACGGTGATAGCACGGGAGTCATCAACAAGCAAGAGCTTCTGTACTTGTCCTCCATGGTTCGGAACGAACCGGTCCATCTGGGACACATTTTAGCGGAGTATTTGAAGCATCAAGGACAATATCCTCGATTGGGTGTCATCTTCTCAGGTCCATAAATTACCAGACTCATTATGGGGATGGGTTTGCGAGACAAAATCAACGGAACTGAGATAGCGATAATACCAGCACCACTTCGGTTAGAGACAATGAGGCTCATGGGGTTGATCCGAAAATATTCAAATGGTGTTTATGTGCTGAACATACCATTTGAAGATGAAGCTGGGGCATCTCAGTCCGCTCCCGAGCCCCAACCAGCACCGATAGGCACTGAGACACCTCCAGCAGTAGAGGAACCACCCCCCGTGCGTATATTTCCACCATCTCAAGCTCATGATCATTTTGAGAGGCTTGAGAGCACCTTGGGAGTGATACAGACAGAGGTGGCTGAGACTCGAGCAGAGATTGCCGAGATTCGGGCTACGCAGGCCACTCAGTATACAGAGTTCATGGCACATTTTGACATATTACAGCAGATCGTAGAGTGAGATGTTGCCTCATCATTTGTCCTGCAACCGAGGACCCTTCAGGCCCCGTCAGTTCCTCCAGCACCTCCATCCTCGACTACAGCATCGGTGGACCCACCATGTGCTTCCACTTCAGCAACAGCAGCAGCACAGGAGCCCGAGAGCGACTCTAACACTTGACTTTTCTTTTACTTTCGTGCATTTTACTTTATTCTATTTTCTTGTTTTTAGACTTGTTCACTCATAAAGGATTTTTCCTTCTGAGTTTATGTTATGTTGTATTTACCGAGTTGTATTTATTGCTTCATCTTTTATACACTCGAGTTATTTTTGTTTTTCTTGAGCTTCACTGAACCCCCTCGTGTATGCGTGCATATGGTCTTGTTATCTTGGGAATTGAGACTTAGTCATGGGCACGGCCAAGGTGCTTCGGCATTTGGCCGTGTGAGCTTCACAACCCCTTGGAACACTACTCCCAATGAATTACCTTCATCAAACGCAACACTAGGAGTCAGGGGAGTATTGTTTTGATTGCTTCTCCCACATCTATTTTTGAATGATATATTTTGAGTGAGCTTGCATGTGTACATTGGGGACAATGTACAACTTAGGTGTGGGGGGGAGTTTCATAATGCGCACATCGTTTCTATTGTTCTTGATTATTATATGCTCACATAGCCAATGGCGGTTCACCTTAGTTGCAATGATTATATTCTTAAGTCTAGGAGAATTGTTAACATTGAATGTTTTCATGCTCTAGTTCTTGCTTGAATTTTTACGAATTTTTGCCTGATTTACACTTAGTGCACTATTCACTCTCTTAACTCTATTGGAAACTCATGTTCGATGTTAAAGGGACTAGTTAGGTTTACTTCTTTTGCTAAATTAAAAAAAAATGAAAATAAAAAGAAGGAACAAAATAGTTTTAGTGTTATTTGTATTTGTTGGTTGGAAAGAGCAACCACCTATGAAGTATGAAGCTACTCTCACAAGTCAGATACTAGTTATGCCCTAATGAGAGAAAGAGCTATCTCATAGGATGAGTGAAAGCTACCACCTCGAAAGTGTGAAAGCCACCTTAGCGGCCGCTTTGGAAAGGGCTACCTTAGAGGATGTGTGAAGCTACTACCATCTTTTAAATGTTTTGTCACTTTTGTAGATAAATAAGTCCCTTGTACTTAGAACTTTGAGGAGTATACTTTGGGTTGTTTTGAGTGAGTTCACACACATACACGAAATTCGGGTTTGTCATTTTTTTTTTATTATTCAAGTTTTTAGCTAGAGCATTGATTTTTCATATTTAGTGTTGAAATTTTCCTTACTTGTAGAATACTTTCTTTGTATGCCTCGGTGAAGCTAAGGCCAAGCACTTTCAATATTTTCTTCATTGATGCACAAAATGTTTTAATGTTTGCTTGAGGACAAGCAAAAGCTTAAGTGTGGGGGAGTTTGATAAGTGCTTGTGCGATATGGATGCGAAGTGTTCATTACTTATGTTCAGTATTACTTTTCTCAGGTTTTTACACTAATATGTGTGTTTTTATGTTACTTTTATGCAGGTAGGGTTGTGAGGCCGAGTATGAAGGAAATAGGCCAATGTGGATCATAATGCACCTATTTTGGAGGAAATCTTGCTAAGGTTCAAACGCGAAGACATAGGTCAGGTGTGAGATGCTAGAGTGTGTGCCAACCTCCTCGCATTCGTGTGAGCACATCCATTTGGAGGAGCACAAAGACAGTCACACTCGAGCATTCTGATTTATGCACATAAGAACGAGAGCTCCACCAACATGTATATCATTGAAGAAGCAAGTGATTCACGATGTAAACGTGTGCCCGTTTGCTTTACCCCGATGAAAATATGGAATTTGGAAGTTATTCAGGTCGAAGATTGTAGCAGAGCACCGTAGCAAGTACTGTAGCAGCACTGTTCACAGCCGGCCGAGAAATCAGAGAAACATAGAATCCACACGGGCGTGTGGAAATTATCCACCGCCGTGTGGAAAATTCCACACGGGTGCGTGTACTGTCCACGCCCATGAAGTCGCCCGATTCCAGCCCTATTTAAAGCCGATTCAGCCCCGATTTTGGTATTCTTTTCTCCATGTTTTCCCCAACTTGAGAGAAGGCTTCGGCTAGGGTTTTGAGGGGTATTGGCTAGGGTTTTGGAGAGGTTCTATGGCTCCGACATCGAGCGTCGTTTGGAAGAAGGTTATTGGGAGAGCTTTCGTTGTCATCGATCCGGCGAGGTGTATCCTAGGCCGGATAAAGGATCCCTTGCGACGAGTAGAGAACTCTCCATAAGACCATTGACACGACCATCGAGGGGGTTTCTTTATGGATTCATTGCTTTTACATTCGATTTCTTTGATTGTACTTAGCTCCATGGAAAGCTAAACCCATAGTGGGTACTTGGGTGATTGTGAACCCTAGGATGTATTTGTTTCATTGGACTTCTTTATTATGCTTTCAATAAATTGATGTTTATTATGAGTTCCAACCTTGAATGCTTGATTGTATGAAAATTTCCGCTAGAGTGACACTAGGGTTGAGAGTTGTTGTTGGTAACCTTGTGAGTGATTGACACACCACGAGCGTTAGACAAAGCTAGGTTGGAGAGGGTTGAGAGGGTGAGTCGAGAGGTATAGGAGCGTCCCCTTTCCCCTCCGACGTGATAGATTCTACCTCCGTTCCTCAAGTTCTTTGTGGCCATAATAGAGTGAATGGTCTAAGGGATGAATCTCCACTGGGGCTTAATTGCGCGTGCAACGGAGTGAAGCGTTGAGGGGATCTTAGTATCTAGGGCTTAATTTTGGTTAGGGACCTTCTGCCAGGACCAAAAGGTTAGGTCTATAATTAGGAAGAGATTTATCACCTAAAATCCCTAGTACTCATTGCAACTTTATTTGAGTGCGAGGTTGAGAGGTTATTTAATCTCTCCTCCGGGACATGAATAGAGTTAGGCATAGTTGACCTTAGATTTCGGACTATATATGTAAGGATTTCCATGACTCACCATTGCATTGATTAGGAAGCATAATAGGGAGTTCTTACACTTGAAGCGATTATCCTAGGTGAAGCATCATCCGAGTACCCCATCTTTATCGATTGCCTTACCTCCTCCTTACTTTTGCTCTCTTACTTGTTGCTTTTAATTGTTGAGAATTGAATCATTGTCACACTTATCATTGTTGATATTCCACATAGCTAAGAATCGAATTAAGTGTCTTTACTCCCTACTCCCTGTGGATTCGATACCCGCTCACCCGGGATTATTACTTCGACAAACCAGTGATAGATTCTACCTCCGTTCCTCAAGTTCTTTGCGGCCATAATAGATTGAACGGTCTAAGGGATGAAGTTCAGCTGGGGCATAGTTGCGTATGCAATGAAGTGAAGCGTTGAGATGATCTTAGTATATAAGGCTTAATCGTGGTTATGGACCTTACACCTGGACCAAAAGGTTAGGTCTATAATTAGGAAGAGATTTATCACTTGGAATTCCTAGAGCTCATTGCAACTCTATGCGAGTGCGAGGTTGAGAGGTTATCTAATCTCTCCTCCGGGACATGTATAGAGTTAGGCATAGTTGACCTTAGATATGGGACTATGTAATTAAGGATCTCCATGACTCACCATTGCATTGATTAGGAAGCATAATATTGGGTTCTTATACTTGAAACATTTATCCTAGGCAGAGCATTATCCGGGTACCCCATCTTTATCGATTGCCTTACCCCCTTCTTTACTTTTGATCTCTTACTTGTTGTTTTTATTGTTGAGAATTGAATCATTGTCACACTTATCATCATTGATCTTTCACATAGCTAAGTATCGAATTAAGTATTTTTATTCCCTATTCCCTGTGGATTTGATACCCGCTCATCTGGGATTATTACTTCGACAAACCCGTGCACTTGCGGGATATACGCTAGGGGATCTTGTCAAGTTTTTGGTGCCATTACCGGGCAATAGGCGTTTAGAAATACTTTGCACTTTGTTTTCTTAGCTATTTCACCATACATTCTATTTCCTATCTTCTTATTCTATCATCGTTCTGATTTCTTTTTTCTTCTTTTTGGGTGCACCTTTAGATTATGACCCGAGGGAATCCTTCAACATTGACTGAATGAGATCCTGAGCTTGAACGTACACTTAAAAGAAAAGGAAAAGAGCCTGTACAAGAACATTCTAATCTAGCTGATTTGGAAGTAGAAGAATCTGAAAACATGGCAGAACAGAATGAGCAAGAGCGAACATTATCCGATTATGCCAGACCTTCAGTATTGGGGACACAATCGAGTATTGTGCGTCCACTGATTATAGCTCAGAACTTTGAGTTGAAGCCGGTATTCATCCACATGTTGCTACAATCGGCACAATTCAATGGTTTGGCCGATGAGGATCCAAACAGTCACATAGAGAGCTTTCTCGAGGTGTATGATATGCTGAAGATAAATGGGGTGACGGATGATGCCATCAAATTGAGAGCCTTCCCATTTTCCCTAAAGGCGAGAGCGAAGCAGTGGCTACACTCATTACCTAGAGCGTCAATTACCACGTGGGAGGAGATGGTGGAAGCTTTTCTAGCTCGTTATTTCCCTCCCGGAAAATCAACAAAGCTTAGGAACGAGATCTCCTCCTGTGTTCAGTTGAAATTGGAGTCTCTATTCAAGACATGGGAAAGGTTCAAGGAGCTCCTGAGAAAGTGCCCGCAACACGGATTCCTAGAGTGGATTATTGTTCAAACCTTTTATAATGGGTTGAACCCGAGTACAAGGCAACTCTTGGATGTAGCAGCAGGAGGTACCTTTGGTAGCAAGACCCTCGATGAGGCCCGTCTGTTGATTGAAGAAATGGGGTTAAATAGCTACCAATGGAATGTTAGGGAGAAGAAAAAGGTGGCCGGTCTCCATGAGATAGATGCGGTAACTTCATTGGCGGCCCAAGTGGAAAATTTGAGTAAGAAGTTAGATCTTCTAACTTCAAATAGAGTGGCGGCCGTGACTAATTGCACCGGGTGTGGTGGAGGACATGCTCCCTCCGATTGCCAGATCTCTATTGGTGATGTTTCTTAGGTGGAGAATGTTGATTTTGTAGGTAAGGGCATGAGACCTCAAGGAAACCCATATAGCAATACCTACAATCTGGGTTGGAAGAATCATCCCAATGTCTCATGGAGTAATCAAGGTTCACAAAAGGCCATGGGGCCACCGGGTTTCCAACAACAGCAACAAGCCCCTCAGGTGGAAAACAGAGTCTCAGGTTTGGAAATCCGAATGAGTGACCTAGAGAAGTACTTGACTAGATTTATACAATCTGCAAATACAAGGTCTGAATCAGTCGAGTCTACACTTCGCAACTACAGTGCCTCGTTGCATAATCTTGAAAATCAAGTGGGGCAAATTGCGAAGTCTCTCTCTGAAAGGCCACATGGAAGCTTGCCGAGCAATACAGAGACCAATCATAGAGAGCATGTGAAGGCGATCACTTTAAGAAGTGGTCGTGAGGTTGAAGGTAGGCTTTCGATTGAGAAGCCAAAAGAAGGTTGAAGAGGGAATAAGCAAAGAGAAAGAGGTGGTACCCCCACCTTTCAAGCCAAGAATCCCTTATCCCTCTAGATTGAAAAATGACCAAGGGGGTGAACAGTACAAGAAGTCCCTGAGATTGAAAAAAGACCAAGGGGATTGAAAAACTCCACATTAATATTCCTTTTGTTGAGGCATTGGCCCAAATGCCTAAGTATGCGAAGTTCTTGAAAGACTTGTTGACTAACAAGAGGAAGTTGGAGGAAAGCGCTTCAGTGATTTTAGATGCATCATGCTCGGCGGTATTGTAAAAGAACATACCGAACAAGAAGAAAGACCCGGGAAGCTTCATTATTCCGTGTAATATTGCCAATCTAGGTGAAGAAATGGCATTGGCGGACTCAGGGGCAAGTATCAACGTCATGCCATACACCTTCTTTCAAAAGCAAGGGTTGGGCGAGCCTAGGCCTACTCGGATGACTTTGCAACTAGCGGACCAAACAGTGCGACATCCGAGAGGCATCATTGAAGACGTTCTTGTCAAGGTGGACAAGTACATTTTTTCGGTTGACTTTGTAGTGCTAGATGTTGATGAGGATGCAGATGTACCCTTGATACTTTGGAGACCGTTCTTGCGGACTTCTAAAGCATTGATTGACATGGCGACGGAGAGCTCACATTGAGAGTTGGGGATGACAAGTTCACATACCGTCTTGCTGAAGCCATGCGGCATTCTCTTGACTTCGATGATACTTTATACTTTCTAGACACTACTGATGAGATTATTAATGAATACATGCAGGAAATGTTCAATCCGGATCCATATGAAGGTTTGTTCGACCAAGAGAAAGGAAATGAAGAAGTAATAATGCTTGGATCGACGGAAGAAGTACCATCTACCTCGGGGATCTTGAAGAAGGTGCTCCGGAAAATGAAGTGGGCTAGGAGACGCCACCGGAAACACTCCAAGGCTGTTGGAGATGTCCGTGAACAAAAGAAGTTGGATGAACCATTGCTAGGCAGTCTCAAGCCCGATAATACACCCTCTACACTCAAGAGACTCTGCACATCATGCTTTCAAGCCATGGGTAAGAAGGCAACCTTCATCTATGAACCCCATGAGGTAAGACAAGGTACATCAAGCTTAGTGACATAAAACAAGCACTTCTTGGGAGGCAACCCAAGTGTTTACTATTTTCTTATTTTTAGGTAGATTGTTTGCATGAATAAATTGTAAAGTGTTGGTGTATTGATTTTTATGATGCTTGTACTGCGATTTTATTGTGGTTTTTTTAAAGTCATTGTGTGTTTTCAAGTGGAATTGGCGAAGTATGGTAATTTGAGCTCTATTTCATGTTTTTCACTGGTAAAATTTGCATAATAGAGCAGTCTCTGAGTGTGTAAACATGTTCAGAAATTTTCTGCAGAGCCTGCTGAGTTTTCTAAGTCATCCAGAGAAAACACATGGGCGTGTGGAATTTCCGCACGCCCGTGGAGCTGCGCTGCGAGCTCAGCCAGAGAAAGCACAGGGGCGTGCGCCTGCCGCTGTGAACGACCATGTGACTGTCACACGGCCATCGGTAATTTCCATACGACCATGCCCCTGTGAATGACCATGCGACTGTCACACGACCATGCCCCTGTGAACGACCATACGACTGTGAGAAAGCAGAGTTAGGCGGATTATCCCGAGAGCACACAGGGGCGTGGACTTGCCCTTGTGAGCGACCTTGTGAACTACGCACGTGCGTGGGTAATTTCCACACGCCCATGCGAAAAAGCCGATTCAGCCCCGATTTTGGTATTCTTTTCTCCATCTTTTCCCCAACTTGCGAGAGGGCTTCGGCTAGGGTTTCGAGGGATATTGGCCAAGGTTTTGGAGAGGTTCTATGGCTCCGACATCGTGATTCCATTAGGAAGAAGGTTGGTAGGGGAGCTTCAATCGAGGCGTATCCTATACCGGACGATGGAATCCTTGGACGACGAGTAGAGGACTTTCCACAAGACCATCGACACGACCACCGAGGGGGTTTCTTTATGGATTTATTGCTTTTACATTCGATTTCTTTGATTGTACTTAGCTCCATAGAGAGCTAAACCCCTAGTGGGTACTTGGGTGATTGTGAACCTTAGAATGTATTCGTTTCATCGAACTTCTTTATTATGCTGTCAATAAATTGATTTTTATTGTGAGTTCCAACCTTGAATGCTTGATTGTATGAACATTTCCCCTAGAGTGACACTAGGGTTAAGAGTTCTTGTTGGTAACCTTGTGAGTGAGTGACACACCACGAGCGTTAGACAAAGCTAGGTTGGAGAGGGTTGAGAGGGTGAGTCGAGAGGTACAGGAGCGTCCCCTTTCCTCTCCGACGTGATAGATTCTACCTCCGTTCCTCGAGTTCTTTGTAGCCATAATAGAGTGAATGGTCTAAGGGATGAACTTCCGCTGGGGCTTAGTTGCGTATGCAACAGAGTGAAGCGTTGAGGTGATCTTAGTATCTAGGGCCTAATTGTGGTTAGGGACCTTCTACCTGGACCAAAGGGGTAGGCCTATAATTAGGAAGATATTTATCACTTGGAATCCCTAAAGCTCATTGCAACTCTATGTATGTAAGGATTTTCATGACTCACCGTTGCATTGATTAGGAAGCATAATAGAGAGTTCTTGCACTTGAAGCGATTATCCTAGGTGAAACATCATCCGAGTACCCCATTTTTATCGATTGCCTTGCCTCCTCCTTACTTTTGGTCTCTTACTTGTTGGTTTTAATTCCTGAGAATTAAATCATTACCACACTTATCATTGTTGATACTACACATAGCTAAGAATCGAATTAAGTGTCTTTACTCCCTACTCCATGTGGATTCGACCCCGCTAATCCGGGATTATTACTTCGACAAACCATTGCACTTGCTAGATATAAGCAAGGGGACCTTGTCATCCACGACGTGAACGTGTGCCCGTTGCGTTACCCCGATGAAAGTATAGAATTTGGAAGTTATTCAGGTCGAATACTGTAGCAGAGCACAGTAGCAACATTGTAGCATATACTGTAGCCGCATTGCTCACAGCCAGCCGAGAAACTAATGAAACAGAGAATCCACATGGGCGTGTGGAAATTATCCATGACTGTGTGGAAATTCAGCACGGGCGCGTGGAGCACCCACGCCCGTGTAGTCGCCCGATTCCAGCCCTATTTAAAGCCGATTTAGCCCCGATTTTGGTATTCTTTTCTCCAACTTTTTCCCCATCTTGAGAGAGGGCTTAAGCTAGGGTTTCGAGGGTAATTGGCCAAGGTTTTGGATAGGTTTTACGGCTCCTACATTGTTATTCCTTAGGAAGAAGGTTGGTAGGGGAGCTTCCGTCGAGGCGTATCCTATACCGGACGAGGGAATCCTTGGACGACGAGTAGAGGACTTTCCATAAGACCATCAACACGACTATCGAGGGGGTTTCTTTATGGATTCATTGCTTTTACATTCTATTTCTTTGATTGTACTGAGCTCCATGGAAAGCTAAACCCCTAGTGGGTACTCGGGTATTGTGAACCCTAGGATGTATTTGTTTCTTTGAAGCTCTTTATTATGCTTTCAATAAATTGATGTTTAGTCTGAGTTCCAACCTTGAATGCTTGATTTTATGAACATTTCCCCTAGAGTGACACTATGGTTCAGAGTTCTTGTTGGTAACCTTGTGAGTGAGTGACACACCACGAGCGTTAGACAAAGCTAGGTTGGAGAGGATTGAGAGGGTGAGTCGAGAGGTACAGGAGCGTCCCCTTTCACCTCCGGCGTCATAGATTCTACCTCCGTTCCTCGAGTTCTTTGTGGCCATAATAGAGTGAATGGTCTAAGGGATGAACTTCGCTGGGGCTTAGTTGCTCATGCAACGGAGTTAAGCGTTGAGGTGATCTTAGTATGTAGGGCTTAATTGTGGTTAGGGACCTTCTACCTGGACCAAAGGGTTAGGCCTATAATTAGGAAGATATTTATCACTTGGAATCCCTAAAGCTCATTGCAACTCTATGCGAGTGTGAGGTGTTAAGATTGTTCGATTTCTACTCCGGGACATGTATAGGGTTAGGCATAGTTGACCTTAGATTTGGGACTATGTAATTAACGATTTCCACGACTCACCATCGCATTGATTAGGAAGCATAATAGAGGGTTCTTGCACTTGAAACAATTATCCTAGGTGGAGCATTATCCGGGTACCCCATCTTTATCGATTGCCTTACCCCCTTTTTTATTTTTGCTCTCTTACTTGTTGCTTTTACTGTTGAGAATTGAATCATTGTGACACTCATTATCATTGATCTTTTACATAGCTAAGAATCAAATTAATTATTTTTATTCCCTACTCCCTGTGGATTCGATACCCGCTCACCCGGGATTATTACTTCGACAAACCCGTGTACTTGCGGGATATATGCAAGGGGATCTTGTCAAGTTTTTGGCGCCGTTGCCGGGGAACTACGCATTTAGAGATACTTTGCACTTTGTTTTCTTAACTAATTCACCACACATTCTATTTCACGTCTTCTTATTCTATCATCATTCTGATTTTCTTTTTCTTTCCTTTTGGTGCAGCTCTAGGTTATGACCCGAGGGAATCCATCAATATTGATTGAGGGAGACCCTGAGCTTGAACGTACACTTAGAAAAAATGGAAAGAACCTGTGCAAGAACAGCATAATTCAGCTGATTTGGAAGGAGAGGAATCTGAAAACATGGCAGAACAGAATGAGCAACAGCGAACACTATCTGACTATGCCAGACCTTTAGTGTTGGTGTGTCCCCCGATTACAGCTCAGAACTTCGAGATAAAGCCGGCATTCATCCATATGCTGCAGCAGACCGCACAATTCAACGGTTTGGCCGATGAGGACCCAAACAATCACATAGGGAGCTTTCTCGAGGTGTGCGATATGCTAAAGATAAATGGGGTGACGGATGATGCCATCAAATTGAGAGCCTTGCCATTTTCCTTGAAGAGGAGAGCGAAGCAGTGGCTACACTCATTACCTAGAGCATCAATCACTACATGGAAGGAGATGGTAGAAGCTTTTCTAGCCCGTTATTTTTCTCCCCTAAAATCAGGAAAGCTTAGGAATGAGATCTCGTCCTTTGTTCAGTTGGAATTGGAGTCTCTTTTCGAGACATGGGAAAGGTTCAAGGAGCTCCTGAGAAAGTGTCCGCAACACGGATTCCCGGAGTGGATGATTGTTCAAACCTTTTACAATGGTTTGAACCCGAGTACAAGGCAACTCTTGGATGCGGCAGCATGAGGTACCTTAGGTAACAAAACCCCCGATGAGGCTCGTCAATTAATTGAGAAAATGGTGTTAAACATCTACTAATAGAATGCTAGGGAGAAGAAAAAGGTGGCCGGTCTCCATGAAATTGATGCGGCAACCTTATTGGCGGCGCAAGTAGAGAGTCTTAGTAAGAAGCTAGATCTCATAGCTTCGAACAGAGTTGCGGTCGTGACCAATTACACCGGTTGTGGTGGAGGACATGCTCCCTCCGATTACCCGATCGTTATTGGTGATGTTTCTTCAGTGGAAAACGTTGACTTTGTAGGTAATGGCATGAGACCTCAAGGGAACCCATACAACAATACTTACAATTCAGGTTGGAAGAATCATCCCAACTTTTCATGGAGTAATCAAGGACCACAAAAGGCCATGGGGCCACCGGGTTTCCAACAACAACAACAAGCCCTTCAAGTGGAAAACAGAATTTCAGGCTTAGAAACCCGAATGACGGATTTAGAGAAGTACTTGGCTAGATTTATTCAATCCGCAAATACACTGTTTGAATCAGTCGAGGCTACACTTCGCAACCACACCGCCTCTTTGAACAACCTTGAAAATCAGGTGGGGCAAATTGCGAAGTCTCTCTCCGAAAGGCCACATGGAAGTTTACCAAGAAATACGGAAACCAACCCTAGAGAACATGTGAAGGCAATCACTTTGAGAAGTGGTCGTGAGGTTGAAGGGAGGCTTCCAAGTGAGAAGCCGAAAGAACACGCACCCGAGGTTGTAGAGCTTGTGGAGGGAGCAAAGAAAGAGAAAGAGGTGGCATCCCCACCTTTCAAGCCAAGAATCCCTTATCCCTCTAGGTTCAAGAATGACCAAGGGGATGAACAGTATAAGAAGTTCCTGAGTTTATTCAAGCAACTCCACATCAACATTCCTTTTGTAGAGGCATTAGCTCAAATGCCTAAGCATGCGAAGTTCCTGAAAGACTTGTTGACTAACAAGAGGAAGTTGGAGGAGAGTGCTTCAGTGGTACTAGATGCTTCATGCTCGGCGGTGCTACAAAAGAACATGCCAAAGAAGAAGAAAGATACGGGAGCTTCATCATTCCGTGTAACATCGGCAACTTAGGTGAGGAAATGGAATTGGCGGATTCAGGGGCAAGTATCAACGTCATGCCATACACTTTCTTCCAAAAGCTAGGCTTGGGAGAGCCTAGGCCTACTCGGATGACTTTACAATTGGCGGACCGAACGGTGCGACATCCGAGAGGTATCATTGAAGACGTGCTTGTCAAGGTAGACAAGTACATTTTTCCGGTTGACTTCGTAGTGCTAGATGTTGATGAGCATGCGGATGTACCCTTGATACTTGGGAGACAGTTCTTGCAGACTTCCAAAGCATTGATTGACATGGACGGCGGAAAGCTCACATTGAGAGTTGGAGATGACAAACTCACTTACCGCCTTGCTGAAGCCATGCAGCATTCTCTCGATTTTGATGACACTTTGTATTTTCTAGACACTACTGATGAGCTTGTTGATGAATACATGCAGGAAATGTTCAACCCGGATCCATATGAAGGTTTGTTCGACCAAGAGGAGAGCAATGAAGAAGTAATGATGCTTGGGTCGACTTAAGAAGTAACATCTACCACGGGGATCTTAAAGAAGGTGCTTCGGAGAATGAAGAGGGCTAGAAGACGCCACTGGAAACTCTCCAAGGCTGTTGGAGACGTACATGAGCCAAAAAAGTTGGATGAACCATTGATAGGCGATCTGAAACCCGATAATACACCCTCTACCCTCAAGAGACTTTGCTCATCATGCTTTCAAGTCATGGGTAAGAGGGCGACTTTCATTCATGAACCCCCGTGAGGTAAGACAAGGTACGTCAAGCTACGTGACGTTAAACAAGCGCTTCTTGGGAGGCAACCCAAGTGATAATTATTTTCTTATCTTTTAGTTTAGTTTGTTTGCATGAATAAATTGTTAAGTGTTGGTGTCTTAATTTTTACATGCTTGTGTTGCGATTTTGTTGTGGGTTTTTTAAAATTAATCGTGTGTTTTCATTTGGAATTGGCAAAAGTTTGGTCGTTTGAGCTCTATTTCATATTTTTCACTGGTAAAATTTGCATAATAGGGCAGGCTCTGAGTGTGTAAACATGTTCAGAAATTTTCTGCAGAGCCTGCAGATTTTTCTAAGTCATCCAAAGAAAACATATGGGCGTGTGGCATTTCCACACGCCCGTGGGGGTTGCACTATGAGCTCATTCAGAGAAGGCACAGGGGCGTGCTGCTACCCCTGTGAATGACCATGCGACTGTCACACGCCCATGGGTAATTTCTCGCACGGGCGTGTGAATTCCTGCAGAGTTGGGCAGATTTCCCGAGAGCACACAGGGGCGTGGACTCGCCCCTGTGAGTGACCTTGTGAACCATGCACGGGTGTGGGCAATTTCCGCACACCCTTGTGAAACTCTGCAGATGAGTTCTCTCCTTCTCGAGAAGACACAAGGGCGTGCGGCTGCCCCTATGAGTTTGGCATGTGAATGTCCACGCCCGTGGGGAATTTTCGCACGGGCATGTGAATGTCCACGCCCGTGGAGAATTTCCGCACGGGCGTGTGAAACATTTAATATTTGTCTCGGATGTCCAGGGAAGCCATAGGGGCGTGCGCTGCCCCTATGGGTCGGAGGCACTGGCGTGGATATTTTCCACACACCCGTGCGAGAGAAGTCAAAGTCAAAGGAGTGTTTTCCCGAAAGAGCACAGGGGCGTGCGCACGCCCATGTAGTGCTTTTGAAGTGAGGCTCACGGGCGTGGGGAATTTTCCACACGCCCATGTGGATGCACAAAATGCCAAAAGTCGTGGTCTTTGTTTAAAAGAGGATAGTTCCTCTCCCTCTTCACGATTTCTATTCGCCTGAAAACACTCTCATAGTATTCGCCGAGTTCAGAGTGCTAATTTGGTGGGATTTTAGTGAAGTTTTCTGGCCGGTTCTTCATTTTCTCACTCAATCGCATCGTTAAGTTATTTTTTATCATCTTCCTTGCTAATTCATGGTTTCTATTGATTAACCTAGTTAATAATGCTTTGTTTCTTCAATTGGAAAGACGATTTATGTTTAGAACGAAGTTAGAAGTATTATTAAGTTGTATTTTTGGATTGTTGAAGCGTGGCCGTGCGGTTCTCATGCCCCGTGGATCTACACGGGCATGTGGAAATTCCACACGACCGTGTGGATTTCTGCAGCATTGGTTTATCAACTTGTTTGATCAATTTCGTTTAAATCTTGCAGAGTATGGCACCTAGGTCAAAGAAGCAAGCTGATAAGAGACCACGTGAGTCATCTCCTGAGCCCGAGGGCATGCGGTTTGCAATTCCAGAGCATCAGGTTCGCTATGAGCGCCTATCGAGGCTCCATTTTCGGCAGACTCTATTCTTAGACACGACTATATTATGAGATCTGCAGCAGGAAGATGATTTTGCTGATGAGATCGAGGATCTCGTTTTAGAAGGTGGTTGGCGGCAGTTGTTGACGATTAGCGAGCCAGCCATCTGAGAGTTTGCACTGGAGGTGTTATCATCATTCGAGTTTGATAGATCGTATGCGAGCTTCGACAGGGTGGACACCATTCAGTTCAGAGTATTTGGACACCACCGTAGCTTGAGCATTACGCAGTTTTCAGTACTACTTGGCTTGTATGAAGAGGCATTCACAGATACAGAGGAATATGCGCAGTTACCGACTGATTACCCTGGAACCATGACCACGCAGAGAGCTTACAGAGTGTTATGTGGTCAAGGTCAGTATGAGCCGGCGGTGTCCAAGAGCACGTGCCTTTCCCAACCTGCATATAGATACTTGCATGCCATTATGAGTAGGTCGGTGAATGGCCGTGGTGATAGAACTGGTGTCTTGAGCCGTCAGGAGCTACTGTACTTTTACTCGATGGTACAATGCGTACCGATTCACTTAGGACACATCTTGGTAGAGTACATCAGACATCAGGGATATTATGCTAGACTGGGAGAGATCTTCTCGGGCCCCTACATTACGAGATTAGTGCTAGGCACGGGTCTCTTGGATTCGATTCCCGGGGCCGGGAAGACGAGTGTACCTGCTCCCCTGAGTCTAGAGACGATGCGGTTGATGGGCATGGTCCACAGGTTTCGGACAGGGGTTTTTGCTTTAGTACTACCAGCTCCAGATATAGCCGGAGATGAGGGATGATGAAGCCGGAGCATCTCAGCCAGCTCCCGAGCCTCAGCCAGCAACAATGGAGACAGAGGCACCTCCAGTAGCAGAGGAGCCACACCTAGTGCATATGTTTTCACCATCTCGAGCCAATGATCGCTTTGAGAGGCTCGAGAATGCTATAGGGGTGGTCCGAGCTGAGGTTGCCGAGATTAGGGCAACGCAGGCTACTCAGTACATAGAGTTTATGGCACGTTTCGGCATGTTATAGCAGATTTTAGAGCGAGACGTCGCCTCATCATTTGTATTGCGGCCGAGGACTCCTCAGGCCCTCTCAGTTCCTCCATCACCTCCATCCTCGACCCCAGCACCGGTGGACCCACCATGCGCATCTCCAGTAGCATCAGCAGCACAGGAGCCTGAGATCAGCACTGACACTTGACTTCTCCTTTACTCTCCTGCATTTTATTTTATTTTTCTTGTTTTTAGACTTGTTCACTCGGAAAGGATTCCCCTTCTGAGTTTATTTTCATTTTCGCATCATCGAGTTGTATTCATTGCTTCATCTTTTATATACACTCGAGTTATTTTATCTTTATTGAGCTTCACTAAACCCCCTCATGTATGCGTGCAGATGGTCTTGTCTTCTTGGGAATTGAGACTTAGTCATGGGCACGGCCAAGGTGCTGAGGCACTTGGCCGTGTGAGCCTCTCAACCCATCGGAACACTACTCCCATGGAATTAGCTTCATCAAACGGAACACTAGGAATCAGGGGAGTATTATTTTGATTGCTTACCCCATATCTACTTTTGAATGATATATATATTTTGAGTGAGCTTGCATGTGTACATTGAGGACAATGTACAACTTAAGTGTGGCGGGGAGTTTCATAATAAGCACATCTTTTCTATTGTTCTTGACTGTCATATGCTCACATAGCCAATGGCGGTTCACCTTAGTTACAATGATTGTATTCTTGAGTTTAGGAGAATTTCTAACATTGAATGTTTTCATGCTCTAGTTCTTGCTTGAATTTTTAGGAATTTTTTCCCGATTTACACTTAGTGCACTACTCACTCTTTGATTTCTATTGGAAACTAATGTTAGATGTTAAAGGGACTAGTTAGGTTTATTTTCTTGTGCTAAATTCTAAAAAAAAAAAAAATAAAAAGAAGGAACAAAATAGTTTTATTGTTTATTTGTGTCTGTTGGGTGAAAAGAGCTACCATCTATGAAGTATGAAGTTACTATCATAAGTCGGATACTAGCTATACGCTAAGGAGAGAAAGAGCTATCTCATAGGATGAGTGAAAGCTACCACTAGGGTAGAAAGAGCTACCACCTCGAAAGTGTGAAAGCCTCCTTAGCGGCCGCTTTGGAAAGGGCTACCTTAGAGGATGTGTGAAGCTACTACCATTTTTGAAATTGTTGTCACTTTTGTAGATAAATAAGTCCCTTGTACTTAGAATTTTGAGGAGTATACCTTCCGTTGTTTTGAGTGAGTTCACACATGTACACGACTTCGGGTTTTGTTTTCCTTTTTTATTCAAGTTCTTAGCCAGAGCATTGATTTTTTTTGTATTTAGTGTGGAAATTCCCCTCACTTGTAGAATGCTCTGTTTGTATATTTTGGTGAACCTAAGGCCAAGAACTTTCAATATTTTCTTCATCGATGCACATAACATTTTAATTTTTGCTTGAAGACAAGCAAAAGCTTAAGTGTGGGGGAGTTTGATAAGTGCTTGTGCGATACGAATGTGAAGCATTCATTCCTTTTGTTGAGCATTACTTTTCTCGGGGTTTTACACTAATATGTGTGTTTTTATGTTACTTTTATGCAGGTAGGGTTGTGAGGCCGAGTATGAAGGAAATAGGGCAATGTGGATCATAATGCACCAATTTTGGAGGAAATCTTGCTAAGGTTCAAACACGAAGACATAGGTCAAGTGTGAGATGCTAGAGTGTGTGCCAACCTCTTCGTATTTGAGTGGGCACATCCATTTGGAGGGGCACAAAGGTAGTCACATTCGAGCATTCTGACTTATGCACATAGAACAAGAGCTCCACCAACATGTACACCATTGAAGAAGCAAGTGATCCACGATGTGAACATGTGCCCGTTGCGTTACCCCAATGAATGTATTGAATTGGGAAGCTATTCAGGTCGAATACTATAGCAGAGCACCGTGGCAACATTGTAGCATATATTATAGCAGCATTGCTCACAGCCGGCAGAGAAACCAGAGAAACAGAGAATCCACATGGGCGTGTGGAAATTATCCACGCCCGTGTGGAAATTCCGCACGGGCGCGTGGAGCACCCACGCCCGTGACACGACTATCGAGTGGGTTTCTTTATGGATTCATTGCTTTTACATTCTATTTCTTTGATTGTACTTAGCTCCATGGAGAGCTAAACCCCTAGTGGGTACTCGGGTATTGTGAACCCTATGATGTATTTGTTTCTTTGAACCTCTTTATTATGCTTTTAATAAATTGATGTTTATTGTGAGTTCCAACCTTGAATGCTTGATTGTATGAACATTTCCCCTAGAGTGACACTAGGGTTCTTGTTGGTAACCTTGTGAGTGAGTGACACACCACGAGCGTTAGACAAAGCTAGGTTGGAGAGGGTTGAGAGGGTCAGTCGAGAGGTACAGGAGCGTCCCCTTTCTCCTTCGGCATGATAGATTCTACCTCCATTCCTCGAGTTCTTTGTGACCATAATAGAGTGAATGGTCTAAGGGATGAACTTCCCCTGGGGATTAGTTGCGCGTGCAATGAAGTGAAGCGTTGAGGTGATCTTAGTATCTAGGGGTTAATTATGGTTAGGGACCTTCCACCTGGACCAAAGGGTTAGGTCTATAATTAGGAAGAGATTTATCACTTGGAATCCCTAGAGCTCATTGCAACTCTATACGAGTGCGAGGTGTTGTGATTGTTCGATTTCTCCTACGGGACATGTATGGAGTTAGGCATAGTTGACCTTAGATTTGGGACTATGTAACTAAGGATTTCCACGACTCACCATCGCATTGATTAGGAAGCATAAAAGAGGGTTCTTGCACTTGAAACAATTATCCTAGGTGGAGCATTATCCGGGTACCCCATCTTTATCGATTGCCTTACCCCCTTCTTTACTTTTGCTCTCTTACTTGTTGCTTTTACTGTTGAGAATTGAATCATTGTCACACTCATTATCATTGATCTTTTACATAGCTAAGAATCGAATTAAGTATTTTTATTCCCTACTCCCTGTGGATTCGATACCCGCTCACCCGGGATTATTACTTCGACAAACCCGTGTACTTGCGGGATATACGCAAGGGGATCTTGTCAGGCATCCATGCACCCGCATGTAGCCCCAAACGTGATATATATTGAAACTCATCTCGCCTGGTTTCAGAACCAGGGAATACCCTGGTTCCAGCCTATTAAACCTTGACACGTGTCCACAATCAGAAATAGAAAAAATAATAATAACATCACATGAGACACGTGTCAGAATATGATAGGCTAGAACTGGTGTATTCCCTAGTTCCATAATGAGGGGAGATGAATTCGATATATATTGTGTTGATTTTCTAGGGCAAAAATGTGGAGGTTTTTGGAGACGCTTGTTGAAGAAGAAAACTTAGGGAGTTCTTGGAGCCGACTTCCATCAGCTTTGAAGAGGCAAGATCACATATTTTGGAGAAAGGTAATCAAGGGAGAAGCTTGGTTTTGCTCGATCTTCATCGATCTCTTCTTTCGGAGCACATAGATGACGAGGGAAGGCACCCCCGAAACGCAGCACTCGTGGAAGCTTTCCACCCCATTCGGCTTGTCATCTCACTTCCATTGTTTGAGAGAGTTTTCTTATGCTATTTGTAGTTGTTTTCATGAGCTTATTGTTTGTGTCTTTTGTATGGACGAGTAGACCCCAAGGTCACCAGATGCCAGTGAACCTTGTAATGAACTTGTGTATTTTGATGATTTAATTATGTCTATTGCAATTGTTGCGTTTGTTGAACATTCTTTTGTGTATTTGATGTGTTGTTTACATGAGAACTCTGTAAACCAACTCCAAGGTTGTACATGGTAGTATGACCATTGCCTTTGTACTAGACACACCAAGTTTGGAAGGGATTCATGTATAAATACGCTGTGACCATCGGGTATTTTGTACCCCTTCATCATTTGGGTTAGACCTAGTTGCGTTCTGGCCCTAATTTTAGATTCCCTGTTATTAATTCAATCATATGAGAATTTGATCGGAAGAAATTCTGTATCAATACTTGTACCAAATTAGGGATCAATTACCGTCACCATCGGGTTGAATTAATACCCCCCACAGTTAGAATCCTTTGCACATTAGTAGCCCCTAAGGAACCTGCATCTGTGACCATTTCATTCCCTTGATTTTATACCCTTGCCTTGTTTTAGACTCCACTTGTAGTTCTTTCATTTTAATTAATAGTCTAGAGCATACCTTCGAATAGGTTGGCTAGACAATACACAAAGAGAAAGTAAGGATAGATCCTTGGGCAAGGGATTACGACCCTCTCATGCTTGCACATGAGGTATTACTTGATGACTTCATGCACTTGCGTGGTGGGTTCACATCAAGTTTTTGGCACCGTTGCTGGGGAACCACGAGGAATACTCAGAAAACTTAGAGCGTGTTCATTTAACCATTGTTTTATTTTGTTTTACCAATTTTGTTTATATTTAATTGTTGCATCACCTTATCTTTCTCTCTTGTAAATATTTTTGTTTTGAATCTTTTTTTGTTGTAAATATCTCTTTTGTCTTCTTTAACTTTGGCCTTCACTAATAATTGGGGTGATTACTTCTATACACAAGAATCATACCCTCTTCTCTCTGGTGAACCGACTAGATGTGGCAGTTTTTACTTTAATGATGATCAGTGGAAGAAACAATAATTTGAGGATTCGACCAATTTAACCCTAGAGAGGCACACAGTCCAACAATTTCTGCAGGCATACATGGAGAGAGATGGTGTGTATCTTATAGGTAATTCTTGCCCACCCAATTGCTAATTCGACACTACCAGTGATGAATCAAGAGACAAATTAGATAGACCCTCACAGTCAACAAGTTTGGTTGAAGAAGAGACAGATTCAACGGGGTCAGGAGGCTCAGAGGAAATTGACTATCTGTAAGGGAATGACTTACATTCGATTAAGGCTGAAGTTCAGGTGACAAAAAATAGTTCGAGCAATGATAGTTCATCAGGAATAGAGGACGAAAGAGATGAGAAATGTAATCTCAGGGATTATGGGAGATTGAAATCATCAATTGAAGAGCCGCCTGAACTAGACTTGAAACAACTCCTAAAGCATTTAGAATATGCCTTCCTAGGTGATGGCTCCAATCTCCCAGGTAATCGTAGCATCTAACTTGTCAGCCGAGTAGAAAGATAAGCTTCTAAATATACTGATAAAGCACAAAAGGTTGATTTCTTAGAAAATTGGTGATATCAATAGAATCTGTCCATCTTTTTGTACACACAAGATTCTCATGGAGGACAATCATAAACCTACAGCCATACCCCAACGAAGGCTTAACCCTAACATAAAGGAGGTAGTCAGAAATGAGGTCATTAAGCTACTTGCTGTAAGTATAATTTATCATATCTTTGATAGTGTATGGGTAAGACCAGTGCAAGTGGTGCCAAAGAAAGGCAGAATGACAGTTATTACAAATGAAAAGGATGAGCTTGTTCCTACCAAAACTATCACATGTTAGAGAGTTTGCATAGACTATTGGAAACTCAATGATGCAATGAGAAAAGATCACTTCCAGTTGCCTTTCATTGATCAGATGCTTGAACGACTCACAGGACACTCTTATTACTGGTTCTTAGATGGGCTCTCTGGGTATTTTTCAAATTCCTATTGCCCTGGAAGATCAAGAAAAGACTACCTTCACTTGTCCATATGGCACATTTGCTTATCGACGCATGCCTTTTAGATTATATAATGCTCCAGCTACATTCCAAAGGTATATGTTGGCGATTTTAGAAGATATTGTGAAGACATCATGGATGTATTCATGGATGATTTTTCTGTTTTTGGTAATTCATTCGAGCTGTATCTCAAAAATTTGGAGCAAGTTCTGAACAGGTGCGAGGAGACAAACTTAGTACTTAGTTTAATAGAAGTGCCATTTCATGGTGAAGGAGGGTATAGTTCTCGCACACAAGATATCTAAAATGGCGATTGAAGTAGACAAGGCGAAAGTGGAAACCATAGAGAAACTACCACCTCCTACTTCAGTGAAGGCTATCAGGAGCTTCCTGGGTTATGCAGGGTTTTATGGAGCTTCCGGTCGCATTTGGTGTTGTTAGAGGTAATTGTATATACTGATCACTTTGCACTCAAGTATCTACTGAACAAACCAGATGCCAAACCCAGATTGATCCATTTGGGTACTTCTGCTACAAGAGTCTGACCTTGAAATAAAGGACAAAAAAAGGGCAAAAAACTTAGATGCAGACCACCTATCACACCTTGATGGTCCCGATGACAGTGTGCTCCGAAGGAGAGAAATAAATGATACATTTTCTTTGGAGCAGCTGTGTAGTATTCAAGTGGTAGCAAAAGATGTGACCCCGTGGTTCGCTGACATTGCAAATTACTTAGTGGTGAAAGTTTTTCTAATATAGCTCACATATCAACAAGGAAAAGAAGTTCTTTGTCGACCTCAAACATTACATCTAGGAAGACCAATATCTCTTCAGAGTTTGTGCAGACCAAGTTGTTAAGAGATGTGTCTCACGAGAGGAGGGGCATGACATTTTAAGACATTCACGCATGGCTGACTAGGGGTCATTACAGTGGAAATAAAATAGCAAAAAAGGTCTTACATGCAGGTTTTTATTGGCCAACTGTATTCCAAGACGTGCAGACATTTGTGCAACAATATGATAAATGTCAGAGGACATGGAATATTTCAAAAAGGGATGAGATGCTACAAAATTGGAACCACGTGTGCGAAGTGTTTGACGTATGGGGGCTTGATTTTATGGGCCCTATCCCTAACTCTCATGGTAATAAGTTTATTCTTGTGGAAGTCGATTATGTTTCAAAGTGAGTAGAAGCTCAAGCACTTCCGTCCTGTGATGCAAGAGTGGTAGTAAAATTTTTGAAGAAATTGTTATCCCTGTTTGGCACACCAAGTCTAATCATAAGCGACTGAGGGACTCATTTTTACAACTCTCAATTCGATAATGTCTTGAAACAATATGGGGTGTATCATCAAACTTCGACGCCATATCACACCCAAACGAGCGGTCAAGTTGAAGTTTCAAATTGAGAATTGAAGTGAATCTTAGAGAAAACGGTAAGTCATCACTCTGGGCTTATAGGATGGCTTATCAAAACTCCCATTGAAACAACACCATACCGGGTAATCTATTGGAAAACATGGCACTTACCCGTTGAGTTGGAGCACAGAGCATATTGGGCCGTAAAGTAGTTAAATTTTGATCCCTACTTGATAGGCCACAAGAGTAAACTCCAATTTAATGAACTAGGTGAATGGGAAATGATGGCATGCAAAAGCTCATTCCATTTCAAGGAGAGAATGAAGGAAAGCCATGACCAACACATCAAACAAGCCAAGTGCTTCAAACGAAGGAGATCAAGTACTACTCTTCAACTCACCACTTAAGCTTTTCCCCAGGAAATTAAAATCATGGTGGGATGGGTTGTATACAGTCACACAAGTGTTCCCTCATGGCGCCGTTGAGGTATTCCATCCTCAAAATGATACTTTCTAACTCAACGGTCACCGATTAAACATTATTTTCTGGGTAACAATGCCTCACCAAAGAATGGAGGTAACTTTCCACCATTTGATCTACCATGAGGTAAGAATGATGGTAGGTCAAGCTAATGATGTTAAACAAGTGCTTCTTGGGAGGCAACCCAAGTCTTTTAATTCATCGTCTTTCAATTTTCATGTTTCTTTTAGTTGTTTAGTTTCTTTGTTTTGGTTGAATATTTGTGTTAGTGAGTCTTTTGTATTTTTGTTGATGTGCTCAATTCATGTTAATGCTTGCTGCCTTGGTTTTGGCCTTAAATTTAGTGTTGTTTAGTTGAGCTTTATTGCTATTTCAGTGATTAAGAGATTGTAATTCATATTTTTGCTGACTGTGCAAGAGGAACCATACCAATTTTTCGATTTTCCAAGTCCATACGGGCTGTATACAGCCTGTATAGATGCTTGGGGCATGTTCCAGGGCCTTGAGCATGTCAATGTGCCCGCAAGAGACCCCCTTGAGGCCTATATCCCAATGGGCTGTGGGCCTCACGGGCGCCATACGCCCATGAGGCTTTCGGCCTCACGGGCCGAGAGCGGCCAGAAGTGTTCACGGGCGCATGCGCCCGCATGGCGCCTTTGATACTTGCAGGCTAGGTTTCCTAGCCCATGCGGGCACCATGCACCCACATGTCAGCCGCATGGGCTGGGCAGTCCATTAATGGGGCATTCTTCCCCTTTCTCTCTATTCACTATTCTTCATCTTCACCACCTTGTTTTCTCTCATTTCTCTTTCACTCTCCCTTACTTCTTCACCATTTTTCTTTGTTTATTTTCTCTAATCTCCTCTCCTCTATCTTGTAATCTCAACCTCGGGACTTACTCGGAGTTTTACCATCTTTTTCACCGGATCTCTTCACTCCAAGTTTTCAAGCCCTAATTCAAGGTTTTGCTAAAAATTTGGGTTTTGTTGTGTTTTTCTTTTATCCTTCGAGTGTGAATGGCATAATTGGTTGTTGTGATGTGGTGTGCTTAATTCTTATGGTTTTTCCTTCATTTGTAAATTTTGGGAAGCTCCACGTCTACGAGAAACTCTTGCAGATTTTACATGAGTTATTGTAGTAAATGCATAATTTTTCATTTTCCACATTGAAAATTTTGTGCATTAAATTTGTTCTTAGTTTTATGATGTTATGGATATCTCCTATGAATGTATTCGTGAAGATCAAGGTTTGATCTTGTGTTTTTGTGGTATGGGAATGCCAGTCAAATGAGTTCTATCAAAGCGACCAAGATGTGATGCGGTGCCTATTGGAGAACCATCCCTCTCATTACCACAACATAGGGCACTCTACAATCCCTTGAAGACCACACCTTTTGGAATTATTTGGATAATTGAACACAATGACCTCAACGTTCTAGAATTGGCCAAGACCATGTTAGAATTGATCAATCATGATGGTTAGGATAGAATATTCTCAATTAATGATCCGGCTTATAGTGAGCTTACCTTGGAGGTCCTAAGCAAAATCGAATTAGTAAGCCCATCAAGGATAAGTTTCCAAGTCTTTGGAACAATGTGCACCATTAGTGACACACAATTGGGTTGTTACTTGGGCTTGTATGATGAGGGATTTGTGGAACACATGTATTTCACCGTCTTCCTACAGATTTCCCGGCCACCATGACATACACATGGTATTGGAACATCATCTCAGGCCCTGCACAAATGAATCAAGGAAAGAATCTTTACTTTACAATCCCTCGCATCGATATATTCATATACTCTTAACTAGAGGTATTGGTGGCCGCGGTGATAGCACTGGGGTAATCACATGCTCCGACCTACTCATGTTATATAGTATCATTGAGCATTACCTGATCCACCTTGGTAACCTCTTCTCCGAGTTGTTTGTTTATCAGGGTACCTACAAACACCTTGGATCTATTTTCACTGGGTCGTATATCACATGTATGATTCAGGGTATGGGTTTAATTGAGCACACCCGGGTCATGCACATTGTTGGTGGATTTTCACCCTTGGGGATGGCTACTATGTTTTCTATGGGGATAGTGGAGAAACATGGTGACACATATGCCATTTTCCGATACTCAGTTACGCGTGAGTAAAAACGCCCCTTGTATGTGACCCATAAGTGCACGGGTTTGTCAAAGTAATAAATCCCAAATGAGTGGGGTATCGTATCGACAAGGTGTAGGGAATAAAAATACCAAAATTCCTACTTAACCAAGTGAAGATGAACAATGATTGTGTTAATAAGATGTGATGTAAACAGAAATAAAAGTAACAAGAATAAGAGGTACAAGTAAGTGAGAGGAAAGGAAATCGATAGAAGTGGGTTACTTAGACAATGATCCCCTTAGGACTAATGTTTCAAGTGCAAGACCTACTATTATACTTCCTAACTATTGCTTAATGAGTTGTGGAAATTCTAAAGCACACGGTCCCACACCTTAGGTCAACCCTGACTAACTCTAAACTATGTCCCGGCGGAGAAATCGCTTAGTCTCAACACCTAACAATATGTAAAGTCTCAAGGAGTTCTAGGAATTTGAAGTGATAAACCCCATTACTATGTGTAGATCTAACCCTTTGGTCCAGGCCAAAAAACCCTAGTCATAATTAAGCCTCAGAAAATTAAGTCACTTCAACGCTTCACTCTGTTGCTCAAACAACTAAGCCCCAACGGAGTTCATCCTTTAGTTTTTCACTCAATTGTAACTGCAGAGAACTCTAGGAAATGGAGATAGGATAAATCACACCGGAGGAGAAAGGGGACGCTCTGCAACTTCTTGACTCACCCTCTCAAGCATCTAAAATCTAGCTTTGTCTAACCCTCGTGGCATGTAACCCATCCACAAAAGTTACCAAGATGAACTCTTAACCCTAGTGTCACTCTAAGGGAGACATCATTTAACAAGCATTCATGATTGAAACTCAATTAGAACATCAATTAAGGAAAGCATAATAAAAGGTCAAAGAAACAATAACATCCCAGGGTTTACAAAATCAAAGTACCCACTAGGGGGTTTAGCTCTCTATGAAGCAATATACAATCAGTAATGAAATAGAAAGTAAAAATAAGTAATCTATAGGAACCCCCCCTCGGTATTCATGTGGATGGTCTTGTGGGATAGCGTCATCTTCTCTAAAGGTCCCCTTGTCTGGCCTAGGGCACACCTCTCCAGATCGATGCCGACGAAAGCTCCCCCAATAATCTTCTTCCAATTGGAGCGCGGTGTTGAATCCGTAGAACCACACCAAAGACATACCAAAAGCTTCTCAAAAACCTAGCCGATAGCCTCCTAAAAGATAGAGAAAATTGGAGAGAAAGGTGAAAAGATCTCTCAAAAATTGGGATGAATCACAGGTTAAATATGACTAGAATCGGGCATCCACATGCCCCTGTTGATTCTCCACACGGGCCTATGGAATTTCCACACGAGCATGGGGAATTTGCACACACCCGTGTGGATTCTGTAGAAACCTGATTTTTGGTAACTCTGAACAGTAACTGCTACAGTGTATTGCTGTAATGATTTACTGTAGTAACCTGCTATAGTACTCTAACAAAACACTCCTAATTCCACACTTTTCATCGAGGTAACATAAACGGGCACACATTTATGCCATAGATCTCAACCCTTCTTCAATCAAAGGCCTCGTTGATAAAGATCTTGCTATCAATGCACAAGTTAGGATACGTAAATGTGACTACCTTCGTGCCCCTCTAACTCATTGTAATGACTTAATGACATGGAGGTTAGCACACATTCATGTATCTTAGAGCCCCACTTGTATCTTTGAGTTTGTTCCTTCCAAGATTCCACAAAATAGTGCGTTCATGATCTACTTTTGGCTTCTTTTCCTAATACTTAGCTTCACAACCTTACATGCACAAAAGAACACAAATACACATGTATTAGAACTTAAATCTGATAAAAAGTAATGCTCATCGTAAGGAAAGAATACTTTGCATTCTTAACACACAAGCACTTATCAAACTCCCTCACACTTAAGCTTTTGCTTGTCCTCAAGCAAAAATAAAGCATTCAAGTATAGAAGAAGGAAAAATTGAAAGTGCTTGGCCTTAGGTTCACCAAAGCATGCAAGGAGAACATTTTACAAGTAAGGGAAATTTCAACACTAAATACGAAAAATCAATGCTCTAGCTAAAAACTCGAATAAAAAAAGACAACAAACACGATATCGTGTAAGTGTGTGTGAACTCACTCAAGTAAACCCAAAGTATACTCCTCAATATTCGAAGTATAAGGGACTTATTTAACAATAAAACATAACAAAACAAACGGATGATAGTAGCTTCACACATCCTCTAAGGTAGCCATTTCTGAAGAGGCTGCTAAGGTGGCTTTCACACTTTCGAGGTGGAGATGCCATTGTGGGTCGGGCAGACAATCATGTGGAATTTCCGCATGCCCATGTGGTTGCATATAGAAGCATAAGGTGTTTTCCCGAGAGTGCACAGGGGCGTGGGTAATTTCCACACGCCCATGTGAATGTACAAAAACACAAAAGCCATAAGATTTCTTTGAAAACCCTTTGAGTTTATTCATTCTTGCACTCCCAATCACTCAAAGAACACTCTCCACTACTCTGCCGATCTTGCACTATTGATCTAGAGGTGTTTTACTTGAATTTTCGGCCAAATTCGAAGGTTTTCATCTTCAGTTGTTGGTAAACCCTCAATTCCTTTTTTCTTCAGCATAAATTGATTTTAATCAATTAAAATGATGAATGTTGCTTCATTTCTATGTTTATAATTTTATGTATGCTTAGCACAAAGTTAGAAATGATACAAAGGTGTATGTTTGGTTTAGTGAGGCTCGGCAGTGCAGTTTTCACACCCTCTGGATCCACACGGGTGTGTGGAAATCCCATATGACCATGTGGAATTCTACAGAATTAACTTTTGAATGCTTTTGATCACTTTTTTGTTATAATTTTGCATATATGGCCCCCGGATCGAAGAAGCATGACGGCAAGTGCCCCCGAGAGTCATCTCCTTAGGCTGAACGCATGGATTTCTCGATTCCTGAGCACCAGGCTCGCTTTGAGAGGTTATTGAAGTTATAATTTGCACAATTACATTTTCTTGACATAGACACTTTGAGAAAGATCTAGACGACAGGTGATATGGTAAAGGAGATAGAGGATATGCTTGCAGTTGGTAGTTGGGGTCGTTTATTGTCGATCAGAGAGCCTTCCATTCGCTACATTGACACTCGAGGTTTTAGCATCATTAGAGTTCGATCGCTTGTATTCTATGTTTGACAGTATAGGAACTATGCAGTTTTGAGCCCTCGAACAGTACCATAGCTTGAGTGTGACTCAGTTTTCGATCTGGATCAGGCTATATGATGCGACATACACAGAGACTGAGGAGTGTGAGGAGTTGTCCCCAGATTATCCTGGGAGTTTAACGCCACAGCGCTCATACAGTGTGTTGTATGGATAGGGACAGTATGAGCCCGGGTTTTCAAAGGCCATCCTCCTCTCCCGGCTAAGTTACAGATACATTCACGCCGCTTTGAACAGGTCAGTGAATAGGCTTGGTGATAGTACTAGTGTGCTCAACCGATAGGAGCTGCTATACCTATACTATATGGTACAGAGCACACCACTACACTTGGGACACATCCTGGCAGAGTATATATGATATCAGTTGTAGTATGCCAAGATCGGTGCTCTCTGCTCTAGTTGATAAGTGTCTAAATGTAGATGTTTTCATGTATATATCGTATTTACTTTGCATGTATTTTGTGAGGTTTGATGCCCGTTTTGTGCTTAATCATCTACTATTTGCTTTGTAGGGCATAAGGAAGACATGTAGAACAAGAAGATATCATTTGGGCGAAAAGAGAAGAAAACATGAATTTCATACTACCCCCATACTACCCAGTATGGGCAGAATTATTCGGAGTGTCTGCCCAGATTTCCATACTACCCAATATACGGGGCCTTATGGAGGCCATATGCACCCCGTATGGAACGTGAATCTAGGGTTTTTGAGTGCTATATGACTCCCATACGACCCCCATATGACCCGTATCACTTGGTGGGTATATATACTGACTTTTAGGGCACAAAAGGGACTTTTGGTGAGACCTTTTGCTGGGCCATATTTTGGGGAGACATTGGAGAGGTTTGTAGCAACCTTGGGGAGGAGAAGAAGGGCAAGGAAGCTAGAAGATCATCCAAGCCCAAGGTCCAAGACTCTCAAGGCAAGAAGGCAACTTCATTCAAGGGGAAATCTACCACGATTTGAAGGAAGGAGACCCGTGGCTAGAGTAAGCATCATTGGGCACTCCTTTGGCGGGGAAAGTGTCATTCAGTATATTCTTCACCTCCTCCTCCTCCTCCACCATTTCATCTAGGGAGTGTCATTTATGCTTTTGTTTCATGTTTTGCTTGTTTGTATTGCTTGTTGTGGGATGATGACACACTAGACCCCCAAGGCCACCGGGTGTTAGTGAACCTTGGGGGTTTTTATCATGTATGTTGGATGATAACTTGTTAATTCCATGTTTGGGTAATTTTGAGATTTAATCCATTGTTTTCATGCTAAGTGCTACACTAAGGAGAAATCCGTAGCTCTTTTATGAGTGATGCATGTAGATGTGACTTGCTCGCATGTATTAGATCATGTAGATGTGACTTGTATCATCATGCCAAGAAATTCGGTGTTTGGTAGCCCTCCATGTAGGTTTAATCCAAAGAAGAGTAGGTTTACTCCTAAGTGAGATTTCGTCGTACTTAATGCAATCATAGGGATATGGATTTGGGAGAAATTCCTATCTATGTTCGTATGGGATTAGGGTTCAATCGCCGAGAAATTGGGGTTGTTCTAATTTTGGAATCTCATGGTCCATTTTACCCTTGCATCTTTAGATCATCATCCATGTTGCATGATAACCCCTCAAGGGGATCCACATCCATAGGCCTTTGCATTTCATTGATTTTCTTGCTTGCTCATTGCTTGTTCTCTCTAATTTGTTGGCAAATATCATTTTAGCTTTAATTACATTTAGTAGAGTAAAATCCATCGCTTGAGATCTTAGGCTAGATAATAGCTCAAGAAGGAGTAATAGGAGATCCTTAGCCCCGTGGAATACGATCCTCGTGTCTTCACATGAGGTATTACTTGGCGATCCCGTACACTTGCGAGGAAGCAATCACTAGTCTCTATATCACGAGGTTAGTCGTTGGTATGGGCTTACTTGATGCGATCCAAGTGGCCGAGATGGTGACTGTACTTGCTCCAAGATGCGATTCAGTTAGGAGTGTATGCGTTAATTACACCTACACCAGAGACAGTGCGGGGTAGAGATGACATAGTGGAGGTTCCTCATGCCATTCCCGGGTAGCAGCCAGAGTACACAGAGATTGAGGACACACTTGCAGCACAGGATCCACCCCCAGTGCGCATGTTTTCTCCATCTCGAGCCTATGATCATTTTGAGAGGCATGAGAGGGTTGTAGGTGCACTCCATGACTGAGATTGGTAATGTCCGCGTGACACAGGCCATGCAGTACACTGAGTTCATGCCACATTTTGACATTTTATAGTAGTTGTTAGATCGAGACGCGAGATCACCACTTGTGCTGCAACCCCAGACCTCTTCGGTTCCTCTAGCACCATTATCTCCAATTCATGTGCTGATCAATCCACCTAGTCCACTACCGGCGACACTGGTAGCAAAGCCGACATAGGACAACACCGACGCTTGAATCGTTTTTACTTTACTTTAACTTTATATTTTTCTTTATTTCTGCATTTTATTTTATTCTTTTTGAGTTAATCTTTAATTTTTGTTCAAGTTGTATTTCATTGCTTTATCTTTTATATACTCGAGTTGTTTTTGTTTTTATTGAGCTTCACTGAATCCCTCTCGTGTATGCATGCAGATGATCTTATCAGTATGGGAATTGAGAACTAGTCATGGGCATGGCCCATGTGGGCCATGTGTGCTTCACAACCCGTTGGAGCTTTACTCCCAAGGATTTAACCCATCAAACGCAACACTAGGAGTCAGGGGAGTATTGTTTCGATTGCCAACTCCCACATAGTTTTCTTGATTGCTATACTTTCTATGGAGCTTGCATGTGTACATTGAGGGCAATGCACATCTTATGTGTGGGGGGGAGTTCACATTGCACATGTCTCTTACATGAGTTTTAATTGATATACATGCTCACGTAGGAAATGGTAGTTAACCTTAGTTGCAATGTTTGTATTCTTGAGTTTAGGAGAATTTTTAACATTGAATATTCTCATGCTCTACTTTTTACTTGAATTTCTAGGAATCTTTGCCCTTTTGACACTTGTTGCACCACTCGCTCGTGAAACTCTTTTGGAAACTCAAGTTCGATGTTTAAAAGACTAATTACTTTTGTTTCTTGTTCTATTTTGTTGAAAACAATTTGGAAAAGAGAAAAGAAAGAAAATATATGGTTTAGTTGTGCATTTGGGGTGGAAAGAGCTACCACCTATGAAGTATGAAGCTACTCTCATAAGTTGGATACTAGTTATGCCCTAATGAGAGAAAGAGCTATCTCATGGGATGAGTGAAAGCTACCACCCTAGTAGAAAAAACTACCACCTCGAAAGTGTGAAAGCCACCTTAGCGGCCGTTTTAGAATGGGTTACCTTAAAGAATGTGTGGAGCTACTACCATCTTTTAGGTTTCTTATGTTTTGTAGTTAAATAAGTTCCTTATACTTAGAACTTTGAGCAGCATACTTTTGGTTGAATTGAACGAGTTTACACACACTTACATGATATCAGGTTATTGTCCTTTTTGATTCAAGTTTTTAAGCTAGAGCATTGATTTTTCGTATGTACTGTTAAAATTTGCCTTACATGTAGAATGCTCTCCTTACATGCTTTGGTGAACCTAAGTCTGAGCACTTTCAATCTTTCCTTCTTCTACGCTTTAATGATTTATTTCTTTGCTTGAGGACAAGCAAAAGCTTAAGTGTCGGCGAGTTTGATAAGTGCTTGTGTGTTAAGAATGCAAAGTGTTCTTTCCTTACAATGATCATTACTTTTATCAGATTTAAGCACTAATATATGCGTATTTGTGTTCCTTTTCCGCATGTAGAGTTATGAAGCTATGTTTTGAGAAAAGAAGCCAAAAGTAGATCGTGAATGCACTATTTGGTGGAATCTTGGAAGGAACAAACGAGAAGACACAAGTGGGGCTCTAAGATATGTGAATGTGTGGCAACCTCCATGCATTCAAGCCATTACAATGAGTTGGAGGGGCACGAAGACAGCCACATTTGCATATCTCGACTTGAGCATTGATAGCAAGATCTTCACCAACAAGGGTTTTGATTGAAGAAGAGTTGCGATCTACGGCATAAACGTGTGCCCGTTTATATTGCCTTGATGAAAACTGTGAAATTGGGAGTGTTTCGGCGGAGTACTACAGCAGGTACTGTAGAAAGCACTGTAGCAGTTAGTGTTTACAACCGACCAAAAATAAGATTTTTCGAGAATCCATACAAGCGTGTGGAAATTATCCACGCCCATGTAGAAATTTCACAGGCATGTGTAGAAAATCCACAGGGGCATGTGGATGCTTGATTCCAGCCCTTGCTAAATTGATATTTCGGTTTGTTAACTTATGTATTTACTTTTCGTAATTTTAGTTCTTGTTTCTTCTATTTTGTTTTAAATTTTGAGCTTCACTTGTATACCTCTTGTCTCATCTGATGGATTGTGTGGTTAAATGCTTGTTGGAATGTACGTTGAGAGTGTCAACATCCCTCTTCGTTTTTAGGAAAGTTTGATGAACTTCCATTAAATCTTTGCGTACTCAATTAATTGTTTTCATTGCATATGTTTGTACATTGAGGACAATGCACTATTCAAGTGTGTGGGAAGGTTTTAATTGTATATTTTTCATTATGAGTTCTTGACTAAGGATGGTCTATAATTGCTTTTAATAGAAATTCATAAGCATAGGGCGACACATGTGAGTTAATTATTTATTTGGAGCTAAATTGTAGACTCACTCTTATTTTGATGACCTAAGTTTTATGACATCACCCTAAGTGCGAAGCCAATTTTTTTACGATGAAAACCTGTCCTTAAAAGGCCTTAGTTTCTCCATTTGTTCTATCTTAAAATAAAACACAGCAAGTTAGATTCTTTTTTTGAATGCCCTAATAGTTGTGTTTAAAATTTTTTTGTGTAAAAAGATGGTAGAAAGGGCTATCACCTTAGATGAGTAAAAGCTGCTCTTTAGTAGTCAAATTTTGGGCATTACAAGTGTACATTTGATGACCTAGTAAGAGAGAAGACTACCTCTAGGGTGTATGAAGCTACTACCTACTTAGGCTACTGCTTTAAGGTCTAGTTTTGTTGGTTAACTCCTAAAGAGCAATGGGCACTCAATTTAGGGTTTGCACACACACAAGGTCTTTAAAGTAAATGTGTAGCCTTTTATTTGAGCATTCTTAATTTTCTTCTAAACCATATTGATCCCTCTAAGCTTAAGAATTTTTTATTCACTTGAGATCAAAAGTTATGCACTAATCCCTTTCTTATTGAGTTGTGTGAGTTTTCTTATGGACAAGCAACGATCATGTGTGTGGGTATTTGATGAGTTCAATTTATATCATATTTTACTTACTCCCAATTTATACTTTTGCTCATATTTTTTCACTTTTGGAAATATACAATGCTATCCTAGGTCTGTTTGTTCATGGTATAGGATTTTAGGGTTTAGAGCTAATAAGACTGGTATCAGGAGGAAAATCTACCTAAGAATGCATATTTTTCTAAGTATCTAAGCCAATGATTGTTAGAGCACATATGTGCTCTATTGCTTTCATTATTGCTATCTGAAGAAGTCTCAGTAGCTGACCAAGTATGGGGATGCTCTCAACAAGAACATGGGTGGAGCAGGGGTGTGCTCCCTCCCTGTGATTAAATCTAAATTGGAGCCCCATCTCCTCACATGGGAAGCATGACCTGCATGCTCCTTGCACCGATTAGCTCAAGTTAAGCAAGGATAGAGCACGACCATACTCTCCCTATAATTTTCTCTGGATAGCACTTATCCGATTCTCTCAGAAGTCCCAAGGGAGCACAGCCTCAGTACAACCATCCTCAAGCCATGTTGAGCATGAAAAGCCTTTTTATCTCCTAGATCTATTGTTTGAGAGATATCTTTTGGTTCAAAGATTTTTTTCTCCAATTGGAGAGTACTCAGAAGGATGATGATCAGTCTTTACCATAGCATCTAAGAGAATCAAGGTTGAGTTGGAAGCACTAGAGAAGTGGAGTTAACTCATCCATGAATCTCTTGAAGCACAACTAAGGAGATTTTGTAGAAGGGGGAGTCATGATTTCTCACCCTAGTGCATTGATTTATTCTTCTCAGTTGTACAAATTCATAAGGGTCTAACCATTCCACGGTACCCCGGGATGCTGAACTATGTTGCTTTGTGTATTTTGCATTACTTGCTTTTAATGTCTATTGAGTTTTAATGTGTTCTTGTGTTTATTCATGTGTTGTATAACTTTTCGTGTTTTATTTGGGTAGTTGTTTGTGTAAAACTTGACGTGCATGGATTACCATAGTTGTGATTGACTTATGTAGTTGCAAAACTTGGAGCGTATTTAGAACATACTTACACTTGCAAAACTTTCCCCTTGATGAATGCAATTCATATAATGGTTTTCATATTCCTAATTCATACTTTCGCTTATCTTTCAACACATTTTGGTATAGTAAAATTCTAGAGTCGAAGCATGACTGGTAGCCCCCAAGGGCATGGGTTGTCGAGTAATACCCTCACGCAAGCACGAGGGGGTCATATTCCCAACGGGCCCAAGGAGCTACCCTTACTTCCTCTTTGTGTGTTGTTTGGCCTACCAATTGGAGTGTTGTAACAAAATTATAAAATAATAACTCAAACTCCAATGTAAAGCTTTACATTAAAGGCAATTCTCGACTAACAAATAGGGCAAGGAATTGGTCACGGATGTGGATCCCCTTGGGAGCTACTCAAGTGTGAAAGATACTATAACTAGTATGCAATTGGGTAGTTTGGAATGAGAAACCCCTAAGTAGGCCAACCCGATGGTCTGGCAATTGGCCCCTAATCTAGTATAACTATTGGATACAGAATCTTTTTTGCCAAAATCCTCCTATGATTGCAATGAGGGATAGTGGATTTCTCAAGATAGGGTTGCAGCACATCCAAGGACAACCCTAATAATGGAGGGTTACAAATAAACGATTGTCACGGCATATTTGTACATGTATCCCTTTCGAGCTTCTTGAGTCTACTACTAGGGCAATGGTCATGTGACCTAGTAAAGCCTAGACATTAATATACTGAGTTCTCATGCATGCCAATACATTCAAATGCACCAAACAAAGATCACAAACATATCAATTGCAATAAACAAGTCAAGTAACAATTCTACACAAGTTCACCACAAAGATTCACCAACATCCGGTAACCTTTGGAGTTTAGTTGTTCATAGTCAAACAAACACACAATCAAAGGCATAGAAACAACTAAACAAAGCATGAATAAACTCCCTCAAAAGGTTGGATGATGAATGACACTTGGATCCCTTAGCGATGAGCTACCAAAGATGCCACTAGAGGGGTGGATCTCGTCATATCTCACTCCCTCGTCGTTCTCCCCTTGAAAATACCCTCTAAACTCTTTTTCTAGCTCAGATCCGGAATGGTGGTGGTGAGCTCTAAGAACAAGAGTCTTCGTTCTTGAAAATACCCTAAAACTTCATTTAAATCCCCCCCTCATGGTGCCATGCAGCCTAACATGCGGTCGGCGTACGTGCTGTGAAGATTCCAGAAATTCGCGTAAGTTGCTATAGTGAACTACTACAACACTGCTACAGTAAGACTGTATGTGGCCGTCTTCACACCCATAAGGTTGCCCATATGGAATTCCAAACTTAGCATTTTCTTCATGTTTTTGTACTACTACAGTCTGGTGCAGTCCCCAGGGCTCTAAAACGGTGTTTTCGGTGCCTATTTCTTCTTGAATTACGCTGTCGAGCTCACCTAAGCTTCTTCCATGCTTGTAACACGAAAGAAACAAATTTAGACCAAAAAAGGGCATCGCTTCATCAAGAAAATACATAAATCATACACACAAATATGTATGAAATACATACATTTAGGCGTTTATGAAATAACCCCACACGTAAGCGTTTACTTGGCCATATGCAAACAAACACGAAGAATAGGGTTAAGACGATAAACAACTAAATGTACGACCTCAAGCTTAAATGTAAAGAACTCTACAAGCACAAGTGAACAAAAGTCAAATAAGTGAGTTGTTTAACGAGTTATCTTGTAATGATTGCCCTGTTTCATCTAAAGTGCTACTGTGAGTGTGTTTAGACTTCCTACCTTAACCTCCATACCCTGGATTACCCTAGGATTGCCATTTACCCCAAGCAGAATGAAATCGTCTTTAAATTGTTAACGACATCCTTAATACACAGTTAAGAGTCCTTTGGTTCCTAAATTACGCCCTAGCTTTTAAGTGACTATGCAACAGGTTCAAGGAGATCGGTAGAGGTACTTTATTCCTTTCACACATATATACACATTATTTCTGTCTTTTTTTTCTTTTGGAGTCCGACTGACATAGATTGCACCAAAATTCTTATAATCTTTTAAAGGATGCACATGCTGATTAGGTACAAGAGCCACCCAACTTACTCGATTACAATCTACATAGACGCATTCGTGCTAAACTAGCAATGGAATACTGTCATAGACTTAATTTATTTCTTTTCTTCTTTTTTTCATATCTACACATTGTATCTCATGTCTCCTTGTATAAAACCTACTACAGTACTTTCCTTATGGCTGAAGAACAGAATAAAGAACCCAAAAGCTCTTAAAAGAGTTTTGAAGATAGACTTCAACATTTAATTTCCAAAACCATTATGATGGATTGGTTGAAGTGTATAGGGTGCAAGTAATCATGAGCAGGCATGAAGGTGCACTAAAGATAAAATAGGACTACATTCAAGCACAGGTAGAGTACAACTCACATCTATCATTCTTTCAAGCTAGGAAGTTATAAACAATAAAATCATAGCTATCACAAGTTTTCAAGCAAGCAAACAAAAGAACTGCCCCATCCCCACACCTAAAGTTATACAATGTCCCCAATGTAGATAAATCAACAAATCATGGTGAAAGATATGGGATAAAAATAAAGGGACAAGGTAAAGAAACTTCCCCAATCGATTCTTCAAATAGTGTCGAACCCCTTTCTTGACAATAAGGTGTATCACATCTTGTGGGCTTCATTTGTAAATTTTGGCTCACTAACGGATGATCGAGAGCTTCTCCTTGATCGTTTGGAAGCCAAATGCTTAGTCAACATCCCTACAAGACAATACATGCACAATCAAACCAAAACTTCATGAAAACAATGCTTAATGAAGTTAAAATGCTGAAAATTAAGTATTACTAGGGTCACGTTTGGGAAAAATTTGTAAGAGCTTCTTCTTGTAAAAGTAACAATCAAAAACTACAATGCTTTAGATTTAAGATAGAAGTTCACAAGAAGGATTTACAATACATTCCACAAAGTTTTCAACCCATTCAAGCAAGGAAATCCATGGATTAAGTGTGAAATGAAGCTTACCTTAGGTTAGGGCTCCTTGTAGAAGATGAAGTGAAAACTCGGCTAAAATGATGATAAAACCTTGAAATCTTTCCAAAAACTTGGTTGCTAGGATGAGGAGAATGGTGTAATGCAAAAAGAATGAAGAGAAATGGTGGAGGAATGGAAAGAGAAGAGGAGAAGAAATAAGAAAGAAGAAAAATGAGTGAATAGTGAAAACATGTGATAAGTATCTAAATGTACATATTTTAGTATAAATATTTGTTACCTCTAGCATGTATTTTCATAAGAATTGATGCCTATTTCATGCTTAATCATGTATTATTTGCTTTGTAGGGCATGAGAGAGCTATGGAGGACATGAATATATGATTTAGGGCGAAAAAGAGAAGAAAACCAGGTCGCAGTACTGTAGCGTATTCACTGTAGAAGCTTACTATAGATGAAGCATTGTAGCAGTGGTACTATAGCAAGAACATTGTAGCTACCATTATGGCACCTAGAGAGTTTTCAAGTCAGAAATTGAACCATGGCATACGGCCTCAATGGTGCCCTGGATTGAACCTGGGATGATTACTGTAGCTAGAGAAGAGGATGGTGTGTTTGAAGGCATATTGGCTGAATGAGGTGCTCATTGAGCCAGTATGGATACTATTATGAGTGCTAGAGTGCACTTTTGCCTACCCCAAACGGCCTCAATGAGGCCCTCATTGAGCTAGTATAGCATCAGTATGGAGGTCCTCATTGAGGCAGTATACCGCCAGTATAGAGGCCATTTTGGGGGGTTGTTGAGTCTATTTTGAGAGGCATACAGGCTGCTTTAGAGGGGAGTATATCAAGGGTATATGAGAGCATTTGGAGGCCATTCTCAAGAAGACTATTGGCAGCCAACACCGAGTGGGAAGAAAGAAAAATGAAGACATCATTTAAGCAGAGCTTGGCCTGAGGCTTGGAAGGGATCAAGAGCTTGAACTTCAAGGGGAAAGCTTCATCATCAAATAAGGAGGAGCATTCGGCATTCTTTGGGCTAGAGGAAGCGTCATTCGGATGGCATTGTTCTTCTTCATCGTTATTCGGACTAGGGAGTGCCATTTATGCATTTATTCCTTGTTGTTGTTGAGTTTGTTATACTTGTTTGTATAATGGCACACTAGATGCCCCAAGGCCACCGGATGTAGGTTAACCTTGGGGGTTCATCATGTATTTTGGATGCTAAACCTTCATTTGGAATGTATTTGGGTTGATTTATATCTTGGCTCATTGTTCTTTATGTCTAGAACTATAAAATGGAGAGATCCTTAGTTTTTTATTGAGTTGTATGTGTAGATTTGACCTACTCACATGTACTAGATCTTTAATGAGCTAGAAGGGGTATTCTTGTATCGATATGCCGAGAGATTTGGTGTCGGTAACCCCTCCGATTCTTAAGGATACACATAGAGCAATTATGTCCTTATTGCGGGATTTCCCTACACTTAATGTGATCATAGGAATGTAATTAAGGAGAGATCCTTATTGACATTTGTATGGGATTAGGGTTTAATCACTGAGAAATTGGGGTTGAACTATTCTTGAAATCCTTCGGTTTAAATCACCCTTGCTTCACTATTATTATGCAAACCATTTACCATGATGACCCCTCTTGGGGATCTTCATCCTTAGGCCTATTTTTATCATCGTTGCTTTTGTGATCTCCTTGCTTGCCTTGGAATTGTCATACTTGAGATCTATTTACATTCTTGCATGTATTAGAGTAGTATACCATGCTTAAGTTGTAAGGTTAGAAAGTAAGTGATGGAGGTGTAATAGGAGCTCCTTAGCCTCGTGGAATACGATCCTTGGGCTTTTGCACAAGTTATTCCTTAGCGATCTTGTACACTTATGGGTGAGCAAATAACCAAGTTTTTGGCGCCGTTGCCGGGGAAACCTAAGGAATTCTAGGAAACTTCTAGTTTATTTCTCTAACCAATTTTCTTTTCTTTTGTTCTTCTTTTCTTTTGTCTTATTTCTTTTTGAGCTTAACTTTCTTTATCTTTCTTGACTTTGCAAGGTACTGTGCATGACACGTGCAAATCCATCAAATTTAGTTATACAAGATAGCAAAATTGAGAGAACTTTGCATCGAAGACTTAGAGAAGTGGGTGAAAGCACTAGTGAAAGAAACATCAAAATTGAGGTCACAAAATCTATAATCATGCCAGAAGAAAGACGTACTTTCTCAGAATATGAAAGGCCACAATTTACGGATGAAGAATTCCATCCATCGCCACAAATAATTTTGAGAACAAGGCAAGCACCATCGGCATGGTCCAAAATTCAGTCCAATTTAATGGTCTTGCAAATGAAGATGCCCATGATTATCTTTCCTATTTGTTCAACTCTGTTCCACTTTCAAGATAAACGGGGTGACAGACGATGCAATCCCGCTACATCTATTTCCATATAGTTTGAGAGATGGAGCATACCGGTGGCTCACATCCTTACCTCCGGGGTCGATCAAAACATAGAAAGATATGGTTGAAAATTTTTTGGGAAAGTATTTTCCTCCTAGCAAAGCGGCGAAGCTAAGGCAAGAAATTTCGGCATTCAAATAAGGAGAGTCAGAGACACTATTTGAAGCTTATGAGAGATTCAAAGACCTTCTTCAGAAATGTCCCCATCATGGCTTTGCTGCTTGGATGCGGGTTCAAATCATCTACAACGGGTTGAACTATGCAGCTCATCAATTAATTGATGCCACAGCGGGTGGATCTCTTAGAAACAAATACCCCAACGAAGCCGAGCAAGTACTTGAATCAATGGCAAGCAATGAGTCTCATTGGGCCTCAAGAGGTGCAACACAAAAAGGGGCCAAAATTTATGAAGTCAATGCTAATGATGCTCTTACCGCGAAGGTTGATGTGTTATCTTGGAAGCTAGACATGCTTATGGGTAGTAGCTCAAAGTTAGAGGTAGTGTTGAGTTACAGCACTAGTGGTGGAGGCATGGAGTTTCCCAATGTCCTATTGCTAGCTCCTCTGTCACCCCAATTGAGAATGTTGATTATATTGGGGGACAAAGGCCGCAAGGATACCCTTACAGCTCAACTTATAATCTGGGGTAGAAATGCCATCTGAACTTTTCATGGAATCAGGGGCAATAACAAAAAGCTGCACCACCTCCACAAGGTTCCCAAATGCAACAATGAATATTAGAAAAGAGATTTGCTACTGAAGATGTGCTTGTGAAGTTCATGATTAACACTGAATCAAGGTTCAATAGCATAACCAGTAGTATGGATACTCAGTTCCGTAAGGTGAACGCTCAGCTTGCTCAATATGGCAGACAGTTCAATGAAATTGGCTCCATTTTGCGGAACCTTCAAGCTTCTGTATAGTGCCTCGAGCACCAAGTAGGGCAGCTTGCTAAAGCAAATTATGAACAACCTTCAGGCAGTCTTCCTAGCAACACTGAGGAGAACCCAAGAGAGCACTTGAAGGCCATTGCCCTTAGAAGCGGGAAACCGATTGAGACAAGGGTCGGAGTTGACCTAAGTGTCAAGGAAACTAGGGTAACAGAAGTGGAACACCCTAACATAACAGAGAAAGATATGAAAAGATCAAGCAAGTTGAAAATAAGGAAACTCCACCAAAGGGTTCATCAAAGCTGTATGAATATAAACCTCCAATTCCCTATCCGTCCAGATTGAAGCAAGATAAGGAAGATGTTCAATTCAGGAAATTCATCAACATCTTCAAGCAACTTCACATAAACATCTCGATAGTGGAAGCTTTAACTCAAATGCCCAAGTATGCCAAGTTTTTAAAAGAATTGCTAACAAATAAGAGAAAATTGGAAGAAGAGGGTATAGTTGCACTCAAAGGAAATTGCTCGCCCATTTTGGAGAAGAATCTCCCACAAAAATTGAAAGATTCGGGAAGTTTTATATTTCCTTGTGTACTTGAGGGTGGAGTTCAAGAAAATGCCCTAGCAGACTAAGGGGAAAGCATTAATGTTATGCCCTATACCATGTATTTGAAGCTTGGTCTTGATGAACTTAGATCCACAAGAATGGTTTTACAATTGGCGGATCGATCAAAAAGGAAGCCTCATGGGATTGTGGAAGATGTGATTGTCCTGGTGGACAAATTTGTATTTTCTGTGGATTTTGTCATCATTGATATTGATAAAGATGTGGAGACACCGTTGATTCTTGGTCGGCCATTCCTCACTACCTCCGGTGCTCTAATTGACCTTAAAGGAGGAAAATGAACACTAAGGGTTGGAGAGGAAGAAGCAATATATACTCTACTGGTGGCCATGAAACCCTCATTAGACCATGATGATACGCTTTACTTCATTGATGAAACTAAACCTTTAATTTCTGATTGTGTGCAGCAGGTGCTATCATTAAACCCATTGGATGAATACTTGGCAGAACTAGGAAATGAAGATCAAGAAGAACCTCACTCTCATCTTCCAAGTTCCAATTTGAAGAAGCCAAAAGAGAAAGTTATGTGTACCAATGCCAAAGAAAAAGGTAAAAAAGATTCAATGTTAAAAAAAATTTGAAGGAGGTCCCGGGGAAGAAAAAGAAAGGTATCACTTATTCTCATCCAACACCTCAAGAAAAGAAGGTACAATCTTCACCTCCTTTCACTCATGAAAATGTGAAGTCTATTCATTGATGTCTTGAATTTACCGGGAAGAAAACACCAACAATTTGAAGATGACCGCGGGAAATTTCAAATTATTCGAACCCCCGGAGGTAAGTGAAAAGGTACGTCATGCTCATGACATTAAACAAGCGCTTCTTGGGAGGCAACCCAAGCATTCAGTGGGTCTATTTTCATGTTTGTGTGTTCTTTGTATTCATGTTCTTGTCATTTTTTTCGTATTTTCTTGGAGTTGTTAATTTGAATAAGTCCATGGCATCATTTTTTGTGTTTCATGATCATTGTCCATGTGGTTGTTTACTTATTTTTATTGTTGAGTAGCACTTGTTTTGGATATCATTTCATGCATTAGATCAAAATTTTGAACCATTATTTCATGTTGGAGATGATTTTAGAACACTTTGTAGCCATGCCCATGTGTTTGGAGAAGCATTCAAAGCCTTAATGCATGATTGTAAGTCCAAACCGCCTTAATGAGGTGCTCATTAAGGCCGCCTGAATTTTCCAAAAAGTTTGGCTTGCTTCAAATGGCCTCAATGAGCTCCTCAATGAGGCCGTTTTGATTTTCCACAAAATTTAAACTAAGCAAAACGGCCTTAATGAGGTGCTCATTGAGGCCGTTTGGGGTCTAGTTTCACATGGGAACCTTGCCACCTTTTCTCTCCCTCCATTCCTTTTCTTCTTTAGCCGACCGCTAGCCTCCATAATCCATCCAACCATAGTCAAACCTCACCAGTTCTTGCTCTAAATCATCTCCTCATCTCCTTGGGAAGTAGATCTAGTGTTTTTCTTCAAGCTTCATTCCAGTGTTCTCAAATTTTTGTTCGTAAGAAACTTGATGACATGAAATTTTTCTTTTCTTTTCTTCTTGCTTTCTTGAGCTTTTGTGTGGATTGTTTCAAGCTTTTAGCTTGTCTTGTGTGGTATGAGCATCATGTTTTTCAATTATTTTGAATTTATGTACAAATGTTTTCGAATTCATGATGATGGGAGCCTCTTGCAAGTTGAATAGTATCCATACGGGCTCCATATGCCGGTATGGATCATATTCTCTTAAATTTCTTCATATTTTTACCAATTTTCATGCCACACATTGAATTATCTTGGATTCGTTTAATTCTTATTTGAATTATTATTGATATAGGAATGCCGCACGTCAAGAATCATGCATCCAAACTTCCAAAAAGCATAATGTCAACTCCGAAGAACCCCACTTTAAGCTTGCTCATCATAAAGAAAAGTATTAAGTTTTGAAGACCAAACCCTTTGAGAACATTTCACCACATGGAATGGGGTATTTTGGACACACTTAGGATGGATAATAAAGTCATTGAATTACTTTCACATGGTTGTTGGCGAATTTGTTTGAAATCGAAGATCCTACCTTTTGCCAACTAACTTTGGAAGTTTTGAGCAATTTCGAAGCACACCAAAACTACCACATCTACAACATCTTGGGATGACTAGTTGGACATTTAAGCATGGACATTTGCTTTATTTTTTTAGTTTGTTTCTTTGCTTTACTTTTCATGCAAGTGTGTTTGTTTAGTTTCAATAAGTTGGGAAGGGGATGCCCTACCAACCTTGTTTAGAACTTTGCTAGTCTTTATCTAGTATTTGTGTATTTTGACTACTCCCTAGTATTTATTTTTGCAATCTTAATTTTTGTTTGGAATGATGATGCCACTTTATGTCTTGCAGGGCATTAAGGGAGCTTGGTGAGCCTCTCCACATTCCATGGAAGGTGGACCCGACATGAAAAGCTTGCAACAACTTTTGTTCTGGTCACCTCTCGCCGTGTGCACAAGATTTAACCGGGGAAGTTTGTTCCACCCTCCTCCATTATTTTCATTGTGTATATTATTATGGTTTTCATGACTAGTGTACATTGTGGACAATGTACAACACTAGGTCTGGAGATGGCTGTATTGTATGTATTAGGATTATTGTTTGTTTGCATGCTAGTGTTATCCATGATGGCTTATTCATTCTTGTGGGACTCTTCTAGCATTGATTAATGATTGATTTGAGTTACATGCTTGTTGTTCTACTCTATTGAATCTTGTTTCACCTCTAGTATTGTCTTGTGCACTGAATCTTGTGTTGATGCCGTGGGAATAGCCAACTTGACTACTCTAACTCTCTTATATGCTTAACACACAATTTTGAGTGCTTGGCCTTAGAATTCTAAGTTCTTTCTTTTAATGATCTCTTAATAACTTCTAAGTCTTGTTGAGCTAGCCCTAGTTTTGTGGCATGTAGAGTAGTTTGAAGAAATAATCTAGGGTGAATGTGAAAAAAAAAGAAAATGTGAAAAAAAATGAAAAGAGAAAAAGAGAAACGAGTCTATGTCAGTATTCCTCTGCTAATGAAGCATGAATGCATCTATGTATACTGTAATCGAGTAGTTGGGTGGCTCTTGTGCCTAACCAGCATGTGCACCCTCCAGAAAGATTTCTTTGTGCAGTCTATGTTAGTCGGACTCGGAAAAAAATTTGAATTGATGAAATAAAATGAAAATAAAAACCCTGGTGATCTTTTTGACTTCCTACTAGAGGTTCCAAGAAAGAAAAGGGAGTTAGTTCGAGTTTTGGACTTGGAAGGATCTTACTTGTTCATTAAAGTAGCACTTAGCATTTTAGGACTTAGTACTCTTTGCATGTGGAGTGATTAGCATCTAGAGCTGTACTGATAGAAGTCAGTAGGCTAGACAAGGTCAGGGTAGATGAAATACAAGGTTCACACACATGGCACAGACATATAGGAGGTGAGACAGGATCTTTCTATTGTGCTTACTGTTTGTAAATTATCATCTATTTATCATTTTCCATTGCTTATGGAGTCTTGTACTTATTTGAGCCGGAGGTAATAAATTTAGCCAGTTATCATTATCGTTGTTTTTCATGATGTGTTTGCTTAAGGACAAGCAAAAGCTTAGGTATGGGGATATTTGATAAGTATCTAAATGTAAGTATTTTAGTATAAGTATTTGTTACCTCTAGCATGTATTTTCATAAGAACTGATGCCTGTTTCATGCTTAATCGTGTATTATTTGCTTTGTAGGGCATGAGAGAGCCATGGAGGACACGAAGATATGATTTGGGCAAAAAAGAGAAGAAAACCAGGCTGTAGCACTGTAGCGTATACACTGTAGAAGATTACTGTATATGAAGTACTACAACAGAGGTATTGTAGCAAGAACACTGTATTGCATACGACCTCAATGCTACCCTAGATTGACCCCAAGATGATTACTGTAGCAGAGAAGAGGATAGTGTGTTTGAAGGCATACTGGCTCAATGAGGTGCTCATTGAGCCAGTATGGATACTATTATGAGTGCTAGAGTGCACTTTTGCCTACCCCAAACGGCCTCAATGAGGTCCTCATTGAGCTAGTATAGCATCAATATGGAGGTCCTCATTGAGCCAGTATATCACTAGTATAGAGGCCATTTTGGGAGGTTGTTGAACCTATTTTGAGAGGCATACCGGCTGCTTTAGAGGGGAGTATATCGAGGGTATATGAGGGCATTTGGAGGCCATTCTCAAGAAGACTATTGGCAACCAACATCGACTGGGAAGAAAGAAAAATGAAGACATCATCTAAGGAGAGCTTGGCCTGAGGCTTGGAAGGGATCAAGACCATGAACTTCAAGGGGAAAGCTTCATCATCAAATGAGGAGGAGCATTCGGCATTCTTTGGGCTAGAGGAAGCGTCATTCGGATGGCATTGTTCTTCTTCATCGTCATTCGGACTAGGGAGTGCCATTTATGCATTTATTTCTTGTTGTTGTTGAGTTTGTTATACTTTTTTGTATAATGGCACACTAGATCCCCAAGGCCACAGGATGTAGGTGTACCTTGGGGGGTTCATCATGTATTTTGGATGCTAAACCTTCATTTGGAATGTATTTGGGTTGATTTATATCTTGGCTCATTGTTCTTTATGTCTAGAATTATAAAATGGAGAGATCCTTAGTTCTTTATTGAGTTGTATGTGTAGATGTGACCTACTCACATGCACTAGATCTTTAATGAGCTAGAAGGGGTTTTCTTGTATCGATATGCCGAGAGATTTGGTGTCAGTAACCCCTCCGATTATTAAGGATACACTTAGAGCAATTATGTCCTTATTGCGGGATTTCCCTACACTTAATGCGATCATAGGAATGTAATTTAGGAGAGATCCTTATTGACATTTGTATGGGATTAGGGTTTAATCACTGAGAAATTGGGGTTGAACTATTCTTGAAATCCTTCGGTTTAAATCACCCTTGCTTCACTATTATCATGCAAACCATATACCATGATGACCCCTCTTGGGGATCCTCATCCTTAGGCCTATTTTTATCATCGTTGCTTTTGTGATCTCCTTGCTTGCCTTGGAATTGTCATACTTGAGATCTATTTACATTCTTGCATGTATTAGAGTAGTATACCATGCTTAAGTTGTAAGGTTAGAAAGTAAGTGATGGAGGACTAATAGGATCTCCTTAGCCCCGTGGAAGACAATCCTTGAGCTTTTGCACAAGGTATTACTTGGCGACCAAGTACACTTGTGGTTTAGCAAACAACCAACATGAGAGGAAAAGAGATTTAAAGAGAGAGGGCCTCCATGCGGCCATCCATACGGCCACATGGATGGCCGCATGGAAGTTTTGGATAGCATGCGGCCATCATGCGGGGGCATGGATGGCTGCATGGAGTATCTTGATGCCATACAGGCTCTCCATGTGGCCGATAAATGGCCATTTTCCATATTTTTCAAAAGTTCTCATCCTAACAACCATAGAAACACATAAAAACAAAGCTAAGATCACCCATAAACAATGAAAACATGATATTTGAAGAACCAAGATGAAAAATAACTCAAATAACTAACAACAACCATGGAAGAACACTAATAAATATATTAAGCAAGATGACTAAATAACCACAACCATTCACTAATTAACAAAGAACAACTAAACACCCAAACACACCAAAAATGCGTAAAAACACAAATGGGATGAATTAAAATGCTAGGGTTTCCTCCCAAGAAGTGCTTGTTTAGCGTCTTTAGCTCGACGTATCTTACCCTAACATCATGGTGCATCAAAGGAAGTTGATTTATCTCCATTACTGAGTGAAGTGCTTCCACATGGAAAATAATGCTTCAACCGGTGACCATTGACCTTGAATGTCCCTATAAGTGCTTGTGCATTTGTAATATGAAGTATTTTTTTTTTACATTGAGTATTACTTTTCTCAGATTCTATCGCTTATTCATGTGTATTTGTGTCCTTCTGTGCATTTAGGGTTGTAAAGACAATTGTGGAAAGAGAAATGAACCAAAAGTAGATCATGGATGCATATGTTGATGAAGTCTAGGAGTGAAAAAATGTGAAGACACAAGTTGTGCTCAAAGACATATGAGTGTGTGCCAACCTCCACGGTGCTCGAGCAATTACACAATTTGGAGGGGCACAAAGGAAGTCACACTCATGTCTTCTGACTTGTGTAATACTAGAAATATCTTCATCAATATGGTTTAGTATAAGGTACAACGCAATCTACCACACGAATGTGTGCCCATTCATGTGCACTCGAAGAAAATTGTGGATTCGGGAGTATTTTGGTGAAGTACTATAGTAGTACTGTAGCAAATCACTACAGCAAAAGTACTATAGAAGTAACTGTTCATAGCTCGCAGGAAATCAACTTTTGGAAATTCACATTGGCATGTGAAAATTCCACACGCACATGTGGATGCCCAATTCCATCCGCTATAATAGTCGCGATTGCAGACGTTTTAAAGGATCTTTTCTTCATCTTTTCCCCATCTTTGGAGACGGACGTTGCTAGGGTTTGGAGGGGCTTTGGCTTGGTCTTTGGAATGGTTGTACGACCTTCGACACCGCATTCCTTCAAAAGATAGTTATTGGGGGAGCTTTCATCGACATCTATTCAGCGAGGTGTGCCCTAGGCTTGATGAGGGAACCCTTGTAGAAGACGAGGTAACTCAATAAAACCATCGATATGGACTATGAGCGGGTTTTACTTATGGATTGCATGCTTTTACATTTGATTTCCTTATTGATTGTATCTTGCTCTATGGAGAGCTAAACCCCTTAGTGGGTGATTGGACTTGTAAACCCTAAGATGATTTTTTTTCAGTAATCTTTCATTATGTTTCTTTAATTGACGTTTTTAATTGAGTCCCAACCTTAAATGCTTGTTGAATTGATTTTCCCTTAGAGTGACACTAGGGTTGAGAATCTATCTTGGTAATACTTGTGTATAAGTGACACACCATGAGGGTTAGACAAAGCTAGGTTGGAGAGGGTCAAGAGAGTGAGTGGAGAGGTAGCAGAATATCCCTTTTCCCTTCCAATGTGATTTATCCGACCTCCATATTCCAAGAGTTCTTTGTGGTCACAATAGATTAAAGTGGTAAGAGACAAACTCCACTCGGGCTTAGTTGCACGAGCAATAGAGTGAAGTGTTGAAGAAATCCTCAGTGCTGGGGCCTAATTGTGACTAGGGATCTTTCGCTTGGACCAAAAGGTTAGATCTATATTAGGGAATAGGGCCTATCACTTGGAATTCCCAAATCTTCATGCAAGCCCATACAGAGTGAGGTGTCGAGAGTATCCCTTTCCATTGGGGCATAGTGTAAGGGTTAGTCATGATTTACCTTATATTTTGGAACGTGTGTCTTAGGATTTTCCACCACTCATTAGACATCAGTTAGGAGGAATAATGAGAGTCTTGCACTTGAAACAATAGTCCTAGGGTAAGCAATGTCTGGGTGCCCCATTTTATATTGATTTGCCTCTCCTATTATTCTATTGCTTCTTTTTCTGCTTTACTTTATTTCTATTTGAATTAACATTGTTCACACCACTCTTAAATCATCTTCACTTCATTTCTACTTCCCTGGAAAAAGCTTTCGTCTGGAATTGATAAGTGACACTTGATCCCCTTCTTTCAAAGCATTTAGCTTGCTTGATATGTCTGTCATGGTGGTCTTTCACCTTCTCCTTATAACACACTGAATTTTCATATGCCATGGTTCGCCATTCATCAAACTCATTTAATTAAATCTTTCTCTTGTGGGCACTTATATAGGGGTCGAAGTTCAACTACTCTATGACCCAATAAGCCTTATGCTCTAGTTCAACGGGCAGATGACATGCATTCCCATAGACTAGTCTGTAAGGTGTTGCTCAAATAGGTGTCTTATAAGCCATTCTATATACCCAGAGTGCATCATCAAGCTGATCTGCCCAATCGTTCCGGTGATGATTAACTGTTTTCTCCAAGATTCGCTTCAATTTCCTGTACGACACTTCAACTTGACCTCTAGTTTGAGGGTTATACGGGGTTGATGTTCTGTGAGATAACCCATAAAACTTTTTTAAATTGAGATTTGTAGAAATGGGTGCCACACTCACTTATGATTACCCTAGGTGTGCCAAAATGAGAGAACAACTTTTTCATGAACTTTACTACCACTCGTGCATCACAAGACGCAAAAAGCTTGTGCTTTTACCCACTTGGAAACATAATCAACTGCTACCAGAATAAACTTGTTGCACTGAGAGTTGGGAACGGGCCCATGAAGTCGATCCCCCACAAATCAAATACTTCTCAAGCTCGGTTCCATGTTTGTAGCATTTCTTATCTCTTTGAGATATTACCTGCTCTCTAGCACTTGTCACTATGTTTCACAAGTGTGTGTGCATATTGGAAAATAGTGGGCCAGTAGAATCCTGCATCGAGGACTTTCTTAGCTATCATGTTTCCATTGTAGTGGCCCATAGTCGGGCCTGAGTGACACTTCAACTTAACCACTAGTTTGAGGGTGATATAGGGTTGATGTTCTGTGAGATACCCCACACCCTCTCAAAACTTTTTTAAACTGAGATTTGTAGATATGGGTGCCACAGTCACTTATAATTACCCTAGGCGTGCCAAAATGAGAGAACAAATTTTTCATGAACTTTACTACCACTCTTACATCACAAGACACAAAAAGCTTGTCCTTCTACCCACTTGGAAAACATAATCGACTGCCACTAGAATAAACTTGTTGCGCTAAGAGCTAGGGAACGGGCCCATGAAGTCGATCCGCCACACATCAATTACTTCGCAAGCTTGGTTCCATGTTTGCAGCATTTCTTATCTCTTTGAGATATTACCTGCTCTCTACCACTTGTCACAATGTTGCACAAGTGTGTGTGCATCTTGGAAAATAGTGGGCCAATAGAATCCTGCATCGAGGACTTTCCTAGCTATCATGTTTCCACTATAGTGGCCCTTAGTCGGACCTGAGTGACAGTGCATCAAAATGTCATACCCGTCTTAAATTGAGACACATCTCCTAATAATTTGATCAAAACACACCTTGAAAAGGTATGGGTTGTCCCAGATATAATGCTTAATTTTAGCGAAGAATTTCTTTCTTTGTTGATATGTAAGCCACTTTGGGAATGTTTTTGCTGCCAAATAATTTGTAAGGTAAAAAACCACGGGGTCTCATCTTCCCATACTACCTAAATCCTGCACAATTGCTCCCCAAGGAATGTATTGTTTATCTCTCCTCTTTGCAAGATTCCTTCATAAGGATCCTCAAGGCGTGATAGGTGATCTGCAGCTATTTTCTCTACCTCCTTTTTATCACTTATTTCCAAGTCAAACTCTTGTAGTAATAGAACCCAACTAATTAGTGATAAGTGCTTGTGCAAAAGTAATACGAAGTATACTTTTCTTACATTTAGTATTACTTTTAGCAGATTTTATAGATCATTTGTGTGTATTTGCATGGAAATTTAGGGTTGTGGAGACAAGTTTGGTAGAAAGGAAGCAAAAGTAGATTGTGGATGCATCTCGTTGATGAAGTTCTTAGATCGAATAAAGGTCAAGGCATAAGTTGTGCTTATAGACATGTGGGTGTTTGCCAACCTCCATTATGCTCAAGAGAATACACAAATTGGAGAGGCACAAAGGCAGTCACACTAATATATTCTGAGTTATGCAACATTGTTAAGAGCTTCGTCAATGCGGTTTCATTAAAGAAGTGACATGATCTACCAAATGGATGTGTGCCGAGTCATGGGGCCTCAATGAAGAATATGAATTCGGGAATATTCCGGCGAAGTATTATACCAGTTTACTGCAACAAATACTATAGTAAAATCACTGTAGCAGTTACTGTTCATAGCTCGCATGAAAAGAGATCCTAGAAATCCACATGATGGAAATTCCATATGCCCGTCTGGATGCCCAATTCCATCCCTATAAATACCGCTTTGAGAGATTTATTTGAGAATCTTTTTTCTATCTTTTACCCATCTTATGGGGAGAGTGATGCTAGAGTTTGGAGAGGCTTTTGCTAGGCTTTTAGGAGCGGTTCTATGGCATTCAACATCGAGTTTGTTTGGAGAACTATTAGGAGAGCTTTAGTCCGCATTGATTTGGTGAGGTGTGCCCAAGGTTTGACAAGGGAACCATTGGAGAAGACGAGGCGGCTCTTTAAGACCATCGACATGGAAGACAAGGGGTTTTCTCTCTGGATTACTTGCATTTACTTTTGACTCCATTATTGATTTTGTATTGCTCCTTGGAGAGCTAAACCCCTAGTGGGTGCTTGGACTTGTAAACTCTAGGATGATTTTGTTTCATTAACTCTTATTATGCTTTCTTTAATTGATGTTTTAATTGAGTTTCAATCTTGTGTGCTTGTTGATTTGATTTTCCATTAGAGTGACACTATGGTTGAGAATCTATGTAGCTAATCCATTGAAGGGGTGACAACTTCATTGGGGTTAGACTCTGCGAGATTGAAGAGGGTTGAGAGGGTGAGTTGAGAGGTAGCGGAACATCATTCTTCCCATCCGAGTGATTTATCCTATCTCTACATTCCAAGAGTTTTTTGCGGTCATGATACAGTGAAGTGCTAAGAGACAAACTCCATTGGTGCTTAGTTGCGCAAGCAACAGAGTGAAGCGTTGATGTAATCCTTAGTGCTAGGGCTTAACTGTAATTAGGGGTCTTTCACCTGGACCAAAGGGTTAGATCTATATCAGGGAATAGGGTTTATCACTTGGAATCCCTAGAGCTCCAAGCAGTTCCACATAGCGTGAGGTGTTGAGATTATTCCTTTCCCCCGGGGCATAGTATTGAGGGTTAGTCTCGGTTGACCTTAGGTTAAGGACTGTGTGTTTTTTTTGCATTTCCACGATTCATTAGACTTTAATTAGGAGGTATAATACTATTGTTGCACTTGAAATAGTAGTCCTAGTGTGAGCATTGTCCGAGTACTCCATTTTACCATTGATACCTCTCCTTACTCCTCTTGCTTGCTCTCTCTTCTCTTTTACTTTTCTTTGCATTGATTTCTTTAAATCAATATCACAAATAGGTTATTACTCTACCTAAATAGCAATACTTGTGTTTCAGAGCAACTATTTTATGTGGATTTGACTACCCACTCACCGGGATATTTTATTACTTCGACGACCCATGCACTTGTGGTACACGCACGCAAGCAGTGTGTCAATTAGCCGAGGTTTGGCATCTGACTTGTTTAACAAGTACTTTAGCCCAGAATGATCTGTATACATAATTACCTTAGAGAGCACCAAATATAATAGGAATTTATGAAATACAAAGATGACTGCGAGCATTTCCTTATTGGTAGTAGTGTAATTTTCTTGGGTGTCGTTCAGGGTCTTGTGTGCATAATAGATAGTGTGGAAATGGTTGTCCCATCACTGCCTAAGCACAGCTTCCATAGCAAAATCACTTGCATCACACATTAATTCGAATTGTAAATTCCAGTCCAGGGAAACTATGATTGGTGCCCCCATAAGTTTTTTCTTTAGACTGAGGAAAACGTTCAAGCAATCTTCATTAAACACAAAAGGGGCATCCTTTTCTAGTAGCTTTGATAATGGTAGGGCAATTAAAGAAAAGTTCTTCATGAATTTCTTATAAAACTCATCATGTCACAAGAAGCTTCTGATTGCCTTCACTAAAGTAGGAGGACGGAGTTTCTCGATGGTGGTGACTTTCGCTTGGTCAACTTCAATCCCTTTTTGTGAAATTTTATGCCCAAGCACTATACTCTCCTTAACCATAAAGTGGTATTTTTCCCAACTGAGTACTAAATTTGTCTCTTCACACCTGTCCATGACCCATTCGAGATTTCTAAGGCACAGCTCAAATAAATCACCAAAGGCCTAGAAGTCATCCATAAATACTTCCATGATGTCATCCACCATATCTTCAAAAATTGGCAACATGCACCTCTGAAATATAGCCAGTGCATTACACAACACGAAATGCATACGGTGGTAAGCGAATGTGCCATACGGACAAGTGAATGTGGTTTTTTCTTGATCTTCTGGAGCGATAGGAATCTGAAATTACTAGAGAGACCATCCAGAAAGTAATACTATGAGTGCCCTGCTAAACGTTCAAGCATCTGGTCGATGAAGTGTAAAAGGAAGTGGTCCTTCCTTGTAGCATCATTGAGTATCCTGTAATCTATACATACCCACCAACCTGTGATGGTTCGGGTGAGAACAAGCTCATTTTTCTTGTTGGTAATAACCGTCATTCCTCCTTTCTTGGGTACTACTTGCACTAGACCTACCCATGCACTATCGAAAATGGGGTAGATAATGCCTGCATCAAGTAACTTCACCACCACATTCTTTACCACCTCTTTCATGTTCAGGTTAAGTCTCATTGGGGCATCGCCATGGGTATGTGATTATCTTCCATGAGAATCTTATGCGTACAGAAGGTAGGGCTGACCCCTTTAATGTCAGAGATTTTCCAGGCAATTGCCCTTTTATGCTTTTTTAGCACGCTTAAGAGATATTCCTTCGGCTCAGTTGTCAAGTCTGACGCATCAATGACTGGGAGTTTGGATCGCATTTCTAGGAAGACATATTCTAGATGTTTGATAAGTGCTTGTGTATAAGTACTACTAAGTACTATATTCTTACATTGAGCATCACTTTTATCAGATTTGATGCCTTATTCATATGTATTTGTGTTCTTTTGTGCATTCAAGGTTGTGGAGACAAGTTTGGAAGAAAAAAAGCTAAAATAGATCATTGACGCAATTTCTAGCGAATCTCTTGTATCGAACAAGGATTAAGGCACAAGTTGTTTACACAAGCATGTGGATGTGTGCCAACATCCGAAAACGTGAAAGTGAATTTACAAATTGGAGGGCATAAAGGCAGTCATGCATATATGCTTTGACTTGTGTAATATTGTCAAGAGCTTTGTCAATGTGTTTGAAAGTGAAGATGTGACATGATTTACAGCAAAGATGTGTGCCCAACCATGCGGCCTCGATGAAGAAAATAAATTCTGGAGTACTGTAGCTAAAGTACTGTAGTAGTTATTGTAGCAAATCATTCTAGCAAGTCACTGTAGGAATTACTGTTCACATCGCGCTAAAAATGAGAAACCTAGAATTTCACACACTTGTGTGGAAATTTGACATGGGCTTGTGAAATCACCATTCCAGTCCTTTAAATACTGCTTCGAAGTATTGTTTTGGGGATCTTTTGCAAATCTTTTGGGGAGAGCGTGGTTAGGGCTTGGTAAGGTTTTGCTGGGATTTGGGAGCATTTCTACGGCATTTGACATATTTCGTTTGAAAGAGAGTTATTGGGAGAGCTTATGACTTCTTTTATTTGGCGGGGTGTGCCCTAGGCTTGATAAAGTTGTCCTTGGAGAAGAAGAAGCGTCTCCTCAAGACTATCGCCATGAAAAGATAGGGGTTTATCTTTATGGAGTATTTGCATTCACTTTTGACTCTATCTTTGATTTTGTATTGCCCCATGGAGAGCTGAACCCCTATTGGGTACTTTGACTTGTAAACCCTAGGATGATTTTGTTTCATTGACTTCTATGTGTTTCTCTAATTAATGTTTTAATTGACTTTAAGTCTTATGTGTTTATTGTTGTGATTCTCCGCTAGAATGACACTAGGGTCGAGAATCCAACTAGGTAACCTTGTGAAGGGTGACAACTTCATTAGGGTAAGACTTGGCAAGATTGAAGAGGATTGAGAGACTGAGTCGAGAGGTAGCGGAACATCCCCTTTCTCCTACGACGTGATTTATCCTACCTCCATGTTCTAAGAGTTCTTTGCAATCATGATAGAGTGAAGTGCTATAAGATCTTTTCCACTAGGGCTTAATTGTGCGAGCAATATAGTGAAGTGTTGAGAAATCTTTAGTGCTGAAGCTTATATGTGATTAGGGATCTTTCAACTGGACCAAAGGGTTTGATTGACATTAGTGAATAGGGTTCATCACTTTGAGTCCCTAGAGCCTGAAGCAATCCCACACAGTGTGAGGTGTTAAGAGTATCCCTTTCCACCGGGGCATAGTGTAGAGGGCTAGTCACTGTTGACCTTAGATTTGGGACCATATATCTTTGAATATCCATAACTCATTAAACTTTAATCAGGAGGCATAATATTAGTCTTGCACTTGAAACAATAGTCCTAGGGTGAGCATTGTCCGGGTACCCCATTTTAGCATTGGTTACTTCCTCCGATTATTATTGCTTGCTCTCTTTTCCCTTTCACTTTTATTTTATTGTCATTCATCATTTGAATCATAATCAACAATTAATTTTCACTCTAGTTAAATAGCAATACTACTTGTTTCTAAGGATCTATTCTTTGTGTATTCGACTACCCACGCGTTCGGTACCTTATTACTTGATAACCCGTACACTTATGGTACACATGTGCAAGGAGTGTGTTAATGTTCAGGGAGAGGTTTCAACTCTAATTCTATTGGTTCATCAATTAATAGCTTCTGTCCCCCATAGTTCTCAAGGTTGAGCTGTTCAGTATCTCTGTCTTCCCCCTCTGACAAGCTACCATCGCTTGAACCTCATCCTTAGCCAGAACTAAATCATTCCTTGGTGTATTGCCTATATCTTCTGAACTACTGGGCTAAACATGATCTACCTCTTCCTCAACCAACTTCCTTAACTCCGAAGGGTTATCACAATCACTTCTTAGTTATTCTCTAGTAGCTTTAGGCTGACAGTTCGGTAGGCAATTTTACTTCACAGGATTTACCCCTTCAGATTCCATAAATAGATGGAAGAAGGTCTGAATCCCTTGACTCTCGAGGATTGGGGTGGCCGACTCTTTATAATACCACTTCTTTCACTGCTCATTGTTAAAATATATTTCACCCAACCCTGATGGTATGCTTGGGACAGTAAATTATGGATACTGTGAACAGTAATCCTTAACCCAAATGTTAGTCAAAGCCATAATTGATAGAGGGAGAAAGAAGTATCTACAAGAATAAGGGGTAATACTTAAAAAGTATAAAGAGAATAAGATAGGAAAATGCAAATAAGAAAAAGGAAATATATACACAAACATCAAAATAAGAACAAACTAAGCAAAGAAATGAAATAATGGCCAAATCAACAAACTCTATGTTTTTTTGAGTATTCCTCTTGGATCCTCGATAATTGCGCCAAAAACTTGGTTGATATGCCCGCAAGTGGACGGGTCGTCAAGTTATACAACTTGTGCAAGCACGAGGGTTTTATATTCCCGAGGGCCCGAGGAGCTACCCTTACTTCCTCTTCATGTATTGTTTGGCCTACCAATTTGAGTGTTGTAACAAAATTATAAAATAACAACTCAAACTCTAATGTAAAGCTCTATAATAAAATGATTCTCGAGTGATAAATAGGCCAAGAAATTTGTCACGGATGTGGATCTCCATGGGAGCTACTTAAGTGGGAAGGATACTATAACTAGCATGAAATTGGGTAGTTTGGACTGGGTAAAACCTAAGTAGGGCAACCCGATGGTCACGACAATTGGCCCCTAATCCAGTACGATTATTGGATACGGAATGTCTTCTGCCCAAATCCTCTTATGATTGCAAGGAGGGTGGTGGGTTTCTCAAGTCAGGGTTGCAACACATTCATGGACAACCTAACAATGGACGGGTACAAATACCAAATGGTCACGGTGTATTTGTACATGTATCCCTTTAGAGATTAGTGAGTCTAATAATAGGGTAATGGTCATGCGACCTAGTAAAGCCTAGAAATTAGTATACCAAGTTCTCTTGTGTACCAACACATTGAAATGCACCAAATAAGGATCACAAACATATCAATTGCAATAAGCAAGTCAAGAAACCATTCTACACAGGTTCACCCCAAAGATTCACCTACAGTCGGTGACCTTGGGGGTTTAGTTGTTCATAGTCACAAAACACACAATCAAAGCTATGGAAATAACTAAACAAACATGAATAAAATCCATCAAAAGGTTGGAGGCAGAATGACGCTTAGATCCCTCGGAGATGAGCCTCTAAAGACCCCACTGAAGTGGTGGCTTCCCTCGTCTTCAACCTCCTCAAATTTTAGATCAAAGGGTGTATCTCGTTGTATCTCATTCTCCTTATCATTCTTCCATCAAAAATGTCCTCTAAACTCTTCTTTCGCTCGGATCCAGAGTAGTGATGGTGAGCTCAAAGAACAAGAGTCTCCATTCTTGAAAATGCCCTAAAATTTCATTTAAAACCCACTCTCAGGGTACCATGCGGCATGGCATATGATCAACATAATGGCTGTGAAGATTCTAGAATTTTGCATAAGGTGCTACAGTAAATGCTACAGTCCTGCTATAGTAATTCCAAGCTTACTGTTTTATTCTAGGTTTCGTGCTACAGTTCTACTACAGTGCCATGGCTCTAAAATAATGTTTTCGGTGCCGATTTCTTCTTGAATCACATCGTCGAGCTCGCCTAACTTCTTTTAAGCCAGTAACACAAAAGAAACAAATTTAGACAAAAAAAGGGCATTGATTCATCATGAAAATACATAAATTATGCACACAAATGCATATAAAATACATACATTTAGGCGTTTATCGAAGAACCAAATGCTCACAGGGAAAGCATTGCCAAAATGCTTATTGTACTATCTTGCTTAGGCGAACCATGGATGGAGCATGACCATGCTCCTCCCCATGAATATCTTTGGCTAATACTTAGCCGATTCACTTAGAGTCTCGTAGGAAGAGCACGGTCTAAGCACCACCGTGCTTAGACCTCGTAGAGCCCAAAAACACCCTTTTTACTCTAGATTCTAGACTTTCTCCTCATCTTATGTTTTGGGATTTTCTTCTCTACTGGGAGAGCATCAATGAGGATGAAGATCAAGCTTAACCATATCATCTAAGGGGATCAAGGTGGAGTTTGAATCTTAAGGAAAGTGGAGCTAGCTCATCCATAAAGATTTTGAAGGGTAATTGAGAGGAGATTTGTAAAGGGAAAAAATCATGAATCCTTACTGGTGAGCATCCGAGAAGTACACGGGGTCATTAAGTAAAACCTCTCATGCAAGTACGAGAGGGTCGTATTCCCTGGGCCCAAGGTACTACCCTTACTTCCTCTTTACTCGTTGTCTAACCGACCAACTCAAGTTTGGTATTAACACTACTAATGAAATTAAAACTAAGTAAACAGTGTCTAAATGCCAAGTGCAAGGGTGAAATTTAAGGGATGAGGGTGGTCACAGAGCTGGATCCCCCTGGGGTTACTAAGGGTTAGAAGAATGCTAGAGTTGTTAAGCAAGTGGTAGTTCAGGCCAAGTGATAAGTGCTTGTGCGATACGAATGCGAAGCGTTCATTCCTTATGTTGAGCATTACTTTTCTCGGGGTTTTACACTAATATGTGTGTTTTTATGTTACTTTTATGCAGGTAGGGTTGTGAGGCCGAGTATGAAGGAAATAGGCCAATGTGGATCTTAATGCACCGATTTTGGAGGAAATCTTGCTAAGGTTCAAACGCGAAGACATAGGTCGATGTGAGATGCTAGAATGTGTACGAACCTCCTCGTATTCGAGTTGGCACATCCATTTGGAGGGCCACAGAGGCAGTCACACTCGAGCATTCCGACTTATGCATATAGAACAAGAGTTCCACCAACGTGTACATCATTAAAGAAGCAAGTAATCCACGACGTGAACGTGTGCCCGTTTGCGTTACCCCGATGAATGTATGGAATTGGGAAGCTATTCAGGTCGAATACTATAGCAGAGTACTGTAGTTTGTACTGCAGCAGCACTGTTCACAGCCAACCGAGAAACCAGAGAAACAGAGAATCCACACGGGCGTGTGGAAATTATCCACGCCCGTGTGGAAATTCCGCACGGGCGTGTGGACCAGCCACGCCTGTGGAGTTGCCCATTCAAGCCCTATTTAAAGCCGATTCAGCCCCAATTTTGGTATTCTTGACAAGGTCCCCTTATGTATATCCCGCAAGTGCATGGGTTTGTCGAAATAATAATCCCGGGTGAGCGAGTATCGAATCCACAGGGAGTAGGAAATAAAAATACTTAATTCGATTCTTATCTATGTGGAATATCAACAATGATAAGTTTGACAATGATTCAATTCTCAACAGTAAAAGCAACAAGTAAGAGAACAAAAGTAAAGAAGGGCGTAAGGCAATCGATAAAGATGGGGTATCCGGATAATGCAACACCTAAGATAATTGTTTCAAGTGCAAGAACCATCTATTATGCTTCCTAATCAATGCAATGGTGAGTAGTGGAAATCCTTAATTACATAGTCCCAAATCTAAGGTCAACTATGCCTAACTCTATACATGTCCCGGAGGAGAAATCGAACAATCTCAACACCTCGCACTCGCATAGAGTTGCAATGAGCTCTAGGGATTCCAAGTGATAAATCTCTTCCTAATTATAGACCTAACCCTTTGGTCCAGGCGGAAGGTCCCTAGCCACAATTAAGCCCTAGATACTAAGATCACCTCAACGCTTCACTCCATTGCACGCGCAACTAGGCCCCAGCGGAGGTTCATCCCTTAGACCATTCACTCTATTATGGCCGCAAAGAACTCGAGGAACGGAGGTAGAATCTATCACGCTGGAGGGGAAAGGGGACACTCCTGTACCTCTCAACTCACCCTCTCAACCCTCTCCAACCTATCTTTGTCTAACGCTCGTGGTGTGTCACTCACTCACAAGGTTACCAACAAGAACTCTCAACCCTAGTGTCACTCTAGGGGAAATGTTCATACAATCAAGCATTCAAGGTTGGAACTCACAATAAACATTAATTTATTGAAAGCATAATAAAGAGGTTCAAAGAAACAAATACATCCTAGTGTTCACAATACCCGAGTACCCACTAGGGGTTTAGCTCTCAATGGAGCTAAGTACAATCAAAGAAATAGAATGTAAAAGCAATGAATCCATAAATAAACCCCCTCGATAGTCATGTCGATGGTCTTGTGGAAAGTCCTCTACTCATCGCAAGGGATCCTTTGTCCGGCCTAGGATACGCCTCGCCGGATCGGTGCCGACGAAAGCTCTCCCAATAACCTTCTTCCAAATGACGCGCGATGTCGGAGCCATAGAACCTCTCCAAAAACCTAGCCAATACCCCTCGAAACCCTAGCCGAAGCCCTCTCGCAAGTTGGGGAAAAGATGGAGAAAAGAATACCAAAATCGGGGCTGAATTGGTTTTAAATAGGGCTAGAATCGGGCGACTCCACGGGCGTTGACGATACACGCACCCGTACGGAATTTCCACACGGCCGTGGATAATTTCCACATGCCCTTGTGGATTCTCTATTTCTCTGATTTCTCGGCCGGCTGTGAACAGTGCTGCTACGGTGCATGCTATAGTGCTCTGCTACAGTCTTTGACCTGAATAACTTCCCAATTCCATATTTTCATCGGGGTAACGCAAATGGGCACACGTTCACGTCGTGGATCACTTGCTTCTTCAATGGTGTACACGTTGGTGGAACTCTTGTTCTATGTGCATAAGTCAGAATCCTCGAGTGTGACTGCCTCTGTGGCCCTCCGAATGGATGTGCCAACTCGAATACGAGGAGGTTCGCACACGTTTACATCATGAATCACTTCCTTCTTCAATGATATACATGGTGGAGCTCTCGTTCTTATGTGCATAAATCAGAATGCTAGAGTGTGACTGCCTTTGTGCCTCTCCAAATGGATGTGCTCACTCGAATGCGAGGAGGTTGGCACACAGTCTAGCATCTCACAGTTGACCTATGTCTTCGAGTTTGAACATTAGCAAGATTTCCTCCAAAATGGGTGCATTATGATCCACATTGGCCTATTTCCTTCATACTCGGCCTCACAACCCTACCTGCATAAAAGTAACATAAAAACACACATATTAGTGTAAAAACCTGAGAAAAGTAATGCTCAACATAAGGAATGAACACTTCACATTTATATCGCATAAGCACTTATCAATTCTTTTCTCCATCTTTTCCCCAACTTGCGAAAGGGCTTCGGCTAGGGTTTTGAGGGGTATTAGCCAAGGTTTTGGAAAGGTTCTATGGCTTTGACATCGTCATTCCTTAGGAAGAAGGTTGGTAGGGGAGCTTCCGTCAAGGCGTATCCTATACCGGACAAGGTAATCCTTGGACGACGAGTAGAGGACTCTCTACAAGACCATCGACACGACCATCGACACGACCATCGAGGGGGTTTCTTTATGGATTCATTACTTTTACATTCTATTTCTTTGATTGTATTTAGCTCCATGGAGAGGTAAACCCCTAGTGGGTACTTGGGTACTTGTGAACCCTAGGATGTATTCATTTCATTGAATCTCTTTATTATGCTTTCAATTAATTTATGTTTATTGTGAGTTCCAACCTTGAATGCTTGATTGTATGAATATTTCCCATAGAGTGACACTAGGGTTGAGTGTTCTTGTTGGCAACCTTGTGTGTGAGTGACACACCACCAGCGTTAGACAAAGCTAGGTTGGAGAGGGTTGAGAGGGTGAGTCGAGAGGTACAGGAGCGTCCCCTTTCCCCTCCGACGTGATAGATTCTACCTCCATTCCTGGGTTCTTTGCGGCCGTTCCTGGAGTTCTTTGCTGCCATAATAGAGTGAATGGTCTAAGGGAGGACCCTCCTCTGGGGCTTAGTTGCGCGTGCAATGGAGTGAAGCATTTAGGTGATCTTAGTATCTAGGGCTTAATTGTGGCTAGGGACCTTCCACCTGGACCAAAGGGTTAGGTCTATAATTATGAAGCAATTTATCACTTGGAATCCCTAGAGCTCATTGCAACCCTATGCGAGTGCGAGGTTTGGAGATTGTTCAATTTCTCCTCCGGGACATGTGTAGAGTTAGGCATAGTTGACCTTAGATTTGGGACTATGTAATTAAGGATTTCCATGACTCACGATTGCATTGATTAGAGAGCATAATAGAGGGTTCTTGCACTTGAAATGATTATCCTAGGCGGAGCATTATCCGAGTACCCCATATTTATCGATTGCCTTACCCCCTTCTTTATTTTTTCTCTCTTACTTATTGCTTTTATTGTTGAGAATTGAATCATTTTCACACTTATCATTATTAACCTTCCACATAGCTAAGAATCAAATTAAGTGTTTTTACTCCCTACTCCCTGTGGATTTGACCCCGCTCACCCAAGATTATTACTTCGATAAACCCGTGCACTTGCGGGATATACGCAAGGGGACCTTATCACCAAGAAAAATTAGAAAATAGATTACCCTGATGGTCACAACAGTAACCCCTAATCCTATACTAGTATTGGCTCAGAATCAGTTCCGGCCAAATCCGCCTATGATTGCAATACACACAGGGAAATCACTAATTAGGGCTGATGGTCAACCTAGGTGCAGCCTTAATGGTTAGAGGGGTATGAATTAACTGATGGTCACGGCGTATTCATACATGAATCCCCATTAAGCTAAGTGTATCTAGTACAACTGCATTGGTCATGCGACCATGTATAACCTATAAGTTGAAATACAGAGCTCTCATGTAAATCAACACATCAATGATCACAAAGATTAAACAATGAAGCAATCCAAATGCATTAAACAAATCAAAGCATTCAACTAAACAAGTTTACCCCAAGGTTCACCTACATCTAGTGACCTTGGTGTCTAGCCATCCATACAAGAAAATACACAAGATATGTTCATGAAAACAACTATAAAAAGCACAATCAAGCTCCCTCAAACATTGGAAACAAGAAGAGGAGGAGTGGTGTTGTTATAACCCGTCCACGGGTCCCACACATGACATACCGCCACGACAACCAAGAGAAGGTCAAACACCTGCCTCAACCCTAGATCAACAAAAAATAATTTAACAATGAGGACATACAACAACATTACTACACAAGAGCAACATTGTAACACAAGGTAAAAACATGGATAATCACAACACAGAAAGTCATAACAATAAGGATAACATCCCCCAACCACTGGGTATAACTCTCATACATCACATAGTCCTGACTAACGTAATTAGGAAATATCCGAGAGAAGTAAAACAAAATATGAAGATATAACATCATACTAGATCCTTCTAATACATGCTAAAATGTTTAAGCATCATACACAACTCAAGAGGAGCACAAAATAAACTCTACCAAGCACTTCACGCTTTATCCTAATGCTGTGCTATCACCTGGCAGGAAAAAGAAGAGGGGATGAGTAACTAAGTTACTCAGTAAAGTGCTAAACGTGGAACTAAATCTCACACATGACTGAATAAAATAAAATGCCAAAATATGATTTGATTCTCAAAATATTTACAATATTTTTAAATAGCAAGTTGATAAGTACTTGTGTGATAAGAATGCGAGGTATTCTTTCCTTATGCTGAGCATTACTTTATCAGGTTTTAGTACTAATACTTGTGCATTTGTGTTACTTTCATGCATATAGAGTTGTGAAGCAGAATGTTAAAGAAAGAAGAAAATGTAGATTGTGAACGCACTATTTGGAGGAAATCTTGAGAAGGATCAAATGTGAAGACATAACTAGGGTTAAAGATGTGAGAATATGTGCCAACCTCCTTGTATTCAAGCTAGTGCAATGATTTGGAGTGGCACAAAGGCAGTCGCATTCGAGTATCCCGAATTGTGCACTAATAGCAAAAGCTTCACCAATAAGGCTGTTTATTGAAGAACAAAAATGGTCTACGATGTAAACATGTGCCAGTTTACATTACCTCGATGAAAATATGGATTTGGGAATGTTTCGGCCTGATATTATAGCAGGCTATTGTAGCAAAACAATGTAGCAACTTATTGTAGCAGGTATTGTTCACAGCAGGCCGAGAAATTGAATTTTCAAAGAGAATCCACATGGGCATGTGGGAATTATCCACGCCCTTGCAAAAAATCCATAGGGGCGTGTGGATGCCCTGATTCCAGCCCTTTAAAAGCCGATTTTTAGCCTGATTTAAACATTCTATTCTAAATCTTTTCCACAACTTTCAAGAGGGTGGCGGCTAGGGTTTTGAGAGGTATTGGCAAGGGTTTTGGAGAAGTTCCATGGTTTCGACATCATGCTCCACTTGGAAGAAGGTTATTGGAGAAGCTTTCATCGGCAATGATCCGGCGAGGTTTGTCCTAGGCCGAACAAGGGGACCTTTGGAGAAAACGAGGCCACTGAACAATACCATCGATACAACTACCGAGGGGGTTTTTCTATGGATTACTTGTTTTTACATTCTATTTCATTGTTGATTGTAACTAGCTCCATGGAGAGCTAAACTCCGTAGTGTGCACTTTGATTTGTGAACCCTAGGATGTATTTATTTCATTAAACCTTTTATTATGCATTCCTTAATTGATGTTTTAATTGGGCTCCAATCTTGAATTTTTGATTGATTGAATGATCCCGTAGAGTGACATTAGGGTTAAGAGTTCACCTTGGTAACCCTTGTGAGTGAGTGATACACCATGAGAGTTAGACAAAGCTAGATTGGAGAGGGTTGAGATGGTGAGTTGAGAGGTAGCGGATCGTCCCCTTTCTCCCTTCGACATGATTTATCCTACCTCCATTTCCTTGTGTTCTTTGCAGTCATAGTAGAGTGAACAGGCTAAGGGATGACTTTCTACTAGATCTTAGTTGCAAAGGTAATGGAGTGAAGCGTTGAAGTGATTTGAGCACCTAGAGCTTAATTGAGACTAGGGACCTCTCACTTAGACCAAAGGATTAGGTCTACATCTAGTAAGAAGGTTTATCACTAGGAATCCCTAGAACTCCATGAATTATATACAAGTGCGAGGTGTTGAGATTGTTCGATTTCTCTACCCGGGCATCGTATAGAGTTAATCATGGTTAACCTTAGATTTGGGACCGTATATTGAAGGATTTCCACAACTAATTAATGCATTAATTAGGAAGCATATAGTTGGTTATGATTGTCCTAGGCTGAGCAATAACCGACTACCCCATTTATATCAATTGCCTTATCTCTCACTTACTTGTGCTTCTCTTTCTTGATTCTTTTATTGTTGTTTACATTACATCTTTATCAACACAATTATTGTTTATTTTAACTTGGTTAAGTAGCAATTTATGTATTCTTATTCCTTACTCCTTGTGGATACGATACCCCACTCACCTTGGATTATTACTTCGACAAACCCGTGCACTTGCAGGGGGTCCTTATCACAAGTATAAGAAAAGAAATGCATGATAAACACCTTTTACATCATCATGGAATCCATGCAAATATGAAATGCAAATTCAAACATTCCTTTAATGGCTCATACCTCAAAATGTTTAGAAATAAATTAATGAACAATTTAAAATAGTAAATATTATCACAACTAGCCTCGGAAACCCTCCATTCACTAACCATGGCCTCGGTTAGGTCAAGAGCCACCAAGATACATGTATCTTGATGTTGGCTATTAGGGAACCCATGTGGTGACTCCGGACACCCAACCTTGCACACCATTCAAGCTCTCTATGCACCCCCTGAAAGTGTGAAACCTCATTTGAGTACTCCACGCCACCCCAACAAGGTCGGCCCATAGAAACTCTAACCCTTATTGCAGAAGGTATTGGGGATCCCCCAATGTCACCATCAAAACATTTAAACAACTATCTTGCCCGTAGGCTAAGTACATAAATATCAACATGATAGCACAATTCTCATCAAGAGATCAGAAGTTTTCACATAATCATCTTTCACTCCAAGAGTGAATAACTTGATTATAACATCTTCAATGAAACCATTTTTATCAAGAACATCATACGAGAGCATTCTTTAAAAATATACTTCAAATATAGCATCATCACAATAAATTTCAATTTGGTTTACACATGTGTTTTTAGTCATTATAAGAAAAATATCAAGTCTCTTGAATTACATAACTTTAAAACATTAATTTCAAAACATAGGGTTTCCAAACCACAAGTAATATATATTATCTTTACCAACAATCTTGAAATAAGCAAACTCATAAATCATCATGATTTCTATATTAAATGGAAAACATTTTAAGTGTTTTAACAACAAGAAGTTGACCATTCAAAGGCAAGCAGTTTAAGTATTGGAATGCATGCATGAATTATAGCCCATGATTTAGTTAATCCCACTCACAAACTTTGCGAGCTAAAACACCCTGGTGTTACTTTCCCACTGGCTCTTTCCTTTTGTTTGAAGTCTCACCTCTTAGAAGCATTTAAACAACCAAAACAAGCAATGAAACCTCATCAATGACTTGATCATTTGAAATGAAGAACAATGCTCAAATTGGGAAAATGTGGGCTCTTGTGGTTTGCTAAACACTCCTGCAAGCAGATCTAGCAAGAATAAAACTCTCATAACCCTCATAAACTAATAAGAAAAGCAAAAGGAACCAAACTTGGTTCGGTATTACAGTAACCCTATTTTAGAACATGAAAGATCTTTCTCAAATCTCAATGGATTCAAGGTTATACAACTTCAAACTTTTTCTATTCTTTAAATAAAAATATAACCCATGATTATCCATCAATAACTTCAAAGAAAATCTAAATAAAAGAGAAATGAAGAAGGAGAATATCAAATGAAGCACATCCTTACCTCAAAGCTTCTCAAAAAGCCTAAGGAAAAGCACTTCTGAAGAAAGGAAGAAGAGATCTTTGAGTTTCTTCTTTATTCAACACAAGGGATAATGGGTTTGAGAAGTGGAGATGAAGGTTTTAGAGGAGGAGGAATGTGGAAGAGGAAAGGTCTCAAGGAAAGGTGTACAAAGAATAAGAAAAAGATGAGGAAAAGGGCTTTCTAAATCCTAAATTTCCGTCCCATACGAACCCCTATACGGCCCGCATATGGCCCTTATGAACTAGTTCAAAGTTTCTAGAATTTTCATACCATGGTGCATACGACCTGTATGGACCTCGTCAGGCCCATTCATTCTGCACAAAAATGGCTCTAAACAACCTAATTGGTGTCCGATTGACCTCATTTTTTATTCTAACGACTTGGGATACTCTTGAGCACTCTCACACATGAAAATTACTCTAGAAAACACATTAAAACATGAGGGAATATATATATGAAATAGTCAAATTACCACATCCTACCCTCCTTAAAAAAAATTTCGGCATCAAAAATTTAGCATACCTCTAGTTCTAAACAAAAGGGATATTTAATCTTCATCAGTTCTTCTGGTTCCCAAGTCCCCTCTTCTAAAACATCATTTCTCCAAAGCACTTTTACCATAGGAATGACCTTTCACATAAGTGTTTTCACTTGGTGATCAAGAATCTATACCGGTTGCACTTCAAATTTCAAATCCTCTCTTAACTCCAATGGCGGTGCTTCAAGACAATGTGAAGGGTTGGGGATATACTTCTTCAACATGGAGACATGGAACACATTATGAATTTTCACCAACTCAGACGGTAACTCTAATCAATATGCTACCGATCCAATCCTCTCTATGATAAAAAATGGACTTATATACCGGGGATTCAACTTTCACCTACCTCAAAACCGAATTACCCCTTTCCATGCAGAGCTTTTCAAGAGTACTCTATCTCCAACCTCAAACTCCAACAATCTCCTACGGTTGTCAGCATAGCTTTTTTGCCTGTCTTGAGCTACAATTAATCTATTTTTAATCACTTTCATTTTCTCAATAGTTTGATAAATCAATTCCACACATTGAAGCTTCCTTTCTCCCACTTCATCACAACAAAAGAGGAGTTCTACACTCCCTTCCATATAAAGCTTCATATGGAGCCATACCAATGCTTGCTTGAAAGCTATTATTCTAAGCAAACTCCACCAATGCTAGGTGTTGATCCCAACTCTCTTGAAAATCTATAACACAAGCTCTCAACATGTCCTCAAGGCTCTGAATCGTCCTTTCAGACTGGCAATCCACCTGAGGATCTCAAGCAATGCTAAACTTGAAAGTTGTACCTAGAGCCTCCTGAAACCTTGGCCAAAAATGAGAAGTGAATCTGGGGTCTCGATCCAAAATTATAGAGACTAGCCTCCATGCAACCTTACTATTTCATCAATGTACAAGTTTGCCAAATCTCCAAAATGTACTTAGCATACACTGCTAAGAAATGTACTAACTTTGTCAATCTATCCACTATCACCCTCACTACATCAAAACTAAGAGGTGTTTGTGGTAAACCAACCACAAAATTTATTGTTATATGCTTCCACTTTCATTCTGGGATTGGAAGAGGTTGCAATAGTCTTGAAGGTCTCTGGTGCTCCGCCTTGACCTATTGACACACTAGGCACTTAACCACAAACTCTGCTATCTCTCTTATCATTCCTGGCCACCAATAATTCTCCTTAATTGTTCTATATATCTTGGTACTTCCTTGATGAACTGCATAAGCTGTAAAATGAGCTTGTTCCAAGATAGTTTTGTGAGCTCTAGATCTATCGGAACACAAACACGGCCTCAAAACTCTTGGAGTACATCTTCTCTCAACCTGAACTCACTAGTCTCTCATGCTTGCAACTTCTGTATTTCTTGCACCAATTCGTCATCGTTACTCTGATGTTTTTTGATACGGTCCAACAATGATGGTCTCACTACAAAACTGGCCACTAGTACTCCACTATCGTCAGTCCCAAGTTCTAATCTAAAACTCTTCATTGCTGAAAGCAGTTACAGACAGGATACACTCAAAGTTGACACTTATGTAGACTTCCTGCTCAAAGCATCAACTACTACATTAGCTTTTCATGAATGGTAATCTATGATTAAATCATAATCCTTTATTGATTCCAACCATCATCATTGCCTTGAATTTAATTCTTTTTGAGTGAAGAGATACTTCAAGCTTTTGGGGTCTCTGAAAATCTGACATCATTCTCCGAAAATATAATGCCTCCAAATCTTCAAAGCAAAAACCACCGCTGCCAACTCCAAATTATTGGTGGGGTAATTCAACTCATGCTGCTTCAACTGCCTAGAAGTATATGCCATTATCTTCCCTTCTTGCACCAAGACACAACTTAAACCTTTCCGAGAAGCATCACTAAAGACAACAAACTCTTTCCCATTTTCTGGCAAAGTAATTGCTGGGGCTGAAGTCAATGATCCTATAATGTCTGAAAGCTCTTTTCACACTGATCATTCCAAGAGAACTTCACTTCCTTGCGAGTTAACTTCGACAACGGCAAGGCAATTGAAGAAGCCCCTTCCAAGAAAACTTTGAACTTCTATGAGATTCTTCGGTCTTTCCCAATTAATAATATCTTCCACTTTCTTTGGATTCACAATGATCCCTTCTCCTAACACCACATGCCCAAGAATTCCTACTTCATAGAGCCAAAACTCACACTTGGAAAACTTAGCAAACAACTGCTCCTCCAAAAGAGTTTGCAAAACAACTCTCAAATATTGAGCATGGTCCTCAGTTAATAGTGAATAGATCAAAATGTTATCGATGAACACAATGACAAACTTGTCCAAATAAGGCCAGAACACCGTGTTCATCAAATCTATAAAAGCTGAATGATATTAGTTAGACCAAATGGCATCACCAAAAACTTATAATGGAGCTGTCTTTGGAACATCCTCTGACTTAGTCTTCAACTAATATACCCAGATAGCAAGTAAATCATAGAGAACACCTTTAGTCCCTTCAACTGATCAAATAGATCATCAATTCTCACCAATGGGTACTTATTCTTGATTTCTACACGATTCAATTACCGGTAGTCAATGCATAACCTCAAAGTTCCATCTTTCTTCTTCACAAAGAAAACTGGTGCACCCCATGGTGATATTGATAGTGATTATGTATTAGTAATATGAAGTATTCTTTTCTTGCATTAAGCATTACTTTTCTCAGGTTTTATCACTCATGCACGTGTATTTGTGTTCTTTTGTGCATTTAGAGTTGAGGAGACAAGTATGAAAGAAAGGAACCGAAAGTAGATCATGGATGCATTTGGTTGATAAAATCTTAAAGTAAACAAACGAGAAGACACAAGTTGTGCTCAAAAGACATGTGAGTGTGTGCCAACCTCCATTCTGCTCAAGCGAATATATAGTTTGGAGGGGCACAAAGTCAGTCACACTCATGTGTTCTGACTTGTGCAATACAAGCAAGATCTTCATCAATGTGATTTTATTGAAGACGCAAGGTGATCTACCGCATGGATGTGTGTTCGTTCATGTGGCCTTGATGATAAGTGTGGATTCGGGAGTATTTTGGTGAAGTACTGTAGCTAATCACCACAGCAAAATTACTGTTGCATTTACTGTTCATAAATCGCAGAAATTCAATTCCTAGAGATTCACACGAGCATGTGGAAATTCCACACACCTATGTAGATGCCCGATTCCAGCCCTATTTAAACCGCGACTTGAGACGTTTTGAAGGATCCTTTTCTAATACTTTTTCCATCTTTTCCTCACCTTTGGAGGCTCTCGCAGCTAGGGTTTGGAGAGGCTTTGGCTAGGTCTTGGGAGTGGTTTTATGGCATTTGACATCGTGTTCCTTTGGAAGATAATTATTGGGGGAGCTTTAATCGGCATCGATTCGGCTAAGTGTGCCCTAGGCTTGACAGGGGAATCCTAGGAAAAGACTAGGCTACTTTACAAAACCATCGATACAGACTACAAGAGGGTTTAACTTATAGATTTCATGCTTTTACATTTGATTTTACTATTGATTGTATCTTGCTTAGTGGAGAGCTAAACCCCTAGAGGGTGCCTGGACTTGTAAACCCTAGGATGATTTTGTTTCATTAACCTTTCATTATGTTTCTTTAATTGATGTTTTTAATTGAGTTCCAACCTTGAATGCTTATTGAATTGATTTTCCCTTAGAGTGACACTAGAGTTGAGAATCTATCTTGGTAATCATTGTAGATGAGTGACACACTATGAGGGTTAAACAAAGCTAGGTTGGAGACGGTCGAGAGGGTGAGTCGAGAGGTAGTGGAACGTCCCCTTTCACTTCCGACGTGATTTACCCTACCTCAACGTTCCAAGAGTTCTTTGCAGTCATGATTGAGTCAAGTGCTAATAGACGAACTCCGCTGGGGCTTAGTTATGCAAGTAATAGAGTGATGCATTGAAGTAATCCTTAGTGTTGGGGCTTAATCGTAACTAGGGGTCTTTCGCCAAAGGGTTAGATCTATATTAGAGAATAGGGTTTATCACTTGGAGAACCTAGAGTGTCGAGAGTACTCTTTTCCACCGAGGCATAGTGTAGGGTTAGTCACGGTTGCCCTTCGGTTTGGGACAGTGTGTTATATGATTTTCACGACTCATTAAACATCAGTTAGGATACATAATGATCGGTCTTGCACTTGAAACAATAGTTCTAGGGAGAGCAATATTCGGGTGCCTCACTTTCTATCGATTGTCTCTCCTATTATTCTCTTGCATCATTTTCTTATTTTCTTTTATTTAAGGTTGCATTGATGTTGTTCACACTACTCTTGAATCATCTTCAGCATAGGTAAATAGAAATTCTTGTGTTTTAGATCACTATTCCCTGTGGATATGACTATCCACTCACCAGGGTATTTTATTACATTGACAACCCATGCACTTACGGTACGCACAGGCAATGGGGTGTGTCAAAGTTTTTGGCACAGATGTCGGGGAATAGGCATTTTTGAAACACTTTGCACTTTGATATTTTAGCTATTCATCACTTGTCTATTTCACACATTCATATTCTTCCATCATTCTAATTTGTTTTGTTTCTTTGATTTCAAGAAAGATGATCAACAATAATCGAAATATTTGATATAATTATAGGAATAGTTGAGGACATAGAACAAAAAGTTCATTTGTTTGCAATGCAGTCCAATTCATGTTGTTTTATGCTAGAGCAATTCACCATCAACCACCCCATGGAAAAGATCAGTTGTTGATTACATTAATGAGATTGCAAATCGAAGTTGTGAGTTAGGAAATATGCTGGATCAATTTGAAAAAGTCTGCACTGGCATCTATGAGCTATCATTTAGAAGAAAGCTTGGAAAAAGGTCCTCGCTCAATTTGATGCTTTAGTAAAAAACAAAGGCATAAAATTTTCTCTGTGGGAGTTTTGAATGTAGCCCAGACAACTTGTGAAATAGGGAATGTGAATGTTGCTAAAGATCAATCAGAATCACATGCATAAGCAGATGGGTTAAAGGAAGTTCTTAAACAAGATTCCGCACAATTTGAGGAAATTGATAGATTGATAGAAAAGAGATTATAACTATCCATTGAGGAACCACCCGAGCTAGAGCTCAAGACTTTTCTGGCACATTTGGAATATGCTTCTCTGATGGAAGGATCAAAGCTTCCTGTTATTGTAGCTTCACATCTCTCGGTAGATCAGAAGAACAAGCTAATGAGCATGTTAAAGAGATATAAATATGTCTTTCCTTCGAAGATTTCTGACATAAAAGGCAGCAACCCTTCATTTTGTACTCATAAAATCTTAATGGAGGATAATTAAAGTCTATGATTCAACCCTAGAGAAGATTGAACCCGAACATGAACGATGGTTGTTAAGGTAGAAGTGGTAAAATTCTTAGATGCAGGAATTATATACCCGATCTCCGATAGTGCTTGGGTGAGCCCAACTCAAGTAGTTCCGAAAAAAGGAAGAAAGACAGTGGTGAGAATTGAAAGGAATAAGTTCATCCCAACCAAAATAGTCACAGGGTAGCGTGTGTGCATTGATTATAGAGGTCGAACGATGCGATTCGAATGGATCATTTTCTGTTGGCGTTTATTAATCAGATGTTAGAGCGAATGACCGGGTATCAGTTTTATTGTTTCCTTGATGATATGTTAGGATACTTCAAAATTCCTATTGCCCCAGAAGATCAAGAGAAGACAACATTTACTTGCCTCTATGGGACCTTTGCTTATCGAAGAATCCCTTTCGGGTTGTGTAATGCACTGGCAACATTTCAGCACTACATGACGGTCATTTTTGATGATCTCCTAGAAGATATCATGGAGGTGTTCATGGATAATTTCTCTGTATTTGGATATTCTTTCGACATTTGCTTACAGGAACTTGAAGAAAGTATTCGTGAGAAGTGAGGGAGCAAATCTTGTTCTTAGTTAGGAAAAGTATTACTTCATGGTTCAAGAGGACATTGTCCTCCGTCAAAAGATTTCCAAAGTAGGAATGGAGGTAGACAAGGTGAAGATTGAAGTCATAGCCAAACTTCCCCTAGCTACAAATGTGAAAGAAAGTTCATAGTTTCTTAGGGCACGTAGGCTTCTATATGAGGTTCATCAGGGACTTTTCAAAAATCACGCAACCATTGACAAATCTTTTTGAAAAAGATGCCCCCTTTTATTTCAGGAATAATTATTTAATTGTTTTCAATCTGTTAAAAGAGAAATTAGTGCAAGAACCAATTTTGATCACCCCAGATTGGAATGAACCTTTCGAGCTCATGTGTGACCCGAGTGACTACGATATTGGAGCAGTTTTGGAGCATAGGAAAGGTAAACACTTCCAAGCGATTTCTTATGCTAGCAAGACCTCACGAGTGCTCATGAAAACTATACAACTACTGAAAAATAATTGTTAGCAATGGTGTTTGCTTTTGACAAGCTTAGGCCATATCTCATCTTATCTAGGGTCACCGTATTTACCTATCACTGGGCACTCTGTTATCTCATGAACAAGGCTGATGCAAAACCATGGTTGATTCGTTGGATCCTACTATTGCAAGCAAGAGTTTCATATGGAGATAAAAGATAAGAGAGGGACCTAAATTGTAGTTGCAGACCATTTGTCTTGATTGGAGGATTGTGAAGGTCAAGAGCCATCAAGTAAAGAAATTAATGATTTCTTTCTCGTGGAGTACTTGTATGCAGTCCAGAGTTCAGAATCAAAGGGTACTCCATGGTTCATGGATTTCGCAAACTACTTATCGGGGAAAATACTCAAGCAGGGCCTCATCTTCAAACAAAAACGAAGTTTTTCAACTTTTCAAAGAACTACTTTTGGGATGTTCCATACTTGTTTTGCATTTGTGTAGATATGTGGTCTGAAGGTGTGTATCAAGGGTAGAAGTTTGGGACATCCTTGCACATTGTCACTCCAGACCGGTGGGAACCATTATGCTTCAAGCCGAACTGTTGAAAAAGCCTTGGCCACTAGATTTTATTGGCCGACTTTGTTTTATGATGCACATCAGTTTGTTCTAATATGTGACATTTGTCAAAGGCCCGGAAATTTGTTGTGACGGGATAAAATGTCTCAGAATCCGATGCAGTTTTGTGAGGTATTCGATGTTTGGGGTATTGATTTCATGGGACCTTTTCCGAAATCCAATGGTAATCAATATATCCTGGTGGCTATTGATTATTTTTCCAAATGGGTGGAGGCTCAAGCTCTACCCGCTAATGATGCTAGAACCGTGGTTAAATTTCTGAATAGGTTGTTCACTCGATTTAGAACCCCACGAATTATCATCAACGATCGCGGAACTTGTTTTTGTAACACTCAACTTGAAAAAGTGTTGAAGTACTATGGAGTGCATTATCACCTTGATACCCCCTACCACCCGCAGACAAGTGGTCAAGTGGAAGTCACAAATAGAGAGCTCAAGAGAATCTTGACAAAGTCAATGGAACAAGGAAAGCGGGATTGGTAAGAACACTTAGATCGCACACTTTGGGCTCACTGATTGCCATATAAAACTCTGATAAGGATCATTCCCTATAATTTGGTGTATGGTAAGTCATGTCATTTGCCTGTGGAGCTTGAGTATAAAGCCTATTGGGCCATCAAAGGCATGAACTTTGACTTGAGGAAAGCGGGGGAACAAAAAATGCTTCATCTCAATGAGTTGGATTATGAAGTGCTTGTGTGATATGAATGCGAAGCATTCTTTCCTTATGTTGAGCATTACTTTTCTCGGGTTTTTACATTAATATGTGTGTTTTTATGTTACTTTTATGCAGGTAGGGTTGTGAAACCAATTATGAAGGAAAGAAGCCAATGTAGATCACAATGCACCGATTTTGGAGGAAATCTTGCTAAGGTTCAAACGCGAAGATATAAGTCGGGTGCGAGATGCTAGAGTGTGTGCCAATCTCCCAGTATTTGAGTTTGCACAACCATTTGGAGCGGCACAAGGGCGCACACAAGCATTCCGACTTATGCACATAGAACAAGATCTCCATCAACCTATCCGTCATTGAAGAAGCAAAGCGATCCACGGCATAAACATGTGCCTGTTTATGTTACCTCGATGAAAAGTGGATTCGGGAGTATTTTTGGCATAGTAGTGCAGTAGGTTATTGTAGCAACCACTGTTCACAGCCGGCCGAAAATGACAGTTTCAGAGAATCCAGACGGGCGTGTGGAAATTACCCACGCCCATGTGGAAATTCCCCACGGGCGCGTGAAGCATCCACGCCCGTGTAGTCACCCAATTCCAGCACTTATTAAAGCCGATTCACCCCCGATTTTGGTATTCTTTTCTCCATGTTTTCCCCAAACTTGCGAGAGGGCTTCGGCTAGGGTTTTGAGGGGTATTGGCTAGGTTTTTGGAGAGGTTCTATGGCTCCGACATCGCGCATCATTTGGAAGAAGGTTATTGGGAGCATTTTCGTCTGCACCGATCCGGCGAGGTGTATCCTAGGCCGGACAAAGGATCCCTTGCAATGAGTAGAGGACTCTCCACAAGACCATCGACACAACCATCGAGGGGGTTTCTTTATGGATTCATTGCTTTTACATTCGATTTCTTTGATTGTACTTAGCTCCATGGAGAGCTAAACCCCTAGTGGGTACTTGGGTGATTGTGAACCCTAGGATGTATTCGTTTCATTGAACTTCTTTATTATGCTTTCAATAAATTGATGTTTATTGTGAGTTCCAACCTTGAATGCTTGATTGTATGAACATTTCCCCTTGAGTGACACTAAGGTTTAGAGTTCTTGTTGGAAACCTTGTGAGTGAGTGACACACCACGAGCGTTAGACAAAGCTAGGTTGGAGAGGGTTGAGAGGGTGAGTCAAGAGGTACAGGAGCGTCCTCTTTCCCCTCCGATGTGATAGATTCTACCTCCGTTCCTCGTGTTCTTTGCGGCCATAATAGAGTGAATGGTCTAAGGGATGAACCTCCGCTGGGGCCTAGTTGTGCGTGCAATGGAGTGAAGCGTTGAGGGGATCTTAGTATCTAGGGCTTAATTGTGGCTAGGGACCTTCCGCCTGGACCAAAGGGTTAGGTCTATAATTAGGAAGTGATTTATCACTTGGAATCCCTAGAGCTCATTTCAACTTTATTCGAGTGAGAGGTTAAGAGGTTATTTAATCTCTCCTCCAGGACATGAATAGAGTTAGGTATAGTTGACCTTAGATTTGGGACTACGTATGTAAGGATTTCCATGACTCACCATTGCATTGATTAGGAAGCATAATAGAGAGTTCTTGCACTTGAAGCGATTATCCTAGGTGAAGCATCATCCGAGTACCCCATCTTTATCGATTGCCTTACCTCCTCCTTACTTTTGATCTCTTACTTGTTGCTTTTAATTGTTGAGAATTGAATCATTGTCACACTTATCATTGTTGATATTCCACATAGCTAAGAATCGAATTAAGTGTCTTTACTCCCTACTCCCTGTGGATTCGATACCCGCTTACCCGGGATTATTACTTCGATAAACCCGTGCACTTGCGGGATATACGCAAGGGGACCTTGTCATGGTTGAATGGAGGATGAAGGCATATGAGAATGTGAAGATTTACAAGGAAAGGATTCGGAATTGGTATGACAAGAATATAAAGAATCTGAAAGAGTTTAAAGTTAGCGATCAAGTCTTGTTAATCAATTCTTGTATACGGCTATTTCCAGTGAAGCTCAAGTCTAGATGGTTTGGTCCTTATACTGTAACCGAAGTATCATCCCATGGGGCCATTAAAATAACTCATCTAGAGAAGGATACATTTAAGGTGGATGGACACCGGCTAAAACCATACTTTGGAGGAGAGGTGAGTAACGATGACAAGGAAGTATTCTTTCTCCGTCAGCCCCAATGAGGTAAGGTCAAGTACGTCAAGCTTAGTGCCGTTAAAAAACGCTTCTTGGGAAGCAATCCAAGCCATCACTATTTTTTAGGTTTTAGTTATTTGCATGAAAAAGAGCTTGATTTTTGGTGTCTTAATCTTTTACATGGTATTGCTGTATTTTTCTCGTAGATCATTGGTGTTTTTGTATGCTTAATTGTGATTTACAAAGTTTCTTGGTCATTTTGGCGTGTTTACCATGATTCCCTGGTCAGTTGTTAATAGTATAACAGTCGTTGTATGTGTATAAGTGTGCAAAACCTTTCTGCAGAGTCTGTGATTTTTTTTTAAAGTTATCCAGAGAAGATACATGGCCATATGGAATTTCCACACGAGCATGTATTTCTAATCAGAGCTCATCCTAATGAGTGCTTGTGTGTTAAGAATGCGAAGTGTTCTTTCCTTATGCTGAGTATTACTTTTATCAGGTTTAAGCGCTAATACATGGGTATTTGTGTTCTTTTGCGCATGTAGGGTTGTGAAGCTAAGTATTAAGAAAAGAAGCCAAAAGTAAATCGTGAACGCACTATTTGGTGGAATCCTAGAAGGAATAAATGCGAAGACACAAGTGGGGCTCTAAGATATGTGAATGTGTGCTAACCTCCATGTATTCAAGTTATTAAAATGAGTTGGAGGGGCACAATGATAGTCACATTTGCGTATCCCGACTTGTGCATTGATAGCAAGATCTTAACAAATGATATCTTTGATTGAAGAAGAGTTGCGATCAACAACATAAACGAGTGCCCTTTTATGTTGGCTCGATTAAGAGTGTGGAATTGGGAGTGTTTTGGTGGAGTATTGTAACAAGGTACTGTAGCAAATCACTGCAGCAATACAATGTATCAGTTACTGTTTACAGCGAGCCAAAAATCAGGTTTCTAGAGAATCCACACGGGTATGTGGAAATTCCCCATGCCAGTGTGGAAATCCCACAGGCTCGTGTGGAGAATTCACAGGGGCATGTGGATGCCCGATTCCAGCACTATTTAAGCCGTGATTCAGCCCGATTTTTGGTAGAATCTTTCACTCTTCTCTATAACTTTTCTCTATCTTTTGAGAGGCCATCGGCTAGGGTTTTGAGAGGCTTTAGGCAAGTCCTTGGAGTGGTTCTATGGATTCGACACCGCTCTCCTCTTGTAATAAGGTTGTTGGGAGAGCTTTCGTCAGCACCGATCCGGCGAGGTATTCCCTATGACGGACAAGGGAACCTTTGGAGAAGAAGAGGTTACTCCATAAGACTACTGACACGAATACGGAGGTGGTTTTTCTATGGATTACTTGTTTTTACTTTCGATTTCATTATTGATTGTATCTTGCTCTATGGAGAGCAAAACCCCCTAGTGGGTACTTGGTTTTTGTAAACCCTAAGATGTTAATATTTCTTTGACCTTTTATTGTGCCTTCCTTAATTGATGTTTTTAACTGAGTTTCACTCTTGAATGCTTTTTGAATGATTTCTCCCTTAGAGAGTGACACTAGGGTTGATAGTTCATCTTGCTAACCATTGTGGATGGGTGACACACCACGACGGTTAGACAAAGTTAGATTGGAGACGGTTGAGAGTGTAAGTCGAGAGGTAGCGGAGCATCACTTTTTCTCTCCGGTGTGATTTATCCTACCTAGAATTCCTAGAGTTCTTTGCAGTTACAATAGAGTGAAGAACTAAAGGATGAACTCCGCTAGGTCTTAGTTGCGCGAGCAACAGAGTGAAGCATTTAAGTGATTTTAGTATCTAGGGCTTAATTATGACTAGGGGCCTGGATCAAAGGGTTAGATCTACACATAGGAATAGGATATATCACTTGGAATCTCTAGAACTCCATGCAACTTTGCATAGTGTGAGGTGTTGAGATTGAGTGATTTCTCCGTCAGGACATCGTGTAGAGTTAGTGATAAGTGCTTGTGCGATATGAATGCGAAGTGTTCATTCCTTATGTTAAGCATTACTTTTCTCAGGTTTTTACACTATTATCTGTGTTTTTATGTTACTTTTATGCAGGTAGGGTTGTGAGGCGGAGTATTAAGGAAATAGGCCAATGTGGATCATAATGCAACTATTTTGGAGGAAATCTCGCTAAGGTTCAAACGCGAAGACATAGGTCAGGTGTGAGATGCTAGAGTGTGTGCCAACCTCTTCGCATTCAAGTGAGTACATCCATTTCGAGGGGCACAAAGGCAGTCACACTCGAGCATTCCGATTTATGCACATACGAACGAGAACTCCACCAACATGTATATCATTGAAGAAGCAAGTGATTCACGACGTAAACATGTGCCCGTTTACGATACCCCGATGGAAATATGGAATTGGGAAGGTATTCAGGTCGAAGACTGTAGCAGAGCAATGATGCAACACTGTAGCAGTACTGTTCACAGCCGGCTGGGAAATCAGAGAAACAGAGAATCCACACAGGCGTGTGGAAATTATCCATGACCGTGTGGAAATTCCGCACGGGCGCGTGTACCATCCATGCCCATGGAGTCGCCCAATTCCAGCCCTATTTAAAGCCGATTCAGCTCCGATTTTGGTATTCTTTTCTCCATCTTTTCCCCAACTTGAGAGAGGGCTTCGGCTAGGGTTTTGAGGGGTATTGGCTAGCTTTTTGGAGAGGTTCTACGGCTCTGACATCACGTATCGTTTGGAAGAAGGTTATTGGGAGAGCTTTCATCGGCATCGATCCCGCGAGGTGTATCCTAGGCCGGACAAAGGATCCCTTGCGACGAGTGGAGGACTCTCCACAAGACCATCGACACAACCATCGCGGGGGTTTCTTTATGGATTCATCACTTTTACATTCGATTTCTTTGATTGTACTTAGCTCCATGGAGAGCTATACACCTGGTGGGTACTTTGGTGATTGTGAACCCTAGGATGTATTCATTTCTTTGAACTTCTTTATTATGCTTTCAATAAATTGATGTTTATTGTGAGTTCCAACCTTGAATGCTTGATTATATAAACATTTCCCCTAGAGTGACACTAAGGTTTAGAGTTCTTGTTGGTAACCTTGTGAGTGAGTGACACACCACGAGCGTTAGACAAAGCTAGGTTGGAGAGGGTTGAGAGGGTGAGTCGAGAGGTACAAGAGCGTCCCCTTTCCCCTCCAACGTGATAGATTCTACCTCCGTTCCTTGAGTTCTTTGCGGCCATAATAGAGTGAATGGTCTAAGGGATGAATCTCCACTGGGGCTTAGTTGCGCGTGCAACGGAGTGAAGCGTTGAGGGAATCTTAGTATCTAGGGCTTAATTATGGTTAGGGACCTTCCGCCTGGACCAAAGCGTTAAGTCTATAATTAGGAAGAGATTTATCACCTGGAATCCCTAGAGCTCATTGCAACTTTATTCGAGTGCGAGGTTGAGAGGTTATTTAATCTCTCCTCCGGGACATAAATTGAGTTAGGCATAGTTGACCTTAGATTTGGGACTATGTATGTAAGGATTTCAATAACTCACCATTGCATTGGTTAGGAAGTATAATAGAGAGTTCTTGCACTTGAAGCGATTATCCTAGGTGAAGCATCATCCGAGTACCCAATCTTCATGGATTGCCTTACCTCCTCCTTACTTTTGCTCTCTTACCTGTTGCTTTTAATTGTTGAGAATTGAATCATTATCACACTTATCATTGTTGATATTCCACATAGCAAAGAATTGAATTAAGTGTCTTTACTCCCTACTCCCTGTGGATTCGATACCCGCTAACCCGGGATTATTACTTTGACAAACCCGTGCACTTGCGGGATATACGCAAGGGGACCTTGTCAAGTTTTTGGCGCCGTTGCCGGGGACCTAGGCGTTAAGAGATACTTTGCACTTTGTTTTCTTAGCTATTTTACCACACATTCTAATTCATATCTTCTTATTCTATCATCGTTCTGATTATATTTTTCTTTCTTTTTGGTGCAGCTCCTGGTTATGACCCGAGGAAATCCATCAATATTGATTGAAGGAGACCCTGAGCTTGAACGTACACTTAGAAGAAAAGGGGAAGAACTTGTGCAAGAACAGCATAATCTAGCTGATTTGGAAGTAGAAGGATCTGAAAACATGGCAGAGCAAAATGAGCAACAATGAACACTATCTGATTATGCCAGACCTTCAGTGTTGGTGACACAATCGAGTATTGTGCGTCCCCCAATTATAGCTCAGAACTTCGAGCTAAAGCCGGCATTCATCCATATGCTGCAGGAGTCCGCATAATTCAACGGTTTGGCCGATGAGGATCCAAACAGTCACATAGAGAGCTTCCTCGAGGTGTGCAACATGCTGAAGATAAATGGTGTGACAGATGATGCCATCAAATTGAGAGCCTTCCCATTTTCCTTAAAGGGGAGAGCAAAGCAGTGGCTACACTAATTACCTAGAGCATCAATCACTACCTAGATCTCATCCTTTATGTAGTTGGAATTGGAGTCTCTATTTGAGACATGGGAAAGATTCAAGGAACTCCTGCGAAAATGTCCGCAACACGGATTCCCGGAGTGGATGATTGTTCAAACCTTCTACAATAGTTTGAACCCGAGTACAAGGCAACTCTTGGATGCGGCGGTAGGAGGTACCTTAGGTAGCAAGACCCCCGATGAGGCTCGTCAATTGATTGAGGAAATGGGGTTAAATAGCTACCAGTGGAATGCTAGGGAGAAGAAAAAGGTGGCCGGTCTCCATGAAATTGATGCGGTAACTTCATTGGCGGACCAAGTGGAGAGTTTGAGTAAGAAGCTAGATCTTATAGCTTCTAATAGAGTTACGGCCGTGACCAATTGCACCAGTTGTAGTGGAGGACATGCTCCGTCCGATTGCCCAATCGTCATTGGTGATGTTTCTTCAGTTGAGAATGTTGACTTTGTAGGTAATGGCATGAGACCTCAAGGGAACCCACACAGCAACACCTACAACTCAGGTTAGAAGAATCATCTCAATTTTTCATGGAGTAATCAAGGACCACAGAAGACCATGGGCCATCGGGTTTCTAACAACAACAACAAGCCCCTCAAGTGGAAAACAGAATTTCAGGCTTGGAAACCCGAATGACGGATTTGGAGTAGCACTTGGCTAGATTTGTTCAATCGGCAAATACAAGGTTTGAATCAGTCGAGGCTACACTTCGCAACCACACTATCTCTTTGCACAATCTTGAAAATCTGGTGGGGCAAATTGCGAAGTCTATCTCCGAAAGGCCACATGGAAGTTTACCAAGCAACACGGAAACCAATCCTAGAGAATATGTGAAGGCGATCACTTTGAGAAGTGGTCATGAGGTTGAAGGGAGGCTTCCGAGTGAGAAGCCGAAAGAACACGCACCCGAGGTTGTAGAGGTTGAGGACGGAGCAAACAAAGAGAAAGAGGTGCCACCCCCACCTTTCAAGACAAGAATCCCTTAACCCTCTAGATTGAAGAATGACCAAGGGGATGAACAGTATAAGAAGTTCCTGAGTTTGTTCAAGCAACTCCATATCAACATTTCTTTTGTTGAGGCATTGGCTCAAATGCCTAAGTATGCGAAGTTCCTGAAAGACCTATTGACCAACAAGATAAAATTGGTGGAGAGTGCTTCAGTGGTGCTTGATGCTTCATGGTCAGCGGTAATGCAAAAGAACATGCCGAACAAGAAGAAAGACCCAGGAAGCTTCATCATTCCGTGTAACATCGGCAACTTAGGTGAGGAAATGGCATTGGCGGATTCAGGGGCAAGTATCAATGCCATGCCATATACTTTCTTCTAAAAGCTAGGCTTAGGAGAGCCTAGGCCTACTCGGATGACTTTACAATTGGCGGACCTAACGGTATGACATCCGAGAAGCATCATTGAAGACGTGCTTGTCAAGGTGGACAAGTACATTTTCCGGTTGACTTTGTAGTGCTAGATGTCGATAAGGATGCAGATGTACCCTTGATAGTTGGGAGACCGTTCTTGCGGACTTCCAAAGCATTGATTGACATGGACGGCGGAGAGCTCACATTGAGAGTTGGAGATGACAAGCTCACATACCGCCTTGTTGAAGCCATGCGGCATTCTCTTGATTTCGATGACACTTTATATTTTCTAGACACTACTGATGAGCTTGTCGATGAATATGTGCAGGAAATGTTCAACCTGGATCCATATGAATGTTTGTTCGACCAAGAGGAGAGCAATGAAGAAGTAATGATGCTTGGTTCGACTGGAGAAGAAACATCTACCCCGGGGATCTTGAAGAATTTACTCCGGAAAATGAAGAGGTCTCGAAGACGCCGCCGAAAACGCTCCAAGATTGTTGGAGATGTACATGAGCCAAGGAAGTTGGACGAACCATTGCTAAGTGGTCCGAAGCCCAATAGTACACCCTCTACCCTCAAGAGATTTTGCTCATCATACTTTCAAGCCATGGGTAAGAGGGCAATCTTCATTTATGAAACCCCGTGAGGTAAGAAAGATACGTCAACTTAGTGACGTTACACAAGCGCTTCTTGGAAGGCTAACCCAAGTGTTTATTGTTCTCGCACATTTTAGTTTTGTTTGTTTTCATGAATAAACTGTTAAGTGTTGGTGTTTCAATTTTTAAGTGCTTGTGCTGCGATTTTGTTGTGGGATTTTTAAAAATTATTCATTGTGTGTTTTGTTGAGCGTTGACGAAGTCTGGTCATTTGAGTTCTATTTCGTGTTTTTATCTGGTAAATTTTGCATAATATAGCAGGCTCTGAGTGTGTAAACATGTTCAGAATAGTTCTATAGAGCCTGCAGGTTTTTCTAAGTCATCCAGAGAAAACACACGGGCGTGTGGAATTTCCACACGCCCGTGGGTGTATACTGCGAGCTCATCCAGAGAAGACACAAGGGCGTGCGGCCAACCCTGTGAACGACCATGCGACTGGCGCAAGCCCGTGGGTAATTTCCGCATGGGCGTGTGAATTCCTACAGGGTTGGGTAGATTTTCCCGAGAGCACACAAGGGCGTGGACTCGCGCCTGTGGGTGACCTTGTGAACCACACACGGGCGTGTGTAATTTCCGCACGCCCGTGCGAAACTCTGCAGGTTGCTCCCTCCATCCCGAGAAAACACAGGGGCATGTGGCTGCCCCTGTGAGTTGGGCATGTGAATGTCCACGCCCATATGGAATTTCCGCACGAGCGTGTGGATGACTTGATATTATTCTCGGATGTCCAGGGAAGACACAGGGGCGTGCGTCTGCCACTGTGGGTCTGGCGTACGGGCGTGGATATTTTCCGTACGCCCGTGTGAGATCATTCTAAGTCAGTGAGAGTTTTCCCAAGAGTGCAAAGGGCGTGCGTACGCCCCTGTGGAGCTTTTGAAGTGAGGCACATGGGCGTGGGGAATTTCCACACACCCGTGTGGATGCACAGAACGCCAAAATTCGCAAGTTCTGGTTAAAAGAGGATGGTTCCTCTCCCTCTTGACGACTCATTTTCAATTGAAAACACTCTCACAGTACTCTCCGAGTCCTTAGCGCCAGTTTGGTGGGATTTTAGCGAAGTTTTCCGGCCGGCTCTTCATTTTCTTACTTCTCCTCGTCAGTAAATCCCTTTTCATCATCTTCTTCATCAATTCATGATTTTTATCGATTAATCTGGTTAATAATGCTTCATTTCTTCAATTGGAACAATGATTTATCTTTAGGACAAAGTTAGAAGTATTATTAAGTTGTATTTTTGGATTGTTGATGCGTGGCCGTGCGGTTCTCACGCCCCGTGTATCCACACGGGCGTGTGGAAATTCCACACGACCGTGTAGATTTTGCAATATTGTTTTCTCAACTTGTTTGACCAAATTTTGTTTAAATTTTGCATATCCTGGCACCTAGGTCAAAGAAGCAAGCTGATAAGAGGTCACGTGAGTCATCCTCTGAGCCCGAGGGCATGCGATTTGCGATTCCCGAACATCAGGTCCATTATGAGCGATTGTTGAGACTCCGTTTCGGACAGACTCTATTTCTGGATGCTACTATACTGCGGGAGCTTCAGCAGGGTGATGAGTTCGCCGATGAGATCGAGGATCTAGTTTCAGAAGGCGGTTGACAGCAATTGCTGACTATTAGAGAGCCAACCATCCGAGAGTTTGCACTGGAGGTGCTCTCCTCGTTCGAGTCTAATAGAGCGTATGCGAGCTTCGACAGTTTGGGCACCATTCAGTTCAGAGTATTTCGACACCACCATAGCTTGAGCATTACATAGTTTTCCGTACTACTTGGCCTATACGAGGAGGCATTCACACAGAGGAGTATGCACAGTTGCCTACTGATTATCCTGGAACCTTGACCCCACAGAGAGCTTACAGAGTGCTATGTAGTCAAGGTCAGTACGAGCCGGGGGTGTCCAAGGACACGTGCCTTTCCCCACCTGCATACAGATATTTGAACGCCATCATGAGTAGGTTGGTGAATGGCCGCGGTGATAGTACTGGTGTCTTGAGCCGTCAGGAGCTGCTTTACTTGTACTCGATGGTAGAGCGCATACCGATCCACATAGGGCACATCCTGGCTGATTACATCAGACATTAGGGACAGTATGCTAGACTGGGAGCGATCTTCTCGGGCCCTTACATTACGAGATTAGTGCTGTGCATGGGTCTCTTGGATTCGATTCGCGGGGCGGAGAAGACGAGTGTACCCGCTTCCCTTGGTCTAGATACAATGCGGTTGATGGGCATGGTCCATAGGGTTCGGACAGGGGTTTTTGCTTTAGTCCTACCAGCCCCAGAGATAGCTGAGGATGAAGGTGATGAAGCCGGAGCATCTCAGCCCACCCCCAAGCCTCAGCCAACATCGATGGACACTGAGGCACCTCCAGCGGCCGAGGAACCACCCCCAGTGCGTATGTTTTCAGCATCTCGAGCCAATGATCGCTTTGAGAGGCTCGAGAATGCTATAGGAGTGGTCCTAGCCGAGGTTGCCAAGATTAGGGCTACACAGGATACTCAGTACACAGAGTTCATGGCATGTTTCGACATATTACAGCAGATCCTAGAGCGAGACGTTACCTCATCATTTGTCCTGCAGCCGAGGACCCTTCAGGCCCCGTCAGTTCCTCCAGCACCTCCATCCTCGACCCCAGCACCGGAGGACCCACTATATTCCACTTCAACAGCCACAGCAGCAGCGGAGCTCGAGAGTGACTCCGACACTTAACTTTTCTTTTACTTTCATGGATTTTACTTTCTTCTATTTTCTTGTTTTTAGACTTGTTCACTCAGAAAGGATTTTTCCTTCTGGGTTTATGTTATGTTGCATTTACCGAGTTGTACTCATTGCTTCATATTTTATACACTCGAGTTATTTTTGTTTTTCTTGAGCTCACTGAACCCCCTCGTGTATGCGTGCAGATGGTCTTGTCATCTTGGGAATTGAGACTTAGTCATGGGCACGGCCAAGATGCTTCGGCACTTGGCCATGTGAGCTTCACAACCCATTGGAACACTACTCCCAATGAATGAGCTTCATCAAACGCAACACTAGGAGTCAGGGGAGTATTGTTTTGATTGCTTCTCCCACATCTATTTTTGAATGATATATTTTGAGTGAGCTTGCATGTGTACATTGAGGACAATGTACAACTTAAGTGTGGTGGGGGGGGGGATTTCATAATGCGCACATCTTTTCTATTGTTCTTGATTGATATATGCTCACATAGCCAATAGCGGTTCACCTTAGTTGCAATGATTGTATTCTTAAGTCTAGGAGAATTGTTAACATTGAATGTTTTCATGCTCTAGTTCTTGCTTGAATTTTTAGGAATTTTTGCCTGATTTACACTTAGTCCACTACTCACTCTCTGAACTCTATTGGAAACTCATGTTCGATGTTAAGGGGACTAGTTAGGTTTACTTCTTTTGCTAAATTAAAAAAAAAATGAAAATGATACGAAGGACCAAAATAGTTTTATTGTTTATTTGTATTTGTTGGGTGAAAAGAGCTACCAAATATGAAGTACGAAGCTACTCTCACAAGTCGGATACTAGTTATGCCCTAATGACAGAAAGAGCTATCTCATAGGATGAGTGAAAGCTACCACTCAGGTAGAAAGAGCTACCACCTCGAAAGTGTGAAAGCCACCTCGAAAGGGCTACCTCATAGGATGTGTGAAGCTACTACCATCTTTTAAAATTTTTGTCACTTTTGTAGATAAATAAGTCCCTTGTACTTAGAACTTTGAGGAGTATACTTTGGGTTGTTTTGAGTGAGTTCACACGCATACATGAAATTTGGGTTTGTTGTCCTTTTTTATTCAAGTTTTTAGCTAGAGCATTGATTTTTCGTATTTAGTGTTGAAATTTTCCTTACTTGTAGAATACTTTCTTTGTATGCCTCGGTGAACCTAAGGCCAAGCACTTTCAATATTTTCTTCATTGATGCACATAATGTTTTAATGTTTGCTTGAGGACAAACAAAAGCTTAAGTCTGGGGGAGTTTGATAAGTGCTTGTGCGATATGAATGCGAAGTGTTCATTCCTTATGTTCAGAATTACTTTTCTCAGGTTTTTACACTAATATGTGTGTTTTTATGTTACTTTTATGCAGGTAGGGTTGTGAGGCTGAGTATTAAGGAAATAGGCCAATGTGGATCATAATGCACCTATTTTGGAGAAAATCTCACTAAGGTTCAAACGTGAAGACATAGGTCAGGTGTGAGATGCTAGAGTGTGTGCCAACCTCCTCACATTCAAGTAAGCACATCCATTTGGAGTGGCACAAAGGCAGTCACACTCGAGCATTCCGATTTATGCACATTAGAATGAGAACTCCACTAACATGTATGTCATTGAAGAAGCAAGTGATTCACGATGTAAATGTGTGCCCGTTTGCGTTACCCCGATGAAAATATGGAATTGGGAAGTTATTCAGGTTGAAGACTATAGAAGAGCAATGCAGCAACATTACAGCACGCACTGTAGCAGTACTGTTCACAGCCGACCGAGAAATCAAAGAAACAGAGAATCCACACGGGCTTGTGGAAATTATCCACGGCCGTGTGGAAATTCCGCACGATCACGTGTACCGTCCATGCCCGTGGAGTCGCCCGATTCCAGCCCTATTTAAAGTCAATTCTGCCCCGATTTTGGTATTCGTTTCTCCATCTTTTCCCCAACTTGAGAGAGGGCTTCCTTTAGGGTTTTGAGGGGTATTGGCTAGGTTTTTGGAGAGGTTCTATGGCTCTGACATCGTGTGTGGTTTGGAAGAAGGTTATTGGGAGACTTTTCGTCGGCATCGATCCGGCGAGGTGTATCCTAGGCTGTACAAAGGATCCCTTGCGACGAGTAGAGGACTCTCCACAACACCATCGACATGAGCATCGAGGTGTTTCTTTATGGATTCATTGCTTTTACATTCGATTTCTTTGATTGTACTTAGGTCCATGGAGAGCTAAACCCTAGTGGGTACTTGGTGGTTGTGAACCCTAGGATGTATTCGTTTCTTTGAACTTCTTTATTATGCTTTCAATAAATTGATGTTTATTGTGAGTTCCAACATTGAATGCTTGATTGTATGAACATTTCCTCTAGAGTGACACTAGGGTTGAGAGTTCTTGTTGGTAACCTTGTGAGTGAGTGACACACCACGAGCGTTAGACAAAGCTAGGTTGGAGAGGGTTGAGAGGGTGAGTCGAGAGGTACAGGAGCGTCCCCTTTCCCCTCCGACGTGATAGATTCTACCTCCGTTCCTTGAGTTCTTTGCGGCCATAATAGAGTGAATGGTCTAAGGGATGAATCTCGGCTGGGGCTTAGTTGCGCGTGCAACGGAATGAAGCGTTGAGGGGATCTTAGTATCTAGGGCTTAATTGTGGTTAGGGACCTTCTGCTTGGACCGAAGGGTTAGGTCTATAATTAGGAAGAGATTTATCACCTGGAATCCCTAGAGCTCATTGCAACTTTATTCTAATGCGAGGTTGAGAGGTTATTTAATCTCTCCTCCGGGACATGAATAGAGTTAGGCATAGTTGACGTTAGATTTGGGACTATGTATGTAAGGATTTCCACGACTCACCATTGCGTTGATTAGGAAGCATAATAGAGAGTTCTTGCACTTGAAGCGATTATCCTAGGTGAAGCATCATCCGAGTACCCTATCTTTATCGATTGCCTTACCTCCTCCTTACTTTTGCTCTCTTACTTGTTGCTTTTAATTGTTGAGAATTGAATCATTGTCACACTTATCATTGTTGATATTCCACATAGCTAAGAATTGAATTAAGTGTCTTTACTCCCTACTCCCTGTGGATTCGATACCCGCTTACCCGAGATTATTACTTTGACAAACCCAGTGCACTTGCGGGATATACGCAAGGGGACCTTGTCAGTTAGTCATGATTGACCTTAGGTTTGGGACCATGTACTTTAGGATTTCCACAAATCATCAAGCATTAGTTAGGAAACATATTAGTAGGTCTTGCACTTGAAACATTAGTCCTAGGGTGATTGTTTGAGTACCCCACTTCTATCGATTGTCTTTCCTCTCACTTACTTGGGCCCTCTCGTTCTTGTTTCTTTTTTTTTTTTTACATTACACTTTATAGAACCAATAATTATTCATTTTCACTTGGTTATGTAGCAAATTTAGTAATTTTATTCCCTACCCCCTATGGATACGATACCCCACTCACTTGGGATTTATTACTTTGACAAACCCGTGCACTTGCTTGTCACATAGAAGGGGTTGTCATATCCCGTGAGGACATAAGGGCATGTGAATACCCATATGAACAGCCTTGTGACAGTCACATGCCCATGGGTAATTTCCACACTGGCATGTGTTTCTCTGTAGAGTTCTCATACTCTATCCTAACAATACACAGGGGCGTGTAAAATAACATTGTGGATGACCCTGTGAACAGCACACGGGCGTGGGTAATTTTCACAAACCCGTGTGAACCTTTGGAGATAGTTCTCCTCCAACCTGAGAAAGACACAAGGCATGTGAGTACCCCTGTGAGTATCCACATGCCCGTGTGGAACACTTAGCCAAATTCTTTTAGTGGACAGAGTAGCCATAGGGGCGTGTGAGTACCCCTATCGGTCAAGCACACGGGCGTGCAAAATTTTGACATGCCCGTGTCAGTGCTCCAATGGGTCAGGCACACAAGCGTGGTAATTTCCACATGCCCGTTGATAAGTGTCTAAATGTAGGTGTTTTCATATATATATCATATTCACTTTGCATGTATTTTGTGAGGTTTGACACCCGTTTTTTGTTTAATAGTCTACTATTTGCTCAGTAGGGCATGAGAAAGCCATGGAGAACAAGAAGATATCATTTAGGTGAAAAGAGAAGAAAACAACAATTTCATACCACCACCATTCCACCTAGTATGGGGGCCGTATGCATTATAGCAACAGAATGATTTGAAGATGTCTGCCCAGATTTCCATACCACCCAGTATAGAGGTCGTATGGAGACCTTATGGACCCCGTATACACCCCATATGGAACGTGAATCTAGGTTATTTTCGTTCCTTACAACCCTCATACAACCCCCATATGACCCGTATGCCATGAGGGGTATAAAAGTTGACTTTTAGGGCAGAATAAGGGACTTTTTCTAGACATATTTTAAGAGACTACTTGAGAGGCTTTGGGCGACCTTGGGAAGGGGAGGAAGGGAAAGGAAGCTAGGATATCATTCAAGGCCAAGGTCCAGGACTCTCAAGGCAAGAAGACAACATTATTCAAGGGGAGATCTACCACAATTCGAACGAAGTAGACCCGCGGCTAGAGGAAGCATCATTTGGCACTCCTTTGGCAGGGGAAGCATCATTTGGCACATTCTCTACCTCCTCCTCCACCATTCCATCTAGGGAGTGTCATTTATGAGTAATGCATGTAGTTATAACTTGCTCACATGTATTAGATCACGAATGGATTAGAAGGGGATACTTGTATCATCACGTTGAGAAATTGGGTGTTGGTAGCCCTCCATGTTGGGTTAAGCCGAAGAAGAGTAGGTTTACTCCTATTTGTGATTTCCTTGTACTTAATGCAATCGTAGGAATGTGGATTTGGAAGAAATTCCTATCAATGTTTATATGGGATTAGGGTTCAATCGCCGAGAAATTGGGGTTGTTCTAATCTAGAAATCTCTTGGTCAAATTTACCCTTGCATCTCTTAATCACCATCCATGTTTCATGATAACCCCTCAAGGGGATCCGCATCAATAGGCCTTTGCATTACATTGATTCTCTTTCTTGCTCATTGCTTGTTTTCTCTTATTTGTTGGAAATCTTGTTTTAGTTTTAATTGCTTCTAGTAGAGTAAATTCCATCACTTGAGCTCTTAGGCTAGATAATAGTTCGAGAAGGAGTAATAGGAGATCCTTAGTCCCGAGGAATACGATCCTCGTGTCTTCACACGAGGTATTACTTGGCGATCTCGTACATTTACGGGGAAGCAATCAAGCTTTTGGCACCGTTGCTGGGGACTATTAAGGAATTCTAGGAAACTTTTAGATTATTACTCTAGCCATTTTATTCTTTACTCATTTTTATCATTGTTTTTATTTTCCTTTGATCATAACTTTCTATCATATTTTTTTCTTGGTTTTGCAAGGTACTGTACATGACACGTTCAAATCCATCGACCTTGATTACACCGGATAGTGAAATTGAAAGAACTTTGCATCAGAGATTGAGGGAAGTTGGTGAAGAGTCGGGTACACAGAACATTGAAATTGAGGATAGACAGTCTTTAATCATGGCCGAAGAGTGACACACTTTATCCGAATATGAAAGGCCTCAATTCACGGTTGATAAGTTTAGTGTTCAAGAACCATCCGTGGCATCCAACAACTTTGAAATTAAAGCAATTACAATCGGCATGGTCCAAAACTCGGTTCAATTCAATGGTCTTGCAAATGAAAATGCACATGACCACCTCTCCCGGTTCCTCCAAATTTCCTCTACTTTCAAGATTAATGGAGTGTTAGACGATACTATCCATTTGAGGCTATTTGCATTTAGTTTGAGAGAAGGGGCATATCATTGGCTTACATCATTATCTCCAGCGTCTATAAAAACATGGAAGGATATGGTTGACAAGTTCCTTGGGAGGTATTTTCCGCCTAGCAAAGAGGCCAAATTATGACAAGAAATTTCAGCCATTAAACAAGGGGAGTCCGAAACATTGTTTAAAGCCTATGAGAGATTCAAGGTTCTCCTTAGAAGGTGCCCCCATCATGGTTTTTCTTCATGGATGCGAGTACAAATCATCTACAACGGGCTGAACTATGCTACTCGCCAACTCATTGATGCCGCGGAGGGTGGTTCCCTTAGCAACAAGTACCCCGATGAGGCTAAGCAATTACTTGAGTCTATGGAAAGCAATGAATCACATTAGGCCTCAAGGGGATCTTCACAAAAGACTACTGGAATTTATGAAGTGAGTAGCAATGATGCCTTGTCCGCAAAGGTTGATGTGTTGACTCGAAAGCATGATCTTCTTATGGGCAGTAGTTCGAGGTCAGAACCAGTAATGAATTACAACACTTGTGGTGGTGGGCATGGTGCAGCCCAATGTCCGATTGCTAGCTCCTCAGTTGCTTCCATTAAAAATGTTGACTACATTGGGGGGAAATAAAAAAATCAAGGGAACCCCATATAGCTCAACTTACAATCCGGTGTGGAAGAACCACCCAGATTTGGCATGGAACCAAGGCCAACAATAAAGAGTTGCACCACCCCAAGGATCTCAATTTCAACAACCGGCTTTTGACAAGAAATTTACCACTGAATAGGTCCTTGCCATGTTCATGCTCAGTACTGATGCCAGGTTCAATAGCCTAACTAGTAGCATGGATGCACAATTTGGTAAGGTGAATGCTCAACTCACTCAGCATGCCGAACAGTTTAGTGAGATAGGATCAGTTTTGGGAAACCTCCATGCTTCAATAAAATCACTTGAGCATCAAGTAGGGGAACTCCCCAAGTCAAATTCTGAGCGTCCTTTAGGTTGTCTTCCTAGTAACACAGAAGAAAATCCAAGGGAGCACTTGAAGGTAATTTCTCTTAGAAGTGGGAGGCAAATGGAGACAAGGGTCGAACTTGACCCAAGTGTCAAGAAAAGTGGGGTAGCCTTCGGGGAGGACCCCAAGCTAGTTGAAGAAAATAGTGAAGATAAAAATCAGGGAAGAAATGATAAGCCGAAACAACAAGAACGTCAAAATCATTCGAGTACAAGCCTCCTATCCCTTATCCAACCAGATTGAATAATGACAAGGAGGATGTTCACTTCAGAAAATTCATCAACATCTTCAAACAACTCAACTTAAACACCGATTGTTGAAGCATTGACTCAAATGTCAAAATATGCCAAGTTTTTAAAAGAGCTCCTTACGAACAAGAGAAAGTTGGAGGAAGAAGGCACGATTGCACTTACGGGGAATTGCTCGGCCATTTTAGAATAGAAGCTCCCACAAAAGTTGAAAGATTCGGGAAGCTTCATTATCCCATGCATGCTTGAAGGAGGAGTCCAAGAAAATGCTCTAGCAGATTCGGGGGATAGCATATATGTCATGCCTTACACCATGTATTTGAAACATGGCTTGGATGAGTTAAGGTCCATGAGGATGACCATATAATTTGCGGATCGATCAACAAGGAAACCTCGTGGGGTTGTTGAAGATGTGATTGTCCGAGTGGACAAATTTATCTTTCCTATGGATTTTGTCATCATGGACATCAATGAGGATGTGGAGATACCATTGATTCTTGGCCGACCATTCCTCGGCACCTCGGGTGCCCTAATTGATTCGAAAGGAGAGAAATTAGAGTTAAGAGTCGGAGAAGAGGAAGTGGTGTACACTTTGCCAGCAGCTATGAAACATTCTTTAGATCACGATGACCCACTTTACTTCATTGATGAAACTGATAGGTTGATTTCTGATTGTGTGCAGGAGGTGCTCTCCATAAACCCTTTGGATGAGTATTTGGGAGAGTTGGAGAATGAAGAACAAGAAGAACCTTACTACCATCCTAAAATTCACAACTTGAAGCAACCAAAAGAGAAAGTATCCTATACTAATGCTAAGGAAAAAGAGAAAAAAGAATCATTTGTGAAGAAAATGTGGAGGGAGATTCATGGGAGAAAAAATAAAGGTACCAAGCTTCATCACCCACATCTCAAGGAGTAAAGGTAAATTTTTTACCCCACTACTCATGAACAATTCGAGGTCTTTTAAATGTTGTCACTGAATTTACCGGGAAGAAACAACACTACACGGTTGGAGGTGGCTTCAAACTCTTTGAACCCCCATGAGGTAAGTAATGAGGTACGTCAGGCTCATGATGTTAAACAAGCGCTTCTTGGGAGGCAACCCAAGTATTCAGGGGCATTTTCTTGCATTTTTGGTATTTTAGATCATAGTTCGTTTCAATTTTTGTATTTCTTAGACATGTTTGTTTTTGAATAAGTTCATGCTCACACACTTGGCACATTGTTCTCATCATTTTTATTGTGGTTTATTTGTGCAACTTCTTGAGAAACTCATATTTTGGTGTCATTTCATGTGCAAGATCGTCGTTTTATTCATTTTGCTCATTTTTGGAGAATTCTTCGAGCATTCCATTTCATTTTTACATTATTTGAAGTAGGATTTCGAAGTTTTGTGTGATTTTAAAAGTCATACGCCATACTGGGGCGTAAGGAGGCCATCTGAGATGAATACAGAGCCAATCCAGTGTCTCTGTACCATCTCAGAGGGCCCCCAAACGGCCCTCATACGGGGCCGTCTGAGATGCGCAGGATCTCTCGACCAACGGATGCCTCTCAGCCCATAATGGGGGTCGTATGGGGCGTTCTTGCCCTTTTTAAACACCCTCCTCTCTCTTCCATTCTCACATTTCTCTCATCTTTCCACCAATTTTCTCTCTTCTTTCTCAGTCATTTCTTGGCCAAATCTCATCATTTTTTCTCCTAAAACTTCTCTTCATCCATTGGAGACTTTGATCTAGTTGTTTTTCTCGAGTTTAAAGCATGTTTTCTCAAGATTTCATCGGTATGCTTTTTCAATGCCCTAGTTTTATCTTTTTCATTTCTTGTGCATTCTTAGGGATTTTGTGTGGAATTTCTTTAGCATTTTTCTTAGTTTGGATGATGTCAATGTCATGTATTGATTTTCATTCAAATTTATGTAAAATGTTTTTGATTCCATGAATATAGGGGAAACTCTTGCCGCATGAATAATGATCATACGGCCCCAATACGGCCGTATGACCACAAAACTTTGATTTTCATTTGTTTCCTCTATCTCTTGTATTTTATTTTGATTTATCTTGTATCCTTATAAGCTTGAACAAGGTTTATCTACATTGTAGGGATGCCTCACACTAAAAGACTCGCCTCCAAACGCCCAGGAACCACCGAACCCTCATCTACACCGGATAAACCCGTCTTCAAGTTGGCCCATCATCGAGAGAAATATGATGCCTTGAAGACAAAACCATTTGGGACGTTGTGTTACACCGATTGGGGGCTTTTGGAGAGCCTTGGGATAGAAAATCAAGTCAAGGAGTGGCTATCACATAATTGTCGGGATAAGCTTTTTGCCATTAATGAGCCAACTTTTCACCAATTAACCTTGGAGGTTTTGATTATTTTTGAGGCACGACAAGATAGACAAACCGTGCAGCATAGGAAATGTGCTACCATCCATTTTCAAGCTTTTGAAAGAACTCATACTATGCATCACTTGGACTTTGCCAAGTATTTGGGAATCTATGATGATGAGTTTATCAATTCGATGCTTTAGTGACAGTCTTAAGCTTGATTTCCCAAATGATGTGAGTAGAAGCTGTTATTGGGAGACCTTGGGAAGTAGTGACCATACCCAAAAAGCCTCATGCATGACAGCCCCAGCACACAAATACATTCATGCTTTGATTGCTCGTTCTATTTGTGATCGGGTTGATAGCAAGAGGGTGGTCACACAGTTTGATCTTTACATGATATATGGCATCTTTGAGCAGCGCCCTACTCATCTTGGCCAACTTGTTGCTGATGCATTTCTTTACCAGGGATCATATGCGTGATTAGGAGCTATATTTGCTAGGCCCTATGTGACTAGATTGATCCGTGGCATGGGTTTATAGAAGCAGACTCGAGGTATGACCATTGTAGGAGGTGCAATACCCCTTGGGAAAGCTCATATATGGGCGATAGGCTTTGTTAGTGAGCGAGCATGCAAGTGGCAGACCCACATGCCCCCGGGCCACTGGCAAGTCTATTCAGCAAGAGACAGAGCACACAGAGTCAGAGCCTGAGAACACTCATGTCCCTACTCCCTACATTACATCATTATCTGGATTTGACACGAGACTGAGGGGGATTGAGGGAAAGATTCAGGCTATGCGTCAGGAGTAGTTCAAGATTCGTGGCCAATTTCACCACATCATTGAGGGACAATGTCGACTCAAGGAGGATTTTCACTGTTTCATCACCTCGTACTATGGTTCATAATCGCACACAGCGACCACTTCTTCTGCCGCCATGCCACCACCACTGGCACCAGATTGTGATGAGTAGTAGCCCATTTGATCATGGACACCTATCATCTACTTTAGTTTGCTTTGTTTTGTATTTTTTTGTTTTGATGAGTTGGCACGGTTCTTACCCTACCGACTTGTGATTGTCACACTTTATGTTATTTTCATCTATGTGTTTTGTTGACTACTCCCTTGTTTCTGCCTTGTGTTTGTATTTGTAAATTTTGGTGGAATAATGATGTCCCCTTTTTGCCGCACAGGGCATTGAGGGAATTTGGTGAGCTTTCCTAGTTTTTAATGGAGGTCGGACGAGATATGTATTGCTCACCACACCTTTTGTCTAGTCATACCTCACGACGAACACAAGATGAACCAGGGAAGTTTTGTTTTCACCCTCCTCTATTATTTTCATTGCTTCATCTAGCATGCTTTTCATGACTAGTGTACATTGAGGCCAATGTACAACACGAAGTGTGGGGATGGGTGTATTTCATGTATTAGAACCATTTGTTACATGCTAGTGTTACCAATGATAGCTTTGTTCATTCTTGTAAGATTCTTTTAGCTTGGATTAATGACTGATGTGAGTTACTTGTATCTATGCTTTATTGAATCCTGTTTTACCCCTAGTAATATCATGTGCACTAAATTTGGTGTCGATGCCCTGGGAATAGCCAATGTGACTACTCTTACTCTCTTGTATGAGTAACACACTACTTTGAGTACTTGGCCTTAGAACAATAAGTTCTATCATTCAATGGACTCTTAAGAACTTCTAAGTTTTGTTAAGCTAATCCTAGTTTTGTATCATATAAAGTACTCTGAAGATGTGATATAGGGTGAATGTGAAAAAAATGAGTCTATGTCAGTATTCCTCTGCTTCTGAAGCATGAATGCGTTTATGTAGACTGTAATCGAGTAGTTGGGTGGTTCTTGTGCCTAACCAGCATGTGTATCCTCCAGAAAGATTTGAAAATGATGCTAGTGCAGTCTATGTTAGTCGGGCTCAAAAAAAAATTTAGAAGGTTTTTCAGTACCTACCAAAGGTTTTGAGAAGAGATTGGATTTAGTTTCAAGCTATAGAAATTAGAGGGATCTTACTTGACCATTGATGTAGCACTTAGTAGTTTAAGACTTAGTGTTCTTTGTAAGTGGAGTGATTAGCATTTAGAGTTATACTGATTGAAGTCATTAGGCTAGACCAGATCAGGGCAAATGAGATATAAGATTCACTTTCACGGCACAGACATATAAGGGGTGAGACAAGATATTTTCATTATGCTTATTGACTATGACTCAACATCTATGTATCATTGTTCATTACTTTTGGAATTGTATATTCTCTTGAGCCAGAGGTAGTGCATTTAGCCACTTTTTAGTCTCTTTGTTTTTCATGAGTGGTTTGCTTGGGGACAAGCAATGCATAAGTGTGGGGATATTTGATAAGTGTCTAAATGTAGGTGTTTTCATATATATATCGTTTGCACTTTGCATGTATTTTGTGAGGTTTGATGCCTGTTTTGTGCTTAATTGTCTACTATTTGCTTTGTAGGGCATGAGATAGCCATGGAGAACAAGAAGATATCATTTACGCAAAAAGAGAAGAAAACAACAATTTCATACCACCCCCATACCACCAAGTATAGGGGCTGTATGTACTGTAGCAGTGGAATGATTTGAAGCTGTCTGCCCAAATTTCTATACCACCTCCATACCACCGGTATGGGGCCATATGGAGGCTGTATGGACCCCATATACACCCAGAAAGGAATGCGAATCCAGGTTATTTGAGTGCCTTATGACCCCCATACGGCCCCTATACGACCCGTATGCCATGAGGGGTATAAAAGCTGACTTTTAGGGTAGAACAAGGAACTTTTTCGGGACATATTTTGAGAGACTACTTGAGAGCCTTTGGGCAACCATCGGAAGGGGAAGAAGGGCAAGGAAGCTAGGATATCATTCAAGGCCAAGGTCCAAGACTCTCAAGGCAAGAAGGCAACATCATTCAAGGGGAGATCAACCATGATTCGAAGGAAGGAAACCCGCTGGCTAGAGGAAGCGTTATTTGGCACTCCTTTTTCGAGGGAAGCGTCATTCGACACATTCTCTACCTCCTCCTCGACCATTCCAATTAGGGAGTATCATTTATGCTTTTGTTTCATGTTTTTTTCGTGATTGTATTGCTTGTTGTGGGATGATGACACACTAGACCCCAAAGGCCACTGGGTGTTGGTGAACCTTGGAGGGGTTTTATCATGTTTTTGGATGATTACATGTTAATTCCATGCTGAGTAATTTTTAGATTTAATCCATTGTTTTCATGCTAAGTGCTACACTAAGGAGAAATTCGTAGCTCTTTTATGAGTGATGCATGTAGATGTAACTTGCTCACATGCATTAGATCATTAATGCATTACAAGGGGATACTTGTATCATCACACTGAGAAATTGGGTGTTGGTAGCCCTCCATGTTAGGTCAATCCGAATAACAGTAGGTTTACTCCTATTTGTGATTTCCTTGTACTTAATGCAATTGTAGGAACGTGACTTTGAAAGAAATTCCTATCAATGTTCATATGGGATTAGGGTTCAATCATAGAGAAATTGGGGTTTTTCTAATCTAGAAATCTCTTGGTCCAATTTACCCTTGCATCTTTTAATCATCATCCATTTTCCATGATAACCCCTGAAGGGGATCCATATCCATAGGCCTTTGCATTACATTGATTCTCTTGCTTGCTTATTGCTTGTTTTCTCTAATTTGTTGGAAATCTTGTTTTAGTTTTAATTTCTTCTAGTAGAGTAAATTCCATCATTTCAGATCTTAGGCCAGATAATAGTTTGAGAATGAGTAATAGGAGATCCTTAGCCCCATGGAATACGATCCTCGTGTCTTCACACGAGGTATTACTTGGCGATTCCGTACACTTGCGGGGAAGCAATCACCCGTGTAGTTGCATTCAGAGACAATCAGCTGCTATCCTAAGAGCACACAGTAGCGTGTGTCCGTCCCTGTAAACGATTCTGTAGAAGTCACACGGGCGTGGGTGATTTCCATATGCCTATGTGGATGCAAAGAACGCTAAGGGGCATGATTTTTCTTTGAGATCTATTTACGCCTCTGCATTCTTTCACTCTCAAATACTCAAACAACGCCTCTCCTAACTTTCCCAATCCCTCATCACTATTTAGAGAGTTCTAGGGTTGTTTTCCGGTCGCATTCAAAGCTTTTCATCTTCATTTTTTCGGTAAGCCCTCATTCTCATTTTCTTTCGCCAATCTTGATTTATTTAGATTAAACTAATAAATGTCGCTTCATTTCCATGTTTAGATGGTTGGTGAATGTGTTAGAGTAAATTTAGAATTAATGTTAGATGTATTTTTTGGATTTTTGCTTAGTAATCATGCATCTTTCTTGCCCCGTAGCTCGACATGGGCATGTGGATTTCTGTAAAATTAGGTATTCAAGTAATTTGATTGATTCTCTCTCAATACTTGTAGATATATGTCTAGGTCCCCTTTTTTATATCCCGCAAGTGCACGGGTTTGTTGAAGTAATAATCCCGGATGAGTGGGGTCGAATCCACAGGGAGTAGGGAGTAAAGACACTTAATTCGATTTTAGCTATGTGGAATATCAACAATGATAAGTGTGGTAATGATTCAATTCTCAGAAATTAAAAGCAACAAGTAAGAGAGCAAAAGTAAGGAGGAGGCAAGGCAATCGATAAAGATGGGGTACTCGGATGATGCTTCACCTAGGATAATCGCTTCAAGTGCAGGAACTCTCTATTATGCTTCCTAATCAATGCAATGGTGAGTCATGGAAATCCTTACATACATAGTCCCAAATCTAAGGTCAACTATGCCTAACTCTATACATGTCCCGGAGGAGAAATCGAACAATCTCAACACCTCGCACTCGCATAGAGTTGCAATGAGCTCTAGGGATTCCAAGTGATAAATCTCTTCCTAGATTTAGACCTAACCCTTTGGTCCAGGAGGATGGTCGCTAGCCACAATTAAGCCCTAGATACTAAGATCACCTCAACGATTCACTCCATTGCACTCGCAACTAGGCCCCAGCGGAGGTTCATCCCTTAGACCATTCACTCTATTTTGGCCGCAAATAACTCGAGGAACGGAGGTAGAATCTATCATGTCGGAGGGGAAGGGGACGCTCCTGTACCTCTCGACTCACCCTCTCAACCCTCTCCAACCTAGCTTTGTCTAACGCTCGTGGTGTGTCACTCACTCACAAGGTTACCAACAAGAACTCTCAACCCTAGTGTCACTCTAGGGGAAATGTTCATATAATTAAGCATTCAAGGTTGGAACTCACAATAAACATCAATTTATTGAAATCATAATAAAGAAGTTCAAAGAAATGAAGACATCCTAGGGTTCACAATCACCCAAGTACCCACTAGGGGTTTAGCTCTCCATGGAGCTAAGTACAATCAAAGAAATAGAATGTAAAAGCAATGAATCCATAAAGAAACCCCATCGATTGTCGTGTTGATGGTCTTGTGGAAAGTCCTCTACTCGTCGGACAAGGATTCCTTCGTCCGGTATAGGATACGCCTTGATCGAAGCTCCCCTACCAACCTTCTTCCTAATGAAATCACGATGTCGGAGCCGTAGAACCTCTCCAAAACCTTGGCCAATACCCCTCGAAACCCTAGCCAAAGCCCTCTGCAAGTTGGGGAAAAAGATGGAGAAAAGAATACCAAAATCGGGGCTGAATCGGCTTTTAAATAGGGCTGGAATCGGGCAACTCCACTGAGCGTGGGACGATACACGCTGCCCGTCGGGAATTTCCACACGGGCGTGGATAATTTTCGACACGCCCATGTGGATTCTCTGTTTCTCTGGTTTCTCGGCCGGCTGTGAACAGTGTTGCTACAGTATTTGCTACAATGTTGCTACAGTCTTCGGCCTGAATAACTTCCCAATTCCATACTTTTCATCGGGGTAACGCAAACGGACACACATTCACATTGTGAATCACTTGCTTCTTCAATGATATGTATGCTGGTGGAGCTCCTGTTCTTGTATGCATAAGACGGAATGCTCGAGTGTGACTGCCTTTGTGCCCCTCCAAATGGATGTGCTCACTCAAATGCGAGGAGGTTGGCACACACTCTAGCATCTCACACCTGTCCTATGTCTTTGCGTTTGAACTTTAGCAAGATCTCCTCCAAAATCAGTGCATTATGATCCACATTAGCCTATTTCCTTCATACTCGGTTTCACAGCCCTACCGGCGTAAAAGTAACATAAAAACACACATATTAATGTAAAAACCTGAGAAAAGTAATGATCAACATAAGGAAATGAAAGCTTCGTATTCATATCGCACAAGAACTTATCAATATAGCTCCCAGAACAAATAAAGCATCCGACAAATGTCCAAGAGAGCACTTTCCTGAGCAATAGCAGTTAGAGTTTGCTATTCTCGAGCACTAGGCTCGTTTTGAGCACTCATACAATATCAATCGCCCTTTTCCATATGTACCGCAAGTGCAAGGATTTATGGAAGTAATAAAACCCCGGTGAGTGGGTAGTCAAATCCATAGGGAATGGTGATTAGAAACACAAAGATTGCAATTTAACTAGAATGATGATGAATCGATAAAGATGTGGATAAAAATCAATGCAAATTGGATGACAGAGGCGCAAGTAAAAGATAGGTGAGACAGTCGATGATAATTAGGGCACCTTGACATTGCTCACCTTAGTACTATTATTTCAAGTGCAACACCAATCATTATGTTCCTTAACTAATGCTTAATTAGTCATGGAGATCCTTAAACACATGGTCCCAAAACATAAGGTCAACCGTGACTAACTATACACTATGGCCCGGTGGAGAAATTTCTCAGTCTCGACACCTCACACTGTGCTAGGTCGGTTTAGGCTCTATGGATTTTAAGTGCTAAACCCTATTCCCTAAAATACATCTAACCCTTTGGTCCAGGACGAAAAACCCCTAGTCATAATTAAGCCCATATACCATGGATAACTTCAACGCTTCACTCTGTTGCTTGTGCAACTAAGCACTAGCGGAGTTCATTTCTTAGCACTTCACTCTAGTATGACCACAAATAACTCTTGGAACATGGAGGTAGGATAAATCACGCTGGAAGGGAAAGGGGACGCTCCGATACCTCTTGACTCACCCTCTCAATCATTTCAAATCTAGTATTATCTAAACCTCATGGTGTGTCACTCATCCACAATGATTACCAAAATGGATTCTCAACCCTAGTGTCACTCTAAGGGAAAATCAACTCAATAATAATTCAAAAATCGAACTCAATTAAAACATCAATTAAATAAAGGATAATAAAAGGTCATAGAAACAACAACATCCTAGGGTTTACAAGCCCAAGTACCCACTAGGGGTTTAGCTCTCCATGGAGCAAAATACAATCAGTAATGAAATCAAAAGTAAAAATATGCAATACATCAATAAAACCCCCTTGCTAGGCGCATCTTCTCCAAAGGTCCCCTCGTCAAGCCTAGGGCACATCTCGCCGGATTGGTGCCGACGAAAGCTCACCCAATAACTCTCTTCCGAAGGAAACGTGATGTCGAAGGCCATAAACCCCTCCAAAACCTAGCCAAAGCCTCTCCTAACCCTAGCCGCGGGTCCCTGCAAAGGTGGAGAAAAGATAGTCAAAAGATGGAGAAAAGGATTATGAAATCGGGTTGAAACCACGACATAAATAGGGTTGGAATCAAGCATCCACACAGGCATGTGGAATTTCCAAACACCCATGTGAATCTCCAGGAAATCAATTTTCTACGCCTTATGAACAGTAACTGCTACTAGTAAACTACTGCATTGATTTGCTACAATACTCTACCAAAATACTCTTGAACTACACTTTGCATCTTCAAATAAAAGCACATTTGATTACAATCTTGCTAGCTTTACACAAGTTTGAAGACATGAGTGTGACTGCCTTTGTGCCCCTCCAATTTGTATATTTCCTTGAACACTATGAAGGTTGTCACAAACACACATGTCTTTGAGCATAACTTGTGTCTTCACATTTGTTCACTTCAAGATTTCATCAACTAAGTTCACTCGCAATCTACTTTGGCTTCTTTCTTCTATATTTGTCTCCACAACCCTACACACACAAAAGAAAAAAAATACACATTCATTAGCGATAAAATTTGTGAAAAGTAATGCTCATCCTAAGAAAAGAATACTTCGTATTACTAATACACAAAGACTGGCCCTGATGCCTCAGGTACTCTGCTAGTATCTGGCCAAGGTAAACTAGCTGGCGTTGTACCATGGAATATAATTAAAGAAGCTCCTGTCGGCTCAGGACACCTGTACTATCACCACGGCCATTCACTGATCTGCTCACGATGGTGTGCATGTATCTATAGCTTGGCCAAGAAAAACAAGTCACCTTCAACACCGCCGGCTCATACTGACCACGGCCACATAATGCTCGATACGCATGCTGAGGAGTCAAGCTACACAGATAATCTATAGGGAGCTGCTCGTACTCCTCTGTGGCAGTGAATTCCTCATTGTATAACCCTAAACGAATCGAGAACTATGTGACACTCATATATAATGATGCCCGAAGACTCCAAAATGTATGGCATTATTACTATCAAAACTGGAGTACGATCTGTAAACTCAAACGATGCTAGTACTTCCAGTGTCGGCATCAAGATGGTAGGGTCACGAATAGTCAGAGTCGACGCCAACTGCCCATGGCCAACATCTCCTCAATCTCATTTTCCATACCATCACCCAACTGTATCTCGTGCACAGCGCTCGAATATGGTAACTATGTCTAAATGAACTTAAGCTTTGAAAGATGCTCAAACCGAGCTAGGTGCTCGGGTATAGTAAACTCTATATGCTCGGGTTCTGGAGAGTGCTCTCGAGGACATTTGCCGGCTGGCATCTTTCTCTTAGGAGCCATGCCTACAAGATTTGAAAGGAAATCAATCAAGCTTAGTCAAAAATCTATACTGCAGGAATCCATAGGGTCATGTGGAAATTCCACATGCCCGTGTGGATCCACGGGCGTGAAAGCTGCACGGCCACTATACTAAAAATACATAAATACACCAAAAAAACCATTTCTGAACTAACGCTAAACATGCATTAAACACTTTAGCATAGAAACGAAGCACATTCTCCCATTTAATCAAATAAAATCAAGTAATGTCAAAGAAAAGAGAGAATAATGGTTTACCGATGAGATGAAGAAGTAAAACTTGAGTAAAATGCCTCTAAATCGGCGGTGCAAGGTTGAGGAAAGTGAATGAGTGCGTTCTCTGAGCATATGGAAGTGTGAAAATGAGAAAGGAAGATAGATTTATAAACAAAATCATGCATGTTGAATTCTGTACATCCACAAGGGCGTGTGGAAATTACCCACACCCGTGTGCCTCCACAGGGGCTCTTCACAGGGGCAGACACACGCCCCTGTGTGCTCTCGAGATAGCATAGTACATCTCTGAACGCATCCACACGGGCATATGAAAATTCTCAACACCCGTGTGCCCGACCGACAAGGGTACCCACACACTCCTATGGATTCTCTGTCCAACCGAGAAAATTCTAAGTGTTCCACACACCCTTGTGGAAATTCCACATGGGCGTGTGGATCTTCAAAGGGGCACTCATAGGGGCATCCACACATGCCCCTGTGTCTTCTCGGGATGGCGAGGTTTTCTCTGCAGGAAATCATACAGGCGTGCGGAAATTACCTGCGCCCGTGTGTAATTCGTAGGGTCAAACACAGGGGTAGATACATGCCCCTTATGTCTTCTCGGGATAGCTCTCTGAACATCTGCAGAAAAACACACACCAGTGTGGAAATTCTACACGGGCGTGTGACTGTCACAAGGTCGTTCACAGGGGCAAACACATGCCCCTGTGTCCTCTCGAGATGAGCTCTGAACGCAAACACAAGCCCATGTGAAATTTTCACACGACCATGTGTTTTCTCTGGATTTTTAGATAAAATCACGGACTTAGTAGAAAATTTTTGAATATTTTCAAGTACTCCAAGCCTACCTATATTATGAAAAAGTAAGCAGAGAAACATGAAAAAAACACTCAAACGACCAAAAAACTTCACCAAAACACATTTAAGCACATGAAAACACCAAAGATCCATGAGAAAATTACCACAATAGCATGTAAAAGATCAAGACACCAACCCTTAAGCTCTTATTCATGCAAACACTAACTAAAAACTAGAAAAATAGTCACTTAGCTTGACGTACCTTGCCTTAACTCACAGGGGCTCATAGATGAAGGTTTCACTCTTACCCATGACCTGAAAGCACGATGAACATAGTCTTTTGAAGGTAGAGGGGAGTTATTGGATTTGTTACCGCACAATGGTTTATCTTCCCGATCATCTTCTTCATTATCTCTGATAAGTGTCTAAATGTAGATGTTTTTATATATATATCATATTCACTTTGCATGTATTTTGTGAGGTTTGATGCCCGTTTTATGCTTAATCGTCTACTATTTGCTTTGTAGGGTATAAGGAAGCCTTGGAGAACAAAAACATATCATTTGGGTGAAAAGAGAAGAAAACAGGAATTTCATACTACCCCCATACTACCCAGTATGGGGGCCGTATGCACTGTAGTAGTGGAATGATTCAGAGTGTCTGCCCAGATTTTCATACTACCCAGTATACGGGGCCGTATGGAGGTAGTATGCACCCCATATGGAATGTGAATCTAGGGTTTTTGAGTGCTATACGACCCCCATACGACCCCCATACGACCCGTATGACTCAGGGGGTATATATACTAACTTTTAGGGCAGAAAAGGAACTCTTGGCTGGACTTTTTCTTGGCCGATTTTGGGGAGACCACTTGGGAGATTTTGGGTGACCTTGGGAAGGAGAAGAAGGGCAAGGAAGCTAGAAGATCATTCAAGCCCAAGGTCCAAGACTCTCAAGGCAAGAAGGCAACATCATTCAAGGGGAGATTTACCACGATTCGAAAGAAGGAGACCCGCGGCTAGAGGAAGCATCATTTGGCACTCCTTTTGCGGGGAGTGTCATTTATGCTTGTGTTTCATGTTTTGCTTGTTTGTATTGCTTGTTGTGGGATGATGACACACTAGACCCTCCCAAGGCCACCAGGTGTTGGTGAACCTTGGGGGGTTTTATCATGTATGTTGGACGATAACTTGTTAATTCCATGTTTGGGTAATTTTGAGATTTAATCCATTGTTTTCATGCTAAGTGCTACACTAAGGAGAAATCCGTACCTCTTTTATGAGTGATGAATGTAGATGTGACTTGCTCGCATGTATTAGATCATGAATGGATTAGAAGGGGATACTTGTATCATCATGCCGAGAAAACGGGTGTTTGGTAGCCCTCCATATAGGTTTAATCCGAAGAAGAGTAGGTTTACTATTAAGTGAGATTTCCTCGTACTTAATGCAATCGTAGGGATATAGATTTGAGAGATATTTCTATCTATGTTCGTATGGGATTAGGGTTCAATCGCCGAGAAATTGGGGTTGTTCTAATCGTAGGGATATAGATTTGAGAGATATTTCTACACTTGCTCCTTTGTTGATGATGAACTATACTCCCAAGGTCACCGGGCATCCGGTGAACCTTGGGATGAACTTGCTTGTATGGATGCTTGATTGACATTTATGGTATTTGTGTGGTTTGTGATCCTTGCTTGGTGCTCTTTGATGTATTGTTTTGCATGAGAACTTTGTGATCCAACTTCTAGGTTGTATTTGGTGCGAGACCATCACCCTTGTACAAGACACACCTTGCTTGGAAGGGATACACATATGAATACACCATGACCATTGGGTATTTCATACACCTCCAACTATTAGGGCTGTTCCTAGGTTTAGTTTCGGCTTTAATTTGAGATATCCCTACTTGTAATGCGATCTTAGGAGGATTTGGTCGGAAGAGATTCCGAGCCAATACTCTTATTGGATTAGGGATTACCGTTGTGACCATCACGGTGATCTATTTTTGGTTGTCTCTTGGTCCAACCACCGCTGCCTGTGTAATTCTAACATCCATCTTGCTTTAGTAGTCCCGAGGAGATTCTCGCCCGGGGACCTAGCACTTTCATTGTTACTTGCTTCCTTAGTATGTTTATGTGGTTTATAGTTTTCTCCTTGTTATTTTCCTTATCTTGTTTTAGTCCTATATTTGATAGACTAGACGGTACTGTCTAGGGAGAAGTAATAGGAGCTGTTGGGACCCTCGGGAATACGACCCCTGTGTCACGCACAGGGTATTACTTGACGGCCCGTGCCCTTGCGGACTCATCATGTTTTTGGCGCCGTTGACGGGGACCTCCAAGAATGCTAGGAAAACCTTTAGCTCCCTACTCTAGTTATTTATCTTTGTCGTTGTAAATATTTGTCTTTGTATGTGTCTTTTACCATTTTGTGCATATTTACTTATTTTGTTTCTTTCGTGTTTTCTTTGATAGCTTATTCTTGCTAGTTTTGTTTATTTACACAGGGCCATGGACTTTGAAAAAAAATTGTTTGGCACTAAAATGTATGCACTTTAGAAACAGATGGAAGAATTAGGTTCCATGAGAGCACGCCAATATGATCCAGCCCTGGATTTTCAAGAAAGATTATTGGCCGCTAAAATGTATGCACTTGAGAAGGAAATGGAAGAAGTTGATGCCAAAAGAGCACGCGTTAGCAATCCATATCCTGATGTTTACAATCCATATTGGGGAGGGCACCCACACTCTTCGGCACCTCATCATACTCAACAATGGGAGTACCCTCTTGATGGATTGCTACAAATGCCCTCCTTTCATATACCATGGTACCACCCACCTCCTGTAGACCATAGTAAGCAACTCAATAAACGGGGTCTCAGTGCACAAGATGTGTTTGCAAGATTCATGATGAATGTGGGTGAGGAACTTGAAGCCATGAATACCGGTCTGAGTGCACAAGATGTGTTTGCAAGATTCATGATGAATGCGGATGCCGAGCTTGAAGCCATGAATACCGCAATTTTAAATACCCAACAATCTCTTCAAAGTATGGAAAACAAGATGGGAGAGTCTTCCAATATATCGACCAAGCTGCCACGAACTATTGAAGACATATATGAGAATGACATTAGAAAGGAAGAGAATAAGGGTGAAATTGTGGTGGAAGTTGGTATTGAGGTGTTGGAGGTTGAAGAAGAAATTGATGTACCACCAATACCTTTTGGGCAAATAATTGATGTTTCACCTCAAGTTGAAAATAAAGAAGATAAGGCGAAGGATGAGATCATAGAGGTCGAGACATTTGAGGAACTTGAAGAAATTTCATCGACCACATTTGAAGACACTACTTGCCTCAACTTTGACCATTCCATCAACCAATCAATAATTTTCAAGTGCAAAGAAGAAATTCCGGGAATTGTATTTGAAGATGTGGGTAAGAAGCCAAGGTCATCCTTGAACCCACCTATGTCGGGCTTAGACAATTCCCAACCAATGATTTTTCCTTGGCGGCCCAAGCAAATGTTATGGGCAATTGAAGTTCATCACACCATGGTTGAGAAAAATATTCTGGATAGGATGTTGAAGCCACCAATTGATCCACCTATGCAAGGCTTAACAAGTTCTCAACCAAATTTGTTCCCTTGGAGACCCAAACAACACTTATGGGTAGTTCAAGGCATTTTGACATGGGTTGAGGAAGCAAATGTGGGTAGGAGATTGAAACCTTCCAAGGACAAGCCAATGCTGAGCTTAAACAACTCCCGGCCCAAGCTTTTTCCATGGAGGCCAAAAGGTGACTCATGCTTGACCTATAAATTTGCATCATCCCGGAGGATAAGTTTCATATTTCTTGGTAGTTCTTATGCAACTCTTAGCCGGGATGAACACACCATTTTCAAGCCTCCCTAGGTAAGAAAGAGGTACGTCGAGCTAATGACATTAAACAAGCGCTTCTTGGGAGGCAACCCAAGTTCTTTTCATTTCTCGTATTCTTTTTCTCATTTGTGTTGTTTTCCTTAACTTGTACTCTTTGTGTGCTTTGGTTGTAATTGCGTTTTCATAATTTTTCTTAGTTCTTTAGCCTTTGTGTTTTCTTGTTTGTCATGTGGTCTTTGAGCGATTCTTATTCTTGATGCATGCTTGTTGATGTGGATTTGGGGCACTTTACTATTCATCCTTCTTCCCCATTCTTCTAACCATTTCTCCCTCATTTCTCCACCATTTTTCATCATTTTTTTTGCTGTAGTTTGCTCTCCTCCTCCTCTTTTCCATTTTAGTGACAAAAATTTGGAGTTTGAACAAGCTTTTGGCCGGATCCAACCATTAAATTCACTCATCTTACTCTAGGGCAAGGTTTTGTCCTCTCAATCAAAACCTTGAGTTCATCTTGTTTTTGAGGGTGGAATTTATGGGATTTTTGTTGGTTTGTGAATTCTTAATGATTATCAAAGTGTTTTTCTTGATTTGTAAAATTTTTGGCTACTCTTACAAGCAAAGTTCTTGAAATATTTTTCCGAAATTACTGTAGCACTGGTCATTTTCTTGATTTTCATCATTCTTTTGATGCCCACTTTGCTTGTAACTTGGTTGAATGATCTCCACTGTGTTTTTGATCGATGCCCATTAGGAAATTAGCTTTCAATAGAGCTAGGAGGCATGGTTCTCTTCCTCCCTTTTTTACCCGATGACAAATGACAAGTTTTGGGCGTCCATTGCTACCAACTCAAGGACAAGGACACTTGGCTCAGATCACATGGACATTGCTCTGTTTTCTATTTTCTTTTATTTCTATGTTTTGATTGTTTTTTGTGCTGTAATTGTTTATTTTGTTTGTGTTAATGGGTGTGTGAATAGATGCCTCGAGGTGATGTTCTTTTCTGCCTTGCAGGGTGGAATTAGGACATCAAGCACGCTTTCTTCCTCCATCATCTACCATGATCTTTGGTAGTCACCTCGATCTCATGAACTTCACCACTCATGCTTTGAGACTCGGGGAAGTTCGCAAAACCCTCTTACTATGTTTTTATTGTCTATCTTGTTGCATTCTATTGATTAGGCACATTGAGGGCAATGTGCAACTTTACGTGGGAGGTGGAGTTTCGTGATCTTTGAAAATGTTTGCATTTGTATGCTTGATTACCTATGATAGCTATGATTTTATTGTTAAGGACTTCCTAGCTTGGTAGAATGATAGTTGTGAGTTGTACTTTATTTGTGCTTGAATGTAGTTCTGTGTCATCTCTAGTGCACCTATATACATGTTCATGATTACTTCTAACTTGTACACTCCAACCAACCCATCATTATGATTTTGGGATGAATTTGTTAAATTCTATTTTCAATGCACTTTTAAGATCTTTTGCGTTCCTTTGTTGTTTTATCTAGCTTAGAGTGTACTATTGTAGCAAGTCTATACAAGGGACATGAGATATAGTTTGTACATGTGAAAAAAAAATGAGTCTATGACAGTATTCCTCTGCTAGTATAGCATGAATGCATCTATGTAGACTGTATTCGAGTACGTTGGGTGGCATTTGTGCCTAATCAGCATGTGCATTCTTCAGAAAGATTGTAAACATTTTTTGTGCAGTCTATGTTAGTCGGACTCCGAAAAAAAAAATGTGTATGCTTGTATATATCTGTGAAAGAAATATACTATCTCTCTTGTTCCCTTAAGGTTTGCTGCATAGTTACTTGAAAGTTAGAGTGTTATCTAGGAACCAGAGGACTCTTAATTGAGTACTGAGAATGTCTTTATCATTTTAATGCCATTTTCATTTTGTGTGGGGTGAATGGGCATCCTGGGGTAATCCAGGGTGTGGAGGTCAAGGTGGGGGTTAGCACACACTCACAGGAGCACTCTAAATGAGATAGAACTATTATTACTTCACTATTTATTGAATAGCTCACATCTTTATTTCTGTCTATTTGTGCTTGTGGAGTTCTTTACTATTGAGCTTGAGGTCGTACATTTAGCCGTTTATCTTCTTACCCATGGTTTTCATGTTTGTTTGCTTGGGGACAAGCAAACGCTTAGGTGTGGGGATGTTTGATAAACGCCTAAATGTATGTATTTTGCATGTATTTATTATGTATGAATTGTGTATTTTATTAATGAATCGATGCCCTTTTTGTCTAAATTGTGTTATTAATGCATTTTAGGCATACTTGAAGCCCTGGGGGACTTAGCAACGCGATTGGGGATGAATTCGGCATCAAAACAGAGTTCCGAACAAGGGACTACTGTAGCAAAGCACTGTAGCAGTTTCGCTGTAGCAGTTACTATAGCTCATTGCGGGCTTCTCGGCAAAAAACTGGATATCCCGAGGCGTCGGCATTCGGCCGGTATATTGACCCGTTTACCCATCGGGATCTGGGCATATAAAAGCTTTGTTAGGGCATCATTTGGGGGACTTTCGCCACCACTATCCACCATCATTTTTGAGTGCTTCAAAGCCACAGGAGAAGCCAGATCTGAGGGGCAAATCGAAGGGGGAAGAAGGTAACACTAAAGGAAAACAATCTAGGAGCTCACCAGCGCTGATCCAACGAGTTCTCATCACCACCTTCTAGTCTTCATCTTAGGGGAGTTTGTTATAAGCTTTTCTTTGTATCTCTTATCTCCTACACTTGCTCCTTTATTGATGATGAACTAGACTCCCAAGGTCACAGGGCATCCGGTGACCCATGGGACGAACTTGCTTATATGGATGCTTGATTTGCATTTATGGTATTTGTGTGGTTTGTGATCCTTGCTTGGTGCTCTTTGATGTGTTGTTTTGCATGAGAACTCTGTGATCCAATTTCTAGGTTGTATTTGGTACGAGACCATCACCCTTGTACTCGACACACCTTGCTTAGAAGGGATACACGTATGAATACACTATGACCATTGGGTATTTCATACCCCTCCATCTATTAGTGTTGTATCTAGGTTTAGTTTCGTCCTTAATTTGAGATATCCCTACTTGTAATGCGATCGTAGGAGGATTTGGTCAGAAGAGATTCTGAGCCAATACTCTTATTGGATTAGGGATTACCCTCGTAACCATTGGGGTGATCTATTTTTGGATATCTCTTGGTCCAACCACTGCTTCTTGCGTAATTCTAACATTTATCTAGCTTTAGTAGTCCCAAGGAGATCCTCGCCCGGGGACCTAGCACTTTCATTGTTACTTTCTTCCTTAGTATGTTTATGTGGTGAGCCTTAGTCCATGTGTTTATAGTTTTCTCCTTATTATTTTCCTTAACTTGTTTTAGTCCTATATTTGGTAGACTATACAGTGTTGTCTAGGGTGAAGTAATAGCAGCTCTTGGGACCCTAGGGAATATGACCCCTGTGTCACGCACAGGGTATTACTTGACGACCCATGCACTTGCGGGCTCATCACAACTCCCCACCTTTCATGTCGATAAGTGCCTTGGAAGTGGGCAAGAATGGCCTCCCATGTATATAAGGAACATCTATATCCTCATCGACATCCAACACTAAGAAGTCTACAAGAAATATATACTTGTCAACCTTGACAAGCATGTATTCAATGATGCCCCACGGATGTCTCGCCATTCGTTCCGCCAATTGAAGTGTTATCCGAGTAGGCCTAGGCTCTCCCAAGCCTAGCTTTTAAAAAAAAGATATGGCATGATGTTGATACTAGCCCATGAATCCACCAATGCCATCTTTTCACCCCAAATTACCAATGTTACATTGAATGATGAAGCTTACGAGGTCTTTCTTCTTGTTCAGGATATTTTTTCGTAAAACTATCGAACAAGAGGCATCTAAGATCACCGATGCACTCTGCTCCAACTTCCTCTTATTGGTCAAAATATCCCTCAAAAAAACTTTGCATATCATGGCATTTGGGACAACACTTCCATAAAAAGGAATGTTGATGTGCAATTACTTGAATATACACAAGAACTTCTTGTATTGCTCATCATTTTTGATCGTCCTTCAACCTTGAAGGATAAAGGGATTCTTGAGCTTTGTAAGGTGGCAGTGCCACCTCCTTCTCTTTGTTTACTCTCTCATCAACCTCCACGACGTTGGGTGTTTCAACATTGGTCTTCTAACTTGGAAGCCTACCTTCAACCTCACGATGACTTCTTAAAGTGATTGCCTGCACATGTTCTCTTGGATTGGTTTTGGTGTTACTAGGTAAGCTTCCTTGTGGCCTGTCCGATAACGACTTTGCAATTTGACCCACTTGATTTTCTAGATTGTGCAATGACGTGGGTGGTTGCGAAGTATAGCTTCCACCGATTGGAATCTTGTATCCGATGATTAGACGAATCATGTCAAAGCTTTCTCTAAGTCTGTCATTCAGGTCTCCAAGCCTGAAACTCGATTCTCCATGTTTGGGGTTTATTGTTGTTGTTGGAAACCCGTTGGTGCCATGGCTTTTTGTTGCCTTTGGTTATTCCAAGAATAGTTAGGGGTGGCTTCTCCACCCTTGGTTGTAGGTGTTGCTATAAGGATTACATTGGCCTCTTCCAGAATTGCCCACAAAGTTTACTTGTTCAGTTTGGGCTGAAGTATCAATTAAAATAGGATAATCATACAACTTGTGATTGCGGCTACCCTTGGTGTAGTCAATGTATCCAATTTCTTAATTAATGCCTTTACTTGGGCTACCAAAGATGTAACTGCATCAATTTCATGGAGTCCGCCCACTTTCTTCCTTTCTCTTGCATTGCATTGGTAGCTATTCAAGCCCATTTCTTCAATCACTTGCCGGGCTTCTATGGGAGTCTTGTTTCACATTGTACCTCCTGCGGCGGCATCTAGAAGTTGTTTATTGCTTGAGCTCAACCCGTTATAAAATGTATTAATGATTATCCACTCAGGGGAACCCATGTTGTGGACACTTCCGCTAAAAGGTCTTTGAATCATTCCCAAGTCTCTGACAAAGTTTTAAGTTCCATCTAAACAAATAAAGATATCTCATTAATAAGCTTTGCCAATTTTCCCGGAGGGAAGTATCTTGCAAGGAAAGCTTCAACCATTTCGTTCCATGTTGTGATGGAAGCTCTTGGTAATGAATGAAGCCATTGTTTGGCCCTTCCTTTTAAAGAGAATAGGAAAGCCCTCAATTGAATTACATCATCGAAACCCCATTCATCTTCAACATGTCGCGAGACTTCAAGGAAGTTCTCAATATGATTGTTCGGATCTTCATCGGCTAACCCAATAAATTGTGGAGACTGTTGAACCATCTAAATAAAGGCCGGCTTTAACATAAAGTTATGGGCTGCTACTGGTAGCCTCCTAATGCTTGATTGTGTCCCATAAATAGTGTGGCTAACAAAATCTGAAAGAGTTCTTTGTTAGCACTCTTGTTCAGCCATGTTTTCAGATCCTTCACCCTCTATTTCAGCTGAATGATTCTGTTCTTGCACAAGTTCTTTACCCGTTCTATGAAGTTTTCATTCTAGTTCAGGATCTCCTTCAACCAATGTTGAAGGGTTCCCTAAGATCATAATTTGGAGCTGCTACAAAAGAAAGAAAACAAATCAGAATGATGACAGAATAGGAAAAGGTGAAATAGAATAAACAATGAATAGCTAAATAGCAAAGTGCAAAGTGTTTCCAAAACACCTATTCCCTAGCAACGGTGCCAAAAACTTGATGACGCCCGTTGCATGTGACCCACAAGTGCACGGGTTTGTCGAAGTAATAAATCCCAAGTGAGTGGGTTATCGTACCCACAGGGAATTGTGAATAGAAACACACTGATTGCTACTTAACTAAGTGAAGATGAAACAATAATAGCGTGGATAAAAATCAATGTGAACAAGACTAATGAAAATAAGAAAGCGAGGCATGATAAAATGCGAGGAAAGGCAATCGATATAAAGTGGGGCAATTGGACATTGCTCCCCCTAGGGTTATTGATTCAAGTGCAAGATCAACTATTATGTCTCCTAACTAATGCTTAATGAGTCATGGAAATTGATAAGTGCTTGTGCGATATGAATGCGAAGCGTTCATTCCTTATGTTGAGCATTACTTTCCTCTGTTTTCAACATTAATATGTGTGTTTTATGTTACTTTTACGCAGGTGGGGTTGTGAGGCCGAGTATGAAGGAAATGGGCCAATGTGGATCATAATGCACCTATTTTGGAGGAGATCTTGTTAAGGTTCAAACGCGAAGACATAGGTCAGGTGTGAGATGCTAGAGTGTGTGCCAAACTCCTCGCAATCGAGTGAGCACATCTATTTGGAGGGACACAAAGGCGAGTCACGCTCGAGCATTCGACTTATGCATATAAGAACAAGAGCCCCCGCCAACATGTACATCATTGAAGAAGCAAGTGATTTCACGACGTGAATGTGTGCCCGTTATGCTACTCCCCGATGAAAGTATGGAAATGGGAAGTTAATCGTGTCGAAGGTCGTAGCGAGCAATGTAGCAATTACTCGTAGCAACACTGCTCACGCACGGCCGAGAAATCGAGAAACAGAGAATCCACACGGGCGTGTGAAATTATCCACGCCTGTGGAAGATTCACGACGGGCGTGTATCGTCCCACGCCCTGTGAGTTGCCCGATTCCAACCCTATTTAAAAGCCGATTCACCTCGATTTTGGTATTCTTTTCTCCATCTTTTCCCACAACTTGTGAGAGGACTTGAGCTAGGGTTTTCGAGGGGTATTGGACAAGGTTTTGGAGAAGTTCCGTAGCTCACGACATCGTGATTCCATTAGGAAGAAGGTTGGTAGGGGAGCTCGATCGAGGCGTATCCTATACCGGACTGAAGGAATCTTTGACGACTGAGTGAGGACTCTCCACAAGACCATCGACACGACCATCGAGGGGGTTTCTTTATGGATTCATTGCTTTTACATTAGATTTCTTTGATTGTATTAAGCTCCATGGAGAGCTAAACCCCTAGTGGGTACTTGGATGATTGTGAACCCTAGGATGTATTCGTTTTCATTGAACTTCTTTATTATGCTTTCAATAAATTGATGTTTATTGTGAGTTCCAACCTTTGAATGCTTGATTGTATGAACATTTTCCCCTAGAGTGACACTAGGGTTGAGAGTTCTTGTTGGTAACCCTTGTGAGTGAGTGACACACCACTAGCGTTAGACAAAGCTAGGTTGGAGAGGATTGAGAGGGTGAGTCGAGAGTGCAGGGAGCGTCCCCTTTCCCTCCGGCGTGATAGATTCTACCTCCGTTCCTCGGAGTTCTTTGCGGCCATAATGGAGTGAATGGTCTAAGGGATGAACCTACGCTGGGGCCTAGTTGCGCGTGCAATGGAGTGAAGCGTTGAGAGGATCTTAGTATCTAGGGCTTAATTGTGGCTAGGGACCTTCCATCTGGACCAAAGGGGTAGGTCTATATTTAGGAAGAGATTTATCACTTGGAATCCCTAGAGCTCATTGCAACTCTATCGAGAGTGCGAGGTGTTGAGATTGTTCGATTTCTCCTCCGGGACATGTATAGAATTAGGCATAGTTGACCTTAGATTTGGGACTATGTATGTAAAGATTTCCACGACTCACCATTGCATTAATTAAAAAGCATAATAGAGAGTTCTTGCACTTGAAGCGATCATCCTAGATGAAGCATTATCCGAGTACCGCATTCTTTATCGATTGCCTTACCCTCTTCTTACTTTTGCTCTTTCACTTGTTGTTTTTTTGTTGAGAATTGAATCAATTTCACACTTATCACTATTGATATTCCACATAGCTAAGAATCAAAATTAAGTATTTTTCACTCTCTACTCCCCCGTGGATTCGACCCCGCTCACCCGGGATTATTACTTTGACAAGCCCGTGCACTTGCAGGATATAAGCAAGGGGACCTTGTCAGAAATCCTAAACTACATGGTCTCAAACCTAAAGTCAACCATGACTATCCCTACACTATGTCCAAGCGAAGAAATTGCTCAATCTCAACACCTCACACTGTGTATAGTTATAAGAAACTCTAGGGATTTCAAGTGATAAACCCTATTCCTATATGTTGATCAAACCCTTTGGTCCAGGTGAAAGACCCCTGGGCACAATTAAGCCCCAGATACTAAGGATAATTTCAACGCTTCACTCTATTGCTCACACAACTAAGCCCCAGCGGAGTTCCTTTCTTAATACTTCACTCTATTGTGACCGCAAAGAATTCTAGGAACATGGAGGTAGGATAAATCACACTAGAGGAGAAAGTGGACGCTCCACTACCTCTCGACTCACCCTCTCAATCCTCTATAATCTAGCATTGTCTAACCCTCACGTTGTGTCACTCATTTACAAAGGCTACCAAGATGGACTCTCAATCCTATTGTCAGTCTAGGGAAGAAATCATTCAACAAGCATTTAACATTGGAACTCAATTAAAGACATCAATTAAGGAAAACATAATTAAAGGTCAATGAAACAATAATATCCTATGGTTTACAAGTCCAAGTGCCCACAAGCTGGATTACCTCTCCATGAAGCAAGATACAATCAATAATAAAATCGAAATTAAAAACATGTATTTCATAAGAAAACCCCCTCTGCATTCATGTTGATGGTCTTGTGGAGTAGCCTCATCCTCTCCAAGGGCCCTCTTGTCAAGCCTAGGGACACACCTCACCCGGATCGGTCGACTTGAAAGCTCCCCAAATAACTATCTTCCAAGAGAAACTCGTTGTCAAAAGCCGTAGGACCACTCCAAAACCATTGCTAAAGTCCCTTTAACCCTAGCCGTAGGCCTCCCAAAAGTTGGAGAAAAGATGGAGAGAAGGATGAAACATGGATTCTGACAACGTCCCTTGCGTATGTCCCGCAAGTGCATGGGTTTGTCGAGTAATAAAATCCCAGGTGAGTGGGTATTGTATCCACAGTGTGTAGGGAATAAAAATACTTAAATTATTTCTTAACCAAGTAAAAGATGAATAATGAGTTTGTTAACAAGATGAAATGTAAACAAGAATAAAACTGACAGGAAAGAAAAGCACAAGTAAAAGGGAGGTAAGGTAATCGATATAAATGGGGTACTCGGATATTGTTCCACCTAGGATGATCATTTCAAGTGTAAAACCCTCTATTATGCTTCCTAACTAATTCATTAATGAGTCGGGGAGATCCTTCAATACATGGTCCCAAATCTAAGGTCAACCATGCTTGACTCTATACATGTCCCGGAGGAGAAATCGAACAATCTCAACACCTCGCAGTCGTACATAATCGTAATTAGTTCTAGGGATTCCAAGCGATAAATCCTCTTCCTAGATATAGACCTAACCCTTTAGTCCAGTTGGAAGGTCCCTAGTCACAATTAAACCCTAGGTGTTAAATCACTTCAATGTTTTACTCCATTGCCTCTATAACTAAGCCCCAGCGGAAGGTCATCCCATAGCCCATTCATTCTACCATGACCGTAACGAACTCGAGGAAATAGAGGTAGGAGAAACCACATCGAAGGGGAAAGGGGATGCTCCGCTACCTCTCCACTCACCCTCTCAACCCTCTCCAATCTAGCTTTGTCTAACTCTCGTGGTGTGTCACTCACTCACAAGGGTTACCAATAAGAACTCGTAACCCTAGTGTCACCCTATAGGAGTATTCATTCAATCAAGCATTCAAGATTGGAACTCAATTAAATCATCGATTAATGAAAACATAAAAAAAGGTTTAATGAAACAAATACATCGTAGGGTTCACAAATCCAAGTACCCACTGGGGGTTTAGCTCTCAATGGAGCTAGTTACAATCAATAATGAAATCCAATTTAAAAGCTCTCCCACTAGGATACACCTCGCCCGGATCGGTCGGAAAGAAAAGCTCTCCCACTAACCTTCTTATAAATCCCTTGCCAATATCTCTCAAAACCCTAGCCTCAGCCTTCTCTCAAGTTGGGGAAAATATGGAGAAAAGAATACTGAAATCGGGGCTGAAATTGGCTTTAAATAGGGCTAGAATCGGGCATCCACATGCCCCTGTGCATTCTGCACACAGGCCTGTGGAAATTCCGCACGGGCGTGGATAATTTCCACACGCCCGTGTGGATTCTCGAACTTCACTTTTTCGACCCGATCGTGAATAGCACCTGCTATAGTCATCGGCCCCGAAACACTCTCGAATCTATTCTTTCATCGAGGTAACTTAAAGCGGGCACACATTTACATCGTAGATTGCTTTGCTTATTCAATAAAGCGGCTTTTATTAGTGAAGATCTTGCTATCAATGCACAAGCCAGGATACTCGAATGTGACTGTCCTTGTGCCCCTCCAAACCATTGTGTTAACTTGAATACAAGGAGGTTGGCACACATTCTTGCATCTTCGACACGACTTATGTCTTCGAGTTTGAACCTTGTGAAGATTTTCTCCAAATAGTGCATTCACGATTTACATTGGCTTCTTTGTCTACCATTCGGCTTTACAAGCCTATATGCATGAAAGTAATGTAAATGCACACATATTAGCCCTAAAACCTGATAAAAGTAATGCTCATCTTAAGGAAAGAACACTTCGCATTCTTATCACACAAGCACTTATTAGATTCCCAAATCTTTACAAGTCACGGCTTTATAAAACAGGTCGGAATCGGGCATCCACACTTTTCATCGAGGCAACATAAATGGGCTACGTTTATGTCGTAGGTCGCATCACTTCTTCAATAAAATGCCATATTGGTGAAGATCTTGCTAACATTGCACAAGTCGGAATACGCAAATGTGACTGCCTTTGTGCCCCTCCAAACAATGTAGTTGCTTGAGCGCATAGAGGTTGGCACACATTCATGTATCTTCGATCACAATTTGTGTCTTCACATTTGTTAACTCTAAGACTTCATCAACAAAGTACAATCGTAATCTACTCTGGCTTTTTTCTTTCATATTTGGCTTCACAACCCTTCATGCACGAAAGTTCACAAATACGCATGTATTAGTGCTAAAATCTGATAAATGTAATGCTCATCATAAGAAAAAAATACTTTGTATTACTAATACACAAGCACTTATCACTGACCCTTCACCTTCTACTTCAGCTTGATTTGTCTGTTCTTGCACAGGTCATAACCTGGAGCTGATAAACAAATCAGAATGATGGAAGAATACAAAAGTGTGAAATAGAATAAATATTGAATAGTTAAAATATGAAAGTGCAAAGTGCTTCTAAAGCACATATTCCCCAGCAACGGTGCCAAAAACTGGAAAATCGCCCTTTTGTTTATGTAGCACAAGTGCACGGGTTTGTCGAAGTAATAATACCCCGGTGAGTGGGTAGTCGAATCCATAATGAATAGTGATTAAAAACACAAAGATTGCTACTTAACTAGAATGAAGATGAATCGATAATTATGTCAATAAGAATCAATGCAAATAAAAATAAGAAAAAAAGAAGGAGCAAATAAAAATAGGAGAGACAATCGACGATAATTGGGGCACCCGGACATTGCTCACCCGAGAACTATTGTTTTAAGGGCAAGAACAATCATTCTATTTGTCATGGAGATCCTTAAACACACGGTCCCAAACCTTAAGGTCAACCGTGACTAACCTTACACTATGCCCCGGTGGAGAGATATCTCAGTCTCGATATCTCACACTATGCTAGGTTACTTTAGGCTCTAGGGATTCCAACTGATAAACCCTATTTCCTAAAATAGATCTAACCCAGAGGTCCAAGCGAAATACTTCTAGTCACAATTAAGCCACAGATATTAAGGATTACTTTAATGCTTCACACTGTTGGTTATGCAACTAAGCCCAGCGGAGTTTGTCTCTTAGCACTTCACTCTATTGTGACTGCAAAGAACTCTTAGAACATGGAGGTAGGATAAATAACACTTGAAGGGAAAGGAGACACTCCGCTATCTCTCGACTCATCCTCTCAACCCTCTCTAATCAAGCATTGTCTAACCCTCATGGTGTCTCACTCATCCACAAGGATCACCAAAATGGATTCTCAACCCCTAGTGTCACTCTAAGGGAAAAATCAACTCAATAAGCGTCCCAAGATTGGAACTCAATGAAAACATCAAAGAAGCATAATAAAAAGTTTAAAAGAAACAACATTATCCACTAGGGGTTAGCTCTCCATGGAGAAAAAAATACAATCAATAATGAAATCGAAAGCAAAAAGATGCAATCCATCAATAAAACTGCTTGGTGTTTGTGTCTATGGTTTTGTGGAGTGGTTGCGTCTTATCCAATGGTCCCCTCATCAAGCCTAGGGCACACTTCGCCGGATCTGTGTCGATGAAATCTCCCCCAATTACTCTCTTTCGAACGAAACGTGATGCCAAAGGACAAAAACCCCTCCAAAACCTAGCGAAAGTCTCTCCAAAACCTAGCCGTGTGCGCCTCCAAAGGTGGAGAAAAGATAGCTAAATATGGAAAAAAGTATTCTAAAATCAGGTTGAAATCGTGACTTAAATAGGGCTGGAAACGGGCATCCACATGGGTATGTGGAATTTTTCACATGCCCATGTAAATTTCTAGAAAAATATATTTTTCTGTGACTGTGAAACAGTGATACTCTGAGATTTACTACAGTGCGTGCTACAGTAATCCCCTAAAATACTCTTGAATCCACACTTTTTATCGAGGCAACATAAATGAGCACACGTCTACGCTGTAGATTGCATTGTATCTTTAAATAAATGCACATTTGATGACAATCTTGCTAGCTTTGCACAAGTCCAAACACATGAGTGTGCCTACTTTTGTGCCCCTCCAATTTGCATATTTCGTTGAACACCATAGAGGTTGGCATACACTCACATGTTTTTGACCACAACTTGTGTCTTCACATTTGTTCACTCGAAGATTTCATCAACTAAGTGCACTCATAATTTGCTTTGGCTTCTTTTTTCTATATTTGTTTCCACAACCCTACATGCACAAAATAAAACAAATACAGATGCATTAGAGATAAAAATCAAAGAAGATTAATGCTCATCATAAGAAAAGAATAGTTCAAATTGAAGTTTGGACAGTCTCGCTTCCCAGATGTGGGCGCTTTGAGAGAGGTCCAATAAGCGGACGACATGGTAGAGCGAGGTGGGACGAGCTCTTAGCCGTGAGCAGTTGGTGCCGGTTACTATTTATATAGGAGCCCGCGATTTGTATGCTTACTTCAGAGGTACTATCTTCCTTCGAGTTTAACCGATCATATTCTACGTTTAACAATATTGACGCCAAACAATTCCCGAGTATTTGGATGTCACTCCGAGTATAAGCATCACATAATTTTTTTGTTTCGACTTGGATTGTATGACACACCCTTTGTGTGTAACCCATAAGTGCATTGGTTTATCGAAGTAATAATACCCGGTGAGTGGGTAGTCGAATCCATAGTGAATAGAGATCAGAAACATGAAGATTGCTATTTAACTAGGGTGAAGATAAATTAATAGGTGTGTGAACAAAATCAAAATGAAAAGAACTAAAGAAAATAAGAAAGATAGATGCAATAAAATGAGATGAAAGGCAATCGATAGAAAGTGGGGGCATTCGGACATTGCTCCCACTAGGATTATTGCTTCAAGTGCAAGACTAACTATTATGTCTCCTAACTGATGCTTAATAAGTCATGGAAATCCTAAAATATAGGGTCGTAAACCTATGGTCAACAGTGACTAACTCTATGCTATGTCATGGTGTGGAAATCAGCTAGTCTCAACACCGCACACTATGTACAGTTGCAAGAAGCTCTAGGGATTCCAAGTGATAAACCCTATTTCCTAATATAGGTCTAACCCTTTGGTCTAGGCGAAAGATCCCTAGTCACAATGAAGCTCCAGCATAAAGGATTACGTCAACGGTTTACTCCGTTGCTCGCCCAACTAAGCCCTGGCGGAGTTCCTCTCTTAGCACTTCATTCTATTGTGGCCGCAAAGAACTCTTGGCACATGGAGGTAGGATTAATCACAATGAGGGGGAAAGGGCATGCTCCGCTACCTCCTGACTCACCGTCTCAATCCTCTCCAATCTTGCTTTATCTAACCCTCATGGTGTGTCATTCACTCACAAGGATTACAAATGTAGACTCTCAACCCTAGTGTCACTCTAAAGGGAGAAATCATTCAACAAGCATTCAGAAATTAGAACTCAATTAAAGACATCAATTAAAGAAACATAATAAAAAGGTCAATGAAACAATAACATCCTAGGGTTTACAAGTCCAAGTACCCTCTAGGGGTTTAGCTCTCCATGGAGCAAGATATAATCAATAATGAAATCAAAAGTAAAAATGCAATACATAAGTAAAACACCCTCAGTATTTGTGTCGATGGTCTTGTGGAGTAACCTCATCATATTTAAAGGTTCCCTTGTCAAGCCTAGGGCACACCTCTCTAAATCAGTGCCAATGAAAGCTCCCCAAATAACTCTCTTCCAAAGGAATGCGGTGTCGATAGCCGTGAGAACCACTCTAAAAAGCCTTGCCAAAAGCATCTCTAAACCTTAGCGACAGGCCTCTCCAAAGTTAGGGAAAAGATGGAGAATAGATGGAAAATAGGATTTTAAAATTGGTTTGAATCACAGCTTTTTATAGGGCTGGATTCCTCGAATCCACACGGGCATCCGGAATTTTTGATGGGCTCATGTGAATTTGGAGAACTTGGTATTTCAAAGCACTGTGAGCAAGTAACTACTACATTAAATTGCTACAGTACTTGATATAGTACTCTGCCAAAAATACTCCCTAATCCACACTTTCATCAAGGTAACATAAGCCGGCACATGTCTATGTCATAGATCACATCACTTCTTCAATAAGGGATAACATTGATGAAGATCTTGCTATCATTGCACAAGTCAGAATTCGCAGATGTGACTACCTTTGTGCCCTTCCAAATAATGTAATTGATTGAGCACATGAAGGCTGGCACACATTCACGTATCTTCGAGCACAACTTGTGTCTTCATGTTTGTTCACTCCAAGATTCCATTAACAAAGTGCAATCCCAATCAACTTTGGCTTCTTTCTCTATATTTGGCTCCATAAACCCTACATGCATAAAAGTAACACGAATACAAATATATTAGTGCTAAAAATCTAATAAAAAGTAATTATCATCATAAAAAAATAATACTTCAGTATTACAAATACATAAGCACTTATCATTGTACGACTAAGCTTTTACTAACGTGAAGAGTACGATCGATTATTGACCGACTGTCCTAGTAGTTTGACTCCTCAGAGAGCATACAGGACCTTATGTGGCCATGGTTAGTACGAGCCAGAAGTGTCGAAGGTTACAAGCTTCTTTCGAGTCGAGCTACGGATCGGTGAGTAGCCGCGGTGATAGTAGCGTAGTTTTGAGCGGATAGGGAGTTATTTTTACTTACACTCTATGGTACAAAAGCGAGAAACTACATCTTAGGCACATTGTTGTGGAGTATCTAAGACATCATGCCCAGACTACGAGAATAGGGATGATCTTCTCGAGTCTATACATCACCGGACTCATCATCGGGATCTATTTATTGGATGCTATTCACGGGGCCGAGAATACAATTATACCATCTCCCTTGGCATAGAGACTATGAGACCCGATGGGCATGGTGCATGATATAGAGATGGAGTTTATATGATGAACATGCCCCTACGAGCCGATCGAGGGTAAGGGAGATGCGATCGAGGGTTCTCGACTGCGTGAGGGAGCCACGGGAGGCGCGAGAGTTTAGAGCAGAGGCATCCCCTACAGTACAAGAGCGACATCCAGTGCAGATATTTTCTCCCATTCAAACCTATGATCTATTTGAGAGGCTCGAGAGTGCTGTGGGAGTGTTACAAGCGTAGTCGGGTCGAGGTTTGTGGCACACAAGTCGTGAACTACATAGAGGTGATGACGCATCTCGATACTTTTACATCGATTACTCAAGCAAGACGTGATCTCATCATTTGTGATGAGACCTCACACCCCTCGAGAATCCCTCAAGCACCACCATCAACAACAACGGTAACCCCAAAGCATTATCGAGAGTGCAGTTGAGCTCACGAGTGCGGATACCGAGCGCTTGTTGCATCTTACTTTTAGTTGTTCTTGTTTTTGTATTTTTATTTGTGCATTTCATTTTGGTTTCTCATACATAGAAAGGATCTTCCTTTTCAGTTTATATTTTATTTTTAGTTAGTTTGAGTTGTATTTCATTTTTATATCTTTATATATTCGATTTTGTTTTTGTCGAGCTTCGCTAAACCCCCTTGTGTATACGTGCAAATAGTCTTGTGAGTCTGGAAATTGAGGATTGGTTATTGGCAAGGTCAATGGGATATCCACATAACCGTGTGTGATCCACAACCCATTAGAACTCAATTCTCAATGAATATAGCTCCATCAAATGTACTATTAGGAGTTCAGGGGAGTATTGTTTCAATTGCCCATCTCCACGCATGTTTTGATTTTTATACTTTTTATTGTGCTTGCGTGCGTACATTGAAGGTAATGTACATCCTAAGTGTGGGGGGAAGTGGAAGTCCACATTACGCATGTTCTACACTTTTGGTTTTAATATACATACTCATATAGCCAATGGCGGTACACCTTAGTTGTAGTAGTTATATTCTTATGTTTAGGAGAATTTTTCACATTGAATATTCTCATGCTCTAGTTTTTACCGAATTTTTTTAGGAATTTTTGCTCGACCGACACTTGTTACACTACTCACTCATTAAACCTTCTGGAAACTCAAGTTTGATGTTTAATGGACTAGTTTAATTGTTTCTTGTTATAATTTCTTTGAAAAATATAAGAAAAAAAAAGTTATGTTTGTTGTATTTGTGCATTGGGGCTGGAAAGAGCTACCACCTATGAAGTATGAAGCTACTCTCATAAGTCAGATACTAGTTATGTGCAAATAAGAGAAAGAGCTATCTCATGGGAATGATTGAAGGCTACTACCCTGGTAGAAAGAGCTACCACCTCGAAAGTGTAAAAGCCACCTTAGCGGCACGAGGAAAGGGCTACTTTATAGGATGTGTGAAGCTGCTATAGTCTCTTTTCTTTCTTTTGTACATAAATAAGTACCTTGTACTTAGAACTTTGAGAAGTATACGTTGGTTGGACTTGGAGTGAGTTTTACACACACTTACATGATTTCCGGTTGTTGTCCTTTTTTATTCGAGTTTTTAGCTAGAGCATTGATTTTTCTTATTAGGTGTTGAAATTTTTCATTACTTGTAGAATGCTTCCCTTGCATGCTTTTTTGGTAAACCTAACGCCAAGCACTTCTAATTTTTCCTTCTTATATGCTTTTGATGTTTTATTTTTGCTTGAGAACAAGAAACAGCTTACGTGTGAGGGAGATTGATAATTGCATGTGTATTAGTAATACGAAGTATTCTTTTCTTACATTTAGCATTACATTTATCAGGGTTTATCACTCATTAATAAGTGCTTTTGTATTAGTAATATGAACCATTATTTTCTTACAATGTGCATTACATTTCTCAAATTTTATCGCTCATACATGTGTATTTGTGTTACTTTTGTGCATGTAGTGTTGTGGAGACAAGTATGGAAGAAAGAAGCTAAAGTAGATCATAAATGCATATTACTGATGAAATCTTGGAGTGAACAAATGTGAAGACACAAGTTATCTAAAGTGGAGGGGCACAAAGGTGACTAGTAACACTCATGTGTTCTCACTTGTGCAAAAGTAGCAAGATTGTCGTCAAATGTGATTTTGTTGAAGAAGCAATGCGATCTACCACATGAATGTGTGCCTATTCATGTGCCCTCGATGAAAAGTGTGGATTTGGGAGTATTTTGGCAGAGTACTGTAGCAGGCTAATGTAAGAAATCACTATGGAAAAGTTACTGTGGCAGTCATTGTTCATAGGCCGCATAAAATGAATTCCTGCAGATTCACACGGGCGTGTGAAAATTCCACACGCTCATGTTCTAGCCCTATGTAAGTCGCCATTTTAGCCCATTTTAAGAATATTTTTCTCATCCTTTGCCCATCTCTTAACCATCTTTGGAGGCTCTCGCGGCTAGGGTTTAGAGGGGCTTTCGCAAGGCTTTTGGGGTGGTTCTACAGCTTTCAACACCGCGTTCCTTTAGTAGAAAGTTATTAGGGGAGCTTTCATCAGCATTGATTCAGTAGGGTGTGCCCTAGGATTGACGAGGGAACCTTTGGAGAAGACACGGCCACTCCATAAGACGATCGGCACAAATGCCAAAGGGTTTTACTTATGGATTGCATGCTTTTGCTTTTGATTTCATTATTGATTGTATCTTGCTCCATGGAGAGCTAAACCCCTAGTGGGTACTTGGACTTATAAACACTAGGATGATATTGTTTCTCTGACCTTTCAATTATGTTTCTTTAATTGATGTCTTTGATTGAGTTCTAATCTTGAATGCTTATTGAATGAGTTTTTCCCTTAAAGTCACACTAGGGTTCGAGCCTACATTGGTAATCGGTGTGAGTGGGTGATATACCATGAGGGTTAGACAAAGCAAGATTAGAGGCAGTCGAGATTGTGAGTCAAGAGGTAGCGGAACATCCCCTTTCCCCTTGATTGTGATTTATCCTACCTCCGAGCTCCAAGAGTTCTTTGAGGTCACAATAGAGTCAAGTACTAAGAGAGCAACTCCACTGGGGCTTAGTTGTGTAAGTAGCGAGTGAAGCATTAAGGTAATCCTTAGTGCTACGACTAATTGTGACTTGGGGTCTTTTCGCTTGGACCAAAGGGTTAGATCTATGTTAGGGAATTGGGGTTTATCATTTGCGATCCCCGAGCTTTAAGCAACTTTACACAGTTTGAGATGTTGGGACTGAGCGATTTCTCCACATGGCATAGTGTAGGGTTAGTCATGGTTGACCTTAGGTTTGGGACCGTGTATTTTAGGATATCCACGAATCATTAAGTATTAGTTAGGAGACATAATAGTTGATTTTGCACTTGAAGCAATTGTCCTAGGGGGAGCAATATCCAGGTGCCCCACTTTCTATTGATTGCCTTTTTTCTCATTTTTATAGCATCTCTCTTCCTTCTTCATTCTTTATTTCCATTCTCATTGATTTTGTTCACACCACTATCAATTTATCTTCATTCTAGTTAAATACCAATCTTTGTGTTTCTGATCACTATTCCCTATGGATAAGACTATCCACTCACCAAGGTATTTTTACTTCCACAAACCCATGCACTTGTCGTTCACACGCAAAAGGGTGTTGTCACTCATTCATGTGTATTTATGTTCTTTTATGCATTTAGGGTTGAGGAGACAAGTATGGAAGAAAGGAACCAAAAGTAGATGGTGGATGCATTTTGTTGATGAAATCTTGAATGAACAAACGAGAAGACAGAAGTTGTGCTCAAAGACATTGACAACACTCCTTGCGTATATCCCGCAAGTGCACGGGTTTGTCGAGTAATAAATTCCCAGGTGAATGGGTATCATATTCACAGGGAGTAGGGAGTAAAAATACGTAAATTATTTCTTAACCAAGTGAAGATGAATAATGATTGTGTTGATAAGATGTAATGTAAACAAGAATAAAAGAAGCAAGAAAGAAAAGCACAAGTAAGTAAGAGATAAGGCAATTGATATAAATGAGGTACTCGGATATTATTCCGCCTAGGACAATTGTTTCTTGTGCAAAACCGACTATTATGCCTACTAACTAATGCATTATTGAGTCATGGAAGTCCTTCAATAAACGGTCCCAAATCTAAGGTCAACCATGACTAACTCTATACCATGTCCCGAAGGAGAAATCGAACAATCTCAACATCTCGCACTCGGATAAAATTACATGGAGTTCTAGCGATTCTAAGTGATAAACCCTCTTTCTAGATATAGACCTAACTTTTTGGTCCAGGTGAGAGGTCCCTAGCCACAATTAAGCTCTAGGTGGTAAAATCACTTCAACACTTCACTCCGTTGCTTTGTAACTAAGCCCCAGCGAAAGGTCATCCCTTAGCCCATTCACTCTACTGTGACCACAAAGAGCTCAAGGAAATGGAGGTAGGATAAATCACATGGGACGGGAAAGGGGACGCTCCGCTACCTATCGACTCACCATCTCGACCCTCTCCAATCTAGCTTTGTCTAACCCTCTTGGCGTGCCACTCACTCATAAAGGTTACCAATACCACCTCTAACCCCTAGTGTCACTCGTAGGGAGGATTTAATCAATCAAGCATTCAAGATTTGAACCTAGATAAAACATCAATTAATGAAGGCATAATACAAGGTTTAATGAAACAAATACATCATAGGGTTCACAAAGCCAAGTACCCACTAAGGGGTTTAGCTCTCCATAGAGCTAGTTACAATCAACAATGAAATCGAATGTAAAAACAACTAATCCATAGAAAACCCCCTCGATAGTAATGATGATGGTCTTGTGGAGAAGCCTCATCTCCTCCAAAGGTCCCCATATCCGGCCTAGGGACACACTTCGCAAGATCGGTGTCGGTGAAAGCTCTCCCAATAACCTTTTTTTCCAAGTGGAGCGTGATGTAGAAGCTGAAAAACCTCTCCAAAAACCCCTGCCAATACCTCTCAAAAACCATAGACGCAGCCCCCTCTCAAAGTTGGGGAAAAAGAATGGAGAAAAAAGAATGCTGAAATTGGGGCTGAATCACAGCTGAAATAGGGCTGGAATCGGTCATCCACTCACCCTTCCGGATTTGCCACACGAGTCTATGGAATTTCCACACACCCGTGTGGAATCTCTGGTATACTCTTTTTTAGTCAGTTATGAATATTGCCCGCTACATTAATTTGCTGCAGTACTCTGCTACAGTACCTGCCCCGAAACACTCTCGAATCTGTGTTTTCATTGAGGTAACATCAACGGGCACACGTTTACATCATAGACCGCTTTGCTCTTTCAATAACCGGCTTCCTTGGTGAAGATCTTGCTATCAGTACACAAGCCGGGATACTCGAATGTGGCTACCTTTGTGCCCCTCCAAATCATTTTGCTAGCTTGAATACATAGAGATTGGCACATATTCTCGCATCTTTAACCCGACTTATGTCTTAGCGTTTGACCCTTTTCAAGATTTCCTCCAAAAAGTGTGTTCATAATCTACATTGACTTCTTTCTTTATCATTTGACTTCACAACCCTATATGCATGAATGTAACACAAAGGCACAAGTATTAGCGCCAAAACCTGATAAAAATAATGCTCATCATAAGGGAAGAACACTTTGCATTCTTATCACAGAAGCACTTGTCAGACATGTGAGTGTGTGCCAACCTCCATTGTGCTTAAGCGAATATATAGTTTGGAGGGGCACAAATGTAGTCACACTCGTGTGTTCTGACTTGTGCAATACTAGCAAGATCTTTGTCAATGTGATTTTATTAAAGATGCAACGTGATCTACTGGATGGATGTGTGCCCATTCATGTGGCCTCGATGATAAGTGTGGATTAGGGAGTATTTGGGTGAAACACTGTAGCAGTTTATTGTAACAAATCACTATAGTAGAATTACTATAGTAGTTATTGGCTAAGGTTTGGAGAGGCTTTGGCTAGGTTTTCGGAGTTGTTCTATGGCTTTCGACACCGCATTCCTTTGGAAGATAGATATTAGGCTAGCTTTCATAGTCATCGATTTAGCGAGGTGTGCCCTAGGCTTGGCAAGGGAATCTTTGGAGAAGATGAGTCTGCTTCACAAGATCATTGATAAGTGCTTCTGCGATATGAATGCAAAGTGTTCATTCCTTATGTTGAGCATTACTTTTCTCAAGTTTTTACACTAATATGGATGTTTTTATGTTACTTTTATGCAGGTAGGGTTGTGAGGCCGAGTATGAAGGAAATAGGCAAATGTGGATCATAATGCACCTATTTTGGAGAAAATCTTGCTAAGGGTCAAACGCGAAGACATAGGTCAGGTGTGAGATGCTAGAGTATATGCCAACCTCCTCGCATTCGTGTGAGCACATCCATTTGAGGGGCACAAAGGCAGTCACACTCGAGCATTCTGACTTATGCACATAAGAACAAGAGCTCCACCAACATGCATATCATTGAAGAAGCAAGTGATTCACGACGTAAACGTGTGCCCGTTTGTGTTACCCCGATGAAAATATGGGATTGGGAAGTTATTCAGGTCGAAGACTGTAGAAGAGCGCTGTAGCATGTACTATAGCAGCACTGTTCACAGCTGGCCGAGAACTCAGAGAAACAGATAATCCACACGGGCGTGTGGAAATTATCCACGGCCGTGTGGAAATTCTGCACGGGAGCGTGTACCATCCACGGCCGTGGAGTCGCCCGATTCCAGCCCTATTTAAAGCCGATTCAGCCACGATTTTGGTATTCTTTTCTCCATTCTTTCCCCAACTTGAGAGAGGGCTTCGGCTAGGGTTTTGGGGGGTATTGTCTAGGGTTTTGGAGAGGTTCTACAGCTCCGACATCGCGTGTTGTTTGGAAGAAGGTTATTGGGAGAGCTTACGTCGGCATCGATCCGGCGAGGTGTATCCTAGGCGGACAAAGGATCCCTTACGGCGAGTAGAGGACTCTCCACAAGACCATCGACCACGACTATTGAGGGGTTTCTTTACGGATTCATTGCTTTTTACATTCGATTTCTTTTGATTGTACTTTAGCTCCATGGAGAGCTAAACCCCTAGTGGGTACTTGGGTGATTGTGAACCCTAGGATGTATTCGTTTCTTTGATCTTCTTTGTTATGCTTTCAATAAATTGATGTTTATTATGATTTCCAACCTTGACTGCTTGATTGTATGAACATTTCCCCTAGAGTGACACTAGGATTGAGAGTTCTTGGTGGTAACCTTGTGAGTGAGTGACACAGCACGAGCGTTAGACAAAGCTAGGTTGGAGAGGGTTGAGAGGGTGAGTCGAGAGGTACAGGAGCGTCCCCTTTCCCCTTCGACATGATAGATTCTACCTCTGTTCCTCAAGTTCTTTGCGGCCATAATAGAGTGAATGGTCTAAGGGATGAATCTCCGCTGGGGCTTAGTTGCGCGTGCAACGAAGTGAAGCGTTGTGAGGATCTTAGTATCTAGGGCTTAATTGTGGTTAGGGACCTTCCGCCTGGACCAAAGGGTTAGGTCTATAATCAAGAAGAGATTTATCACCTGGACTCCCTAGAGCTCATTGCAACTTTATTCGAGTGCGAGGTTGAGAGGTTATTTAATCTCTCTTGCGGGACATGAATAGAGTTAGGCATAGTTGACCTTAGATTTGGGACTATGTATGTAAGGATTTTCACGACTCACCATTGCATTGATTAGGAAGCATAATAGAGAGTTCTTGCACTTGAAGTGATTATCCTAGGTGAAGCATCATCCGAGTACCCCATCTTTATCGATTGCCTTACCTCATCCTTACTTTTGCTCTCTTACTTGTTGTTTTTAATTGTTGAGAATTGAATCAATATCACACTTATCATTTTTGATATTCCACATATCTAAGAATCGAATTAAGTGTCTTTACTCCCTACTCCCTGTGGATTCGATACCTGCTCACCCGGGATTATTACTTTGACAAACCCGTGTACTTGCGGGATATACGCAAGGGGAGCTTGTCAATCATCGATATGGACTACAAGGCGGTTTTACTTATGGATTACATGATTTTACAGTCGATTTTACTAGTGATTATATCTTACTCCATGGAGAGCTAAATCCCTAGTGGGTGCTAAGACTTTTAAACTGTAGGAAGATTTTTATTCATTAACCTTCCAGTATGTTTATTTAATTGATGTTTTTAATTGAGTTCCAATCTTGAATGCTCGTTGAATTAATTTTCCCTTAGAGTAACACTAGGCTTGAGAGTCTATCTTGGTAATCCTTGTGGATGAGTAACACACCATGAGCATTAGACAAAGCTAGATTGGAGAGGATTGAGAGGGTGAGTCGAGAGGTAGCGGAATGTCCCCTTTCCCTTCTAATATGATTTATCCTACCTCCATGTTCCAAGAGTTATTTGCGGTCATGATAGAGTGAAGTGCTAAGAGATGAACTCCACTGGGGCTTAGTTGTGCAAGCAAACAGAGTGAAAACGTTGAAGTAATCCTTAGCGCTAGGGCTTAATCATGACCAGGGGTCTTTCGCCTGGACCAAAAGATTAGATCTATACTAGGAAATAGGGTTTATCTTTGGAGTCCCTAGAGTTTCTTGCACCCGACACAGTGTGAGGTGTCGAGAGTACTCCTTTCTGCCGGGCATAGTGTAGGGTTAGTCATGGTTGACCTTAGGTTTGGGACTGTGTGTTATAGGATTTCCATGACTCACTAAACATCAGTTAGGAGACATAATGATTCATCTCGCACTTGAAACAATAGTCCTAGGGAAAGCAATGTTCGGGTGCCCCACTTTCAATCGATTGCCTCTCCTATTATACTCTTACGTCCCTTTCTTAGTTTCTTTTATTTCTATTTACGTTGATATCATTTACACCACTCTTGAATCATCTTCATTATAACTAAATAGCAATTCTTGTGTTTTTTATCACTATTCCTTATGGATATGACTACCCACTCACTAGAGTATTTTATTACTTCAAGTACCCGGGCACTTGCGGTACACACACCCAAAGGGGTGTCAGATATACTTGATCGTATAAAACCTTTGTCTACCAGATCTTGTAACTGAGTCTTCAACTCTCTTAGATCTACTGCCGCAATCCTATCGGGTGGTATAGAAATAGGAGTCGTACCCGGTAGTAAGTCTATAGAAAACTCTATCTCTCCGTCTAGTGGTAAACCTAGTATTTCTTTTAAGGAAAAATCTAGAAACTCCCTCACCACGGCATCTTTTCTAAAAGCTGGCTCCTTAACTCTTGTGTCTACCACATGAGTGAAAAAAACACGAGGCAACCTTTGCTACCAGCTTTTCCAGCTTCCAAGGATCAAATCAAACATGAATACAAAGTTATTCCCTCACCTTTGACACCCCTGTAGGTCCTGAGGACCCAAGAAAAGTCACTTCCTTCTTGAAACAATAAATGGAAGCATGATGCCTATCCAACCAATCCTTACCAAGGATGGCATTAAAATCCTTGATCTCCAAAGGAATCAAGTCTGCCTTCAACTCCACTCCACAAACTATCATAGGGCATTACTTAAATACCAAACTCATGACTACCTCCTCATCAACAGGGGTTTATATCATCAACTCACCCACTAAGTGAAAACGGGTACTATCGTCATGACATGCAAATGCAATGCTAATAAAAAAATGCTCTGACCTAGAATTAATCAATGAATAAGCATCATGCTTAAAAATAGATAGTGTACCTATGATCACATTAGGCCTACATTCAACCTCTTCCTCTATCATAGAAAAAACTCATGTATGGTCTATGGTCTGTGGACGCTAATGACCTAGCTGTGAAGTGTTACTGGCAGCTCTTAACTAGGTAGTAGCTGGAGTAGATGTTATTGGTTATGGACACTTGGACTGATTAGGATGGCGTTGAGATGATGGTGTAGATCCACCCTGTCCTAGCTCTAGACAAGTTGATCCCAAGTGTCCAGTTTGACAACATTGGAATCATTTGCGAGGCGCCTGACACTACCCTTTGTCAGACTTCCCCCTGTTCCAACACATAATACTTGTTTCTGGACCTCTAACACTAGGAGCACTATGAGAACATGAGAATTTACACTAGTTACCACTCTAAGATAGTGGCGGTCTAGCAGGGTGCGAGCGAGTGCCCCTAGAGGAACCTTCAATCCTGCTCTTCTTGGAAGGTTGGCCCATCTCCATGCTTCTTCTCTTACCAATATTCTCTTGAACTCTATTGCTTCTCTAACCAACTACTCTGCCCTCAAAGCTAACTATACCACCTCCTTAAAGTTTTTGCTTGCTTTGTGACTATCAGGTCTTTCTCTAATGCCCAAATTCAAACCAACTTCAAATTTAGAACAAAAACCTCCCTCAGTAGGTGCGAACTCCGGAACAAAATTAGCCAAATCCTTCAACTCTATCTCATATTTTGTAACTGTCTTGTTTCCCTAAACTAGTCTCATAAATTCATGCCTTTTCTGGTCACAATGAAATCGGGTGTAATATTCTTCATCAAATTCTCGCAAGAAGTCTGACTAAGTAACCCGCCCAAATGATCTTCTCTTCAAACTTTCCCACCAAATTCGAGCTCTACCATCTAACAGCCTAGTAGCAAACTAGTAAATCCCACTCACAAACACCCGAGTGTTACTTCTCCACCAGCTCTTTCCCCTTGTTTGAAGTCTCACCTCCTAGAAGCATTTAAACAACTAAAACAAGCAATGAAACCTCATCAATGACTTGATCAATTGAAATAAAGAACTAGGCTCAAAATAGGAAAATGAGGGCTGATAAGTGCTTGTGTATTAGTAATACAAAGTAATATTTTCTTAAGATGTGCATTGCTTTTATCAGGTTTTAGTGCTAATACTTGTGGATTTGTGTTCTTTTGCGCATGTAGGGTGGTGAAGCTATGTTTTGAGAGAAGAAGCCAAAAGTAGATCGTAAATGCACTATTTGGGGAGAATCTTGGAATGAATAAATGCGAAGACATAAGTGGGGCCCTAAGATACGTGAATGTGTGTCAACCTCCAGGTATTCAAGCCATTACAATGAGTTGGAGGGACACGAAGGCAGTCACATTTGCTTATCCTGACTTGTGCATTAATACAAGATCTTTACCAATGAGGCTTTTGATTGAAGAAGAATTGTGATCTACGGTATAAACGTGTGCTTATTTATATTGCCTAGATGAAAAATGTGGATTTGGGAGTGTTTCGGTGGAGTACTGTAGAAAATCACTATAGCAGGACTTTGTAACAATTACTGTTCACAGCTTGCTGAAAATCAAATTTCCAGACAATCCACACGGGCGTGTGGAAATTCCACACGCCCATGTGGCAAATCAATAGGATCGTGTGGATGCCCGATTCCAGCCCTTTTTAAGCCGTGATTTAGCCCAATTTTGGTAATCTTCTTTCCCTTTTCTCTCCAACTTTTATCCATCTTTTGAGAGGCCGTCAGCTAGGGTTTTGAAAGGCTTTTGGCACGTGTTTAGAGTGGTTCTCTGGATTTGACATTGCACTTCACTTGGAAGAAGGTTATTGGGGGAGCTTTCGTCAGCACTGATCTGGCGAGGTGTGCCCTAGGCCGGATAAGAGGACCTTTGGAGAAGACGAGGCTACTCCATAGGACCATCGACACGAATACCAATTGGGTTTTCCTATGGATTGCTTATCTTTACTTTCGATTTTTTTGGTAATTGTCTTGTGCTCCATAGAGAGCCCCCCTAGTGGGTACTTGGATTTTGTAAACCCTAGGATGTTATTATTTCTTTGACCTTCCATTATGCTTTCCTTAATTGATGTTTTTAATTAAGTTCCAATCTTGAATGCTTGTTGAATGCTTTCTACCCTAGAGTGACACTAGGGGTGAGAGTTAATATTGGTAATCTTTGTGGAGTGTCCCCTTTCTTCTCCGATGTGATTTATCCTACCACCATTTTCTAGAGCTCTTTACGGTTACAATAGGGTGAAGTGCTAAGGGATGAACTCTGCTGGGGCTTAATTGTGCTAGCAACAAAGTGAAACGTTGAAGTGACTTTAGTATCTGGGGCTTAATTGTAACTAGGGGTCTTTCGCCTAGACCAAAGGATTAGATCTACACATAGGAATAGGGTTTATCACTTGGAATCCCTAGAACTCCATGCAACCTCGTGCAGAGTGAGGTGGTTAGACTGAGTGATTTCTCCACCGGGACATAGTGTAGGGTTAGTCATCGTTGACCTTAGGTTTAGGACCGTGTGTGTTAGGATTTTCCACGACTCATTAAGCATTAATTAGGAAGTATAATGGTAGGTCTTGCACTTGAAGCATAAGTCCTAGCGTGAGCATTGTCCGAGTACGCCACTTCTATCGAATGCCTTACCTCTTACTTACTTGTGCCTCTCATTCTTATTTCTTTTATTTCTATTTACATCACATCTTATCAACACAATCATTATCCATCTTCACATGGTTAAGTAGCAATTTAGGTATTTTTATTCCCTACTCTCTGTGGATACGATAGCCCATTCACATGGGATTTATTACTTCGACAATCCTGTACACTTGTGGGTCACATGAAAGGGGCATTTTCAAGTTTTTGGCACTATTGCCGAGGAGTAGGCATTTAGAGATACTTTACACTTTGCTATCTTAACTATTCATTCATTCATTCTATTTCATATCTTCTTATTTTTAACATCGTTCGACTTGTTTTCTTTTATTTTTGATGCACCTCCGAGTTATGATCTAAGGGAACCCTTTAATATTGATTAAAGATGATCTTGATCTTGAATGTACACTCAGAAGAAGGGGTAAAGAACCTATACAAGAACCGTCGAATGTAGTCGAAGTGGAAATTGAAGGATCTGACAACATGGCAGAATAGAATGAACAATAAAGAACACTCTCTGATTACACCAAACCGTCAGTATTGGGGACACAATCTAGCATTGTGTGGGCCCCAATCATAACTCAGAATTTTGAGCTAAAGCCGACATTCATCCACATGTTACAGCTGTCCGCACAGTTCAATGGTTTGGCCAATGAGGATCCAAACAGTCACAAAGAATTTCTTGGAAATGTGTGATATTCTCAAGATCAATGGTGTTACAGATGATGCCATCAAGTTGAGAGCTTTCCCATTTTCCTTAAAGGGGAGAGCGAAGCAGTAGCTACACTCATTACCTCGAGCATCGATCACTACATGAGAGGAGGTGGTAGAAGCTTTTCTTTCCCATTATTTCCCTCCCGGAAAATCTACAAAGCTTAGGAATGAGATCTTATCCTTTGTCCAAATGGAATTGGAGTCTCTATTCGAGACATGATAAAGGCTCAAGGAACTCCTGTGAAAATGTCCTCGACATGGGTTTCCAAAGTGGATGATCATTCAGACTTTTTATAATGGATTGAACCTAAGTACAAGACAGTTACTTGATGCAGCGGAAGGAGGCACCTTAGGTAGCAAGACCCTTGAAGAAGTCCGATAATTAATTGAAGAAATGGGGTTGAACAACAACCAATGGAATGCAAGGGAGAAGAAAAAAGTTGCCGGCATCCATGAGATAGATGCAGTTACATTATTAGCGGCCTAAATGGAGGCATTAAGTAAGAAGTTAGACACCCTAACTTCTCCATGATTGGTGGCTGTAATGAGTTGTGATGGATGTAGAGGGGGATATGCCCCATTCGATTGCCCAATAGCTATTTGTGGTACATCCTCCATTGAGCAAGTTGACTATGTGTGTAACGCAATGAGAAACCAAGGGAATCCTTATAGCAATACCTACAATTTAGGTTGGAGGAACCACCCTAATTTCTCATGGAACAACCAAGGGAAACATAAGGCCACCACACCACAAGGTTTACAACAACAACGAGCCCCAAACATGGAGAATAGAGTTTTCGGGCTTGGAGACCCGGATGTCCAATCTAGGGAAAGCATTGACCTGATTTGTGCAATCATCGGATACACGGTTCCAATTGGTCAAGGCTACACTCGCAATCACACCACTTCATTGCTAATTTAGAAAAAAACAAGTGAGGGCAAATCGCGAAGTCTCTATCAAAGAGACCACAAGGAAGCTTGCCAAGCAATACCAAGACTAATCCAAGAGAACATGTGAAGGCAATCACATTGAGAAGTGCTCATGAGGTTGAGGGTAAGCTTCCAAGTGAAAAAATCAATGTTGAAGCACCTGAGGTCATGGAGATTGAGGAGAGAGCCAACATGATGTGGAACCCCCACCTTACTAGCCAAGAATCCCTTATCCTTTAAGATTGAAGAACGCCAAAATGATGAGCAACACAAGAAGTTCTTGGGTCTATTTAAGTAATTGCACATCAACATTCCTTTTATAGAGCCATTGTCTCAAATGCCTCAGTACGCTAAGTTCTTAAAAGATCTTTTCACCAACAAGAAGAAATTAGAAGAGAGTGCATCAGTGATCTTAGATGCCTCTTCTACTGGCGATGTTGTAAAAAGAATTTGTCGAACAAGAAGAAAGACCCCAGAAGCTTTGTGATGCCGTGCAACATTGGCAATTTGGGTGAAGAGATGGCATTGGTGGATTCAGGGGCTAGTATCAACTTCATGCCATATTGTTTCTTTCTGAAGCTAGGCTTGGAAGAGACTAGGCCCACTGGATGGCATTACAATTGATGGACTAATGGTGAGATATCCGAGGGTCATCATTGAAGACGTGCTTGTGTTTTAATAATACAAAGTATTCTTTTCTTACGATGATCATTACTTTTACAGGTTTTAGTGCTAATACATGTGTATTTGTGTTCTTTTGCGCATGTAGGGTTGTGAAGCTATGTTTTGAGAGAAAAAGCCAAAAGTAGATCGTAAATGCACTTTCTTGGTGGAATCTTGGAAGAAACAAACACAAAGACACAAGTTGGGCACTAAGATACGTGAATGTGTGCCAACCTCCATGTATTCAAGCTATTACAATAAGTTCGAGGGGCATGAAGGCAGTCACATTTGCGTATTACGACTTGTGCATTGATAGCAAGATCTTCCCCAATGAGGCTTTTGATTGAAGAAGAGTTGCGATCTATGGTATAAATGTGTGGCAGTTTATGTTTCCTTGATGAAAAAGTGTGGAATTGGTAGTGTTTTCGACTGAGTATCGCAGACAAATCAACAGTTGCAAGATGTTGCGATGAGTTACTTGTTCACAGTAGGATGAAAAATCTGATTTCTAGAGAATCCACGATGGTGTGTAGAAATTCCCTATGCCCATGTGGAAATTCCACATGCCCGTGTGGCAGATCCATAGGAGCGTGTGGATTCCCGATTCCAGCTCTATTTAAGTCGCGATTCACCCGATTTTTAGGAATCTTCTTTCCGCCTTCTCTCCATCTTTTTCTTCAACTTTTCTCCACCGGCTCTTCCCCTTGATTGAAGTCTCACCTCCTAGAAGCATTTGAACAACCAAACAAGAAATAAAACCTCATCAATGACTTGTTCAATTGAAATGAAGAACAATGCTCAAAATGGGAAAATGAGTGCTTCTAGAGTTTATTAAACACTCTATCAAGAAGATATAGCCAGAATAAAACTCTCACGTCCCTCAAAACTAACATGAAAAGCAAAAGAAACCAAACTTGGTTCAGAGCTGCAGTAGCCCTAATTTAGAACATGAAAGATCTTTCTCAATCTCAATGGATTCATGGTTATACAACCTCAATCTTTTTTTATTATTTAAATCCAAACAAAACCCATGATTATCCATCAATAACTTCAAATAAAATCCAAATAAGAGAAAGAGAGAAGAAGAAGATCAAATAAAACACATCCTTACCTCAAAGCTTCACAAAACCCTAAAGAAAAGCACTTCTCAAGAGAGGAAGAAGAGATCTTTGAGTTTCTTCTTGATTTAAGACAAGTGATGATGGGTTTGAGAAGTGGGGTTGAAGGTTCTAGAGGAGGAGGAAAGTGGGAAAGAAAAGGTCTCAAAGAAAGATGTAAAAAGAGTGAGGAAAAAGATGAGAAAAAGGGGTATAAAACCCTAAATCTACTGCCCAAACCGACCCCCATACGGCCTGTCTGAACTAGTTCAAAGTTTCTGGAATTTTCATACAAGGTCTATCCAGCCTGTATGGACCCCGGTATGCCCATTCAACTTATACGTAAATGACTCTAAACGACTCAATCGGTGTCCGATTAACCTCATTTTTGTTTCTAATAACTTGGGACACTCCTTAGCACACTCATACATGAAAATTGATAAATGATTGTGTGATAAGAATACGAAGTGTTCTTTCCTTATGATGAGCATTACTTTTATCGGATTTTAACCCTAATATGTGTGTGTTTATGTTACTTTCATGCATATAGGGTTGTGAAGCCAAATCTTAGAGAAAGAAGCCAATGTAGATCGTCAGTTCATCATTTGGAGGAAATCTTGAGAAGGTTAAAACGCGAAGACATAAGTCGGGCTCAAGATGCTAGAATTTGTGCCAACCTCCTTGTATTCAATCTAGAAGAATAATTTGGAGGGGCATAGAGGCAGTCACATTCTAAGTATTCCGGCTTGTGCATGTGTAGCTAGACACTGTAGCAAAATACTATAACAGGTACAGTTCAAGGCCGGCCGAAGAAGGAGTTATCCAAAGAAGCCACACAGGCATGTGGAAATTCCACATGCCCGTGCGTTAATTCCACACGAGCCGTGTGAAATATTCACATATGCGTGTGGATTTCCGATTCCAACCCTATTTAAGGCCGATTTCAGCACCGATTTGAGGATCTTTTTCTCCATCTTTTCCTCAACTTGAGAGAGGGTTGTGGCTAGGGTTTTTATGTGGTATTGGCTAGGGATTGAGAGAGGTTCTACGGCTCGACATTGTGCTCCGTTTGGAAGAAGGTTAGTGGGAGAGCTTTCATTGACAGCGATCCGGCGAGGTGTATCCTAGGCCGGACAAAGGGACTTTTTGGATGAGTAGAGGACTCTCCACAAGACCATCATCATGACTATTGAGGGGGTTTTCTATGGATTCATTACTTTTTACATTCGATTTATTTGATTGTACTTAGCTCCATGGAGAGCTAAAACCCCCATAGTGGGTACTTAGATTGTGAACCGTAGGGATATATTCATTTCATTGAACCTTATTATTATGCTTTCATTAATTGATATTTTTATTGAGTTCCAATCTTGAATGCATTGATTGTATGAATACTCCCTTAGAGTGACACTAGGGTTGGGAGTTCTTATTGGTTACCCTTGTGAGTCAGTGACACACCACGAGAGTTACACAAAGCTAGATTGGAGAGGGTTGAGAGGGTGAGTCGAGAGGTAGCGGAGCATCCCCTTTATCCTATGGCGTGATTTATTCTACCTCCAATTCCTCGAGTTCTTTGCGGTCATAATAGAGTGAATGGGCTAAGGAATGACCTTCTCATCGGGACTTAGTCTGCATCGTAATGGAGTAAAAGCGTTGAAGTGATTTTTAGCATCTTGGGCATAATTGTGGCTAGGGACCTTCCGCCTGGACCAAAGGGTTAGGTCTACATATAGGAAGAGGATTTATCATTTGGAATCCCTAGAATTCATTGCAATCCTACACGAGTACGAGGTTGAGAGATTGTTCAATTTCTCCTCCGGGACATGTATAGGGTTAGGCATGGTTGATCTAAGATTTTGGACCATGTATTAAAGGATCTCCATGACTCATTAATGCATTAGTTAGGAAGCATAATAAAAGGGTTTTTTACACTTGAAACGATTGTCCTAGGTAGATCAATATCCCGAGTACTCCATTTATATCGATTGGTCGACCTCTCCTTTTACTTGTGCTCTCTCTTGTCTCTTTTTATTTTTTTGTTAACATTACATCTTACCACACAAATCACTATTCATATTTCGCTTAGTTAGAAACAACTTCAGTATTTTTTACTCCCTCTTCCCTGTGGATACGATAACCACTGACACATCCGAATATGCGTGTAAACAGCAATTGCAAGGGTGTCAAAGTAATAAAATACCCGGTGAGTCGGGTGAGTCGAATCCACGGGGAACATGGCTACTAGTACTAACTTCTTCTCTGCTTTCTAGCCTAATAATAAATCGAAAGGTGTGGTGATCTAAAGTGCGAAGAAATGAATCTCAATCAATAAAGATGAGTTACCACAGCAATGCTCCCCTAAGATCTAACATGAAGTTCAAGATTCAGCTAAATGCTTCTAAGCCGAGTCTAATGAGTCTAGGCAATCCAAGAACAACTGGCCCTTGCCTCCAAGCCACCGGTACTAGTCCCCTACAAGGTCCCGGTGAAGAAATCGCTCAATCTCAACACCTCACACCGCATATGACCGCAATACGTTCTAGGGACACCTAAGAGTTAAACCGATTCCTAAAGATAGATCCAACCCTAATTCCCGGCGAAGGATCCCTAACCCCCTAAAAGGTCCCAGTGGAGAAATCTCTTAATCTCACGCCTCACACCAAATATGGTTGCATAGAGTTAGGGAATACGGAGATAGGAAACACTTAATCGGAAGTGAAAGGGGACGCTCCACTATCTCATGACTCACACTCTTAACCCTCTTTTACCTTGAAGTTCTAACTCTAATGGAGACCTCTCTCTCATCAAAGTAACAAATCATGCATATACAATCAACCACAAGGATTAATTAAACATGCAAGCAATGGGAACAGGAAGATTAAAACTCAAATAAACTCGGATTAACTAGAAATATAAAAGCAATTCAATACAAAAAGAATAGATCCTAGGGTTCACATGCCCTAATAACTACTAGGGTTTAGCCCTCCAGGGGGCAAGTTAGAGAACAATGATTAATACAATGAAAACCAACAAAAACCCCCATGAATTCGTGATGATTGGCTGATAAGTGCTTGTGCGATATGAATGCAAATTGTTCATTCCTTATGTTGAGCATTACTTTTCTCAGGTTTTTACATTAATATGTGTGTTTTTATGTTACTTTTATGTAGGTAGGGTTGTGAGGCCGAGTATGAAGGAAATAGGCCAATGTGGATCATAATGCACCTATTTTTGGAGGAGATCTTGCTAAGGTTCAAAGCGCAAAGACATAGGTCAGGTGTGAGATGCTATAGTGTGTGCCAACCTCTCGTATTCGAGAGAGCACATTCATTTGGAGGTGCACAAAGGCAATCACACTCGAGCATTCCCGATTTATGCATATAAGAACAAGAGATCCACCAACGTGCACATCATTGAAGAAGCAAAGTGATTCACGACATAAATGTGTTCCCATTTGCGTTACCCCAATGAAAGTATGGAATTCGGGAGTATTTCCAGTAGATCTTTCATGCAGTGTCACGTGTGACATCAGGTGTGGAAATTATCCATGCCCATGTGGAAATTCCATAGGGGCGTGTGACATCATACACGCCCATGCGATCGCTCGATTCGAGCCCCTATTTAAAAGCCGATTTCAGCCCCGATTTCAGCATTCTTTCCTCCATCTTTTTCCTCTCGAAGGCGGGTCTCCGGTGGCTTCCCCAAATTCTATAACGGCGAAGGAAACTATCAAAGTTAATGAAGAACACCCTCAAAATCGGCAAAGACCTCATCTCAAAAAATTAGCCGTCTCACCCCTCAAGAGCCGCACAAAAGATAAGAAAAATAAGGCAAAACGGCTATTTATAGGCCTTAGAACACGTCTGTCACGTGCCCCCACGTGCACATGTGGATTTTTGACGCACCCGCGTGGACTGCAGGAATTTCCACGCGAGTGTATGAATAGTAATTTTGCTACAGTATCTTGAGGCCACATGTCAGGGCACACGTCCATGTGGCAAGCTACAGTAATTTTACTATAGTACTTTCACAAAAGCAGCGGTCCAAACACTCTTCTCTTGAGGCCACATGTCCGGGCACACGTCTATGTGGTAGGCTATAAGACTTTTCTTCATCGATGTATCTTTGAGACATCTTGCAATCTTCACAAAGAGAAGGAACATGAAGATGTGGTGGTCGACTTTTGTGCCCTTCCAACTAGTGAATTGACTTGAATCCTCTTGGATGATGGCACACATCTCCACATTCATGAACTCCTCTCGTGTCTTGGTCCTTGAGTTGAACAAGAACTCCCAACATTATGTCTTTATAGCCTATCTTTTGCTTCCTTTTTTTACTCTTCAAGGCATTCATAACCTATATGTATTAAAGAACACCAAATACACAATATGAGACATAAATCATTGTAAAAATGATGCTCAATGCATGTAAAACATATATAAAAAAATATGCCTACTCAAGCACTTATCAAACTCCCTCACACTTAAGCCTTTGCTTGTCCTCAAGCAAAATTAAACATTAAACTCATGGAAGGAAAAGAGAAGTGCTTGGCCTTAGGTTCACCAAAAGAGTACAAGAATAAAATTCTAATGTCATGGAGAGAGTCAAACATTAGATAAAACAATCAATATTATAGAAAACAATCCAATCAAAAATGAAAGTGATAAAATCCGAATGCGTGTTTGTGTGAAAAACACATCACGAGTCAACACTATGTCCGCTTCTAATTCTTATTAACACGGGACTTATTTATAAACACAAAAGAATAGGTGGTAACTTCACACAAACTCTAAGGTAGCCCTTTCCCAAGATGCCTCCCGAGTGGCTTTCACACTTTCGAGGTGGTAGCTCTTTCTACCAAGGATGGTAGCTTTCACACATCCCATGAGATAGCTCTTTCTCTCATTAGGGAATAACAAGTATTCGGCTTATGAGAGTAGCTACATACATCATGGGTGGTAGCCCTTTCCACCCCCTATATACAAACAAAAAACAATTTCCAATTCTTTTTTTTATTTTTAATTTTTCTGATTTTGTTATGATTTTCCTCTGATTTTTAAAAAAAAACTACCACACTAAAGTCCTAAACATAATGAACTAGAGTATTCATAGGTCTAATGAGTGAGAAAAGTGCAGAAAGAGCAATCGGACAAAAATATTCAATGAAATTGGATGAAAACTAGAGCATGATAAAATCTAATGTTTAAAACCTCCAAAAACTAAGAATTAAACTCTAAACACTAAGATGAACCTTCATTGGCAACAAGAGCATACTCATGAAAACACAAGTAAAAAGTCATGTATAAAGGTGAACCCTCCCCACACTTAAGATGTACATTGTCCTCAATGTACGCATGTAAAGCACAATAAAATAGCATCAATGGAAGCATAATGTGTGTGGAATGCAATTAAAATAGTACTCCCCTGAACTCCTCATTCATCGTTTGGTGAAGCCTAACTCATGGGTGTATGTGTTCATCGGGTTGTGAAGCTCACACAACCGTGTGACAATAGCACATGATCATGTCTATGACAAAAACACCATCAACATCACTCTCAAGGCCATCTGCACATAGACAAGGGGTTCAGTGAAGCTCAACAAAATAGAAAAGATGTACGAGTTCTTATAAGTAAACACATGAAGCACAAACTCGCACAAACAAAACAAAACACAAAGTTAACTAAAGTCTAAAAGATAAAATAAAGAAAAACTAAAAAATGAAAACAAAAGTAAGGCTTCAAAAGAAGTCAGTTTAGCATGAATTTGATGAGTACAGGGTTCCAGAACATGCCCACGCGGGCTTGTGGGCTAGCCACGCGCCTGCGTGGTGCCCAACCATGGCCAAGAAGCCATGGTTGGGCTCCAACGCTTCCAAATATTTTTGATCCATGCACTTTAGAGTGTTTCCACAAGATTTTCCATGAAAAACAACACTTCTAAACCAATAAAAATTCATGGATTGGCAAAATAAGGGCATGGAGAAGATGGGAGAAGATGAAGTTTACAGCAGCAAATCGGTGATGGAACCTTAATGCAAATGCTGGCAAAACACTTTTAAATCTCAAAGGAGTTGAAGAAACTTAGTTTCTGTGCTCAAAAGTTCAGATTCTTGAAGATGGAGAAGTGGGAAATGAAGGGTTATAGTGATGAAGATAATGAAATTAACCCCTCATATTCATATAAGCCACATGGTGGTGTGGAAATTCCACACCCCCGTGTGGGTACTGTACACGGCCGCGTGGAAATTCCACATGCCCGCGTGAGCTGCAAAATTTCTGCATACAGTCCATGCAAGGCTCCAAACTTCAAATTAACACTAATTCTTCAACTATTAACATGAATTGTACCCCAAACCATGCCACATACATGAAAACCAATTTAAAACACCAAAATTTTTTCCATGAAAACTCAACAGCAAGAAAAAATCATCAAAGCACACACTCATGGCTTTATTACTGTAGAAATAAAAATCTAGGCTAGAAAACAATTAAAAACTTGGGTTGCCTCCGAAGAAGCGCTTGTTTTGCACCAAAATAGGCCTTAGACCACGTCTGTCACGTGCCCCCACGTGCACATGTGGATTTTTGACGCACCCGCGTGGACTACAGGAATTTCCATGCGGCGTATGAGCAGTAATTTTGCTATAGTATCTTGATGCCACGTGTCCGGGACACACGTCCCATGTGGCAAGCTACGATAATTTTTACTATAGTACTTTCACAAAACGCGGTCCAAACACTCTTCTCTTGAGGCCACATGTCCGGGCACACGTCCATGTGGTAGGCTATAAGACTTTTCTTCATCGATGTATCTTTGAGACATCTTGCAATCTTCACAAAGAGAAGGAACATGAAGATGTAGCTGGCTGACTTTGTGCCCTTCCAACTAGTGAATTGACTTGAATCCTGTTGGATGATGGCACACATCTCCACATTCATGATCTCCTCTCGTGTCTTGGTCCTTGAGTTGAATAGGAACTCCCAACATTATGTCTTTATAGCCTATCTTTGCTTCCTCTTTACTCTTCAAGGCATTCACCACCTATATGCATAAAAGAACACCAAATACACAATATGAGACATAAACCACGGTAAAAATGATGCTCAATGCATGTAAAACATATATAAAAATATGTCTACTCAAGCACTTATCACCCACTCACCTGGGATTTTATTACTCGATAAACCTGTGCACTTGTGAGACATACGCAAGCCGCGTTGTCAAGTTTTTGCACTGTTGCCAGGGAATAGGCATTTAGAGATACTTTGCACTTTGTTTTCTTAACTATTCATTTATTCATTGTATTTCACATCTTCTTTTCGATCATCGTTCTGATTTGTTTTCTTTCTTTTTGGGCAGCTCCTGGTTCATGACCCGAGGGAACCCCTCAATATTGATTGAAGGAGATCCTGAGCTCGAACGTACACTTAATAGAAAAGGGAAAGAACCTGTGTAAGAACAGTATAATCTAGCTGATTTGGAAGTTGAAGGATCGGATAATATGGCATAACAAAATGAGCAACAGAGGACATTATCCAATTATGCCAGACCTTCAATATTGGTGACACAATCAAGTATAGTGCATCCCCCGATTACAGCTCAGAACTTCGAGTTGAAGCCGGCATTCTTCCACATACTGCAGCAATCCACATAGTTTAATGGTTTGGTCGATGAGGATCCAAACGGTCATATAGAGAACTTTCTTGAGTTGTGTAATATGCTTAAGATAAACGCTGTGACGAATGATGCTATCAAGTTGTGAGCCTTCCCATGTTCCATAAATGGGAGAGCGAAGCAGTGGCTAAACTTATTACCTAGAGCATCAATTACCACATGTGAGGAGATAGTAGAAGCTTTTTTAGCACATTATTTCACTTCAAGAAAATCTGAAAATCTTAGGAATAAGATCTCATCCTTTGTATAGTCAGAATTGGAGTCTCTATTTGAGACATGGGTAAGGTTTAACGAGCTCTTGAGAAAGTGCCCGCAACACGGATTCCCAAAGTGGATGATTGTTCGGACCTTTTACAGCGGGTTGAATCGAGCACAAGGTAACTCTTGGATGCACGGCAGAAGAGGTACCTTAGGTAATAAGATCCCCGATGAGGCCCGTCAACTAATTGAAGAAATGGGGTTAAATAGCTACCAATGGAATGTTAGGGAGAAGAAGAAGGTTGCGGGTTTCATGAGATAGATCGCGATAACTTTTATTAGTTTTCTCAAGTGGAATCATTGAGTAGAAGTTAGATGTTCTAACTTCGAATAGAGTGTGACGTGACTACTTACACCAAGTGTGGTAGAGGACATGCTCCCTTTGATTGCCCGATTTCCATTGGTGATGCATCTTGAGTTGAGCTTGCCAAGCAATACGAGAGACCAATCCTAGGGAGCATGTGAAGGCGATCACTTCAGAAGTGGTCGTGTGGTTGAAGAGTAGGGTTTTCCAAGTAAGAAGCCCAATGAACATGCACCCGAGGTCATAGAGGGTTGAAGAGGGAACAAGCAAAAGAGAAGGATGTGGCATCCCCACCTTTTCAAGCCAAGAATCCCTTAACCCTCTAGGGTTGAAGAATAACCAAGCGGATAAATAGTACAAGAAGTTCTTGAGCTTGTTTAAAGCAACTCTACATCAACATTCCTTTTGTTGAGGAATTGTCTCAAATTCCTAAGTATGCAAAATTGCTGAAGGACTTATTGTCTAACAAGAGGAAGTTAGAGGAGAGTGCTTCAGTGATCTTAGATGCTTCTTGCTTGGCAGTTTTACAAAAGAACATGCCGAACAAGAGGAAAGACCTGGGAAGCTTTATCATTCCATGTAACATTGGCAATTTAGGTGAAGAAATGGCATTGGCGGACTCAGGGGCTAGTATCAATGTTATGCCATACACCTTCTTTCAGAAGCTAGGCTTGGGCGAGCCTAGGCCCACTCGAGATGACTTTTGCAATTAGCGGACGAGCGGTGAGACATTCGAGGGGTATCATCAAAGATGTGCTTGTCAAGGTGGACAAGTACATATGTCCTGTTGATTTTGTTGTGCTAGATGACGATGTATCCTTGATACTTGGGAGGTCGTTCTTGCGGACTTCCAAGGCATTGATTGACATGGATGGCGGGGAGCTAAATTTGAGAGTTGGAGATGACAATCTCACATACCGCCTTGCTGAAGCAATGCGGCATTCTCTTGATTTTGATGATACTTTGTATTTTCTAGACACTACTGATGAGATTGTTGATGAATATATACAGGAAATGTTCAATCCAAACCCGTACGAGGGTTAGTTTGACCAAGAGATGGAAAATGAAGAAGTAATGATGCTTGGATCGACGGAAGAAGTACTGTCTACTCCAGGGATCCTAAAGAAGGTTCTTTGGAAGATGAAGAGGGCGAGGAGACACCACCAGAAATGTTCCAAGGCTGTTGGAGATGTGCATGAACCGAACAAGTTGGATGAACCATTACTAGGTGATCCCAAGCCCGATAACTCTCCTTCTACCTTCAAGAGACTTTGTTCATCATGCTTTCAAGCTATTGGTAAGAGGGCAACCTTCATATATGAACCCCCATGAGGTAAGACAAGGTACGTCAAGCTTAGAAATGTAAAACAAGAGCTTCTTGGGAGTCAATGATAAGTGCTTGTGTGATAAGAATGCGAAGCATTCTTTCCTTATGTTGAGCATTACTTTTCTCGGGTTTTTACATTAATATGTGTGTTTTTATGTTACTTTTATGCAGGTAGGGTTGTGAAACCAATTATGAAGGAAAGAAGCCAATGTGGATCACAATACACCGATTTTGGAAGAAATCTTGCTAAGATTCAAACGCGAAGATATAAGTCAGGTGCGAGATGGTAGAGTGTGTGCCAACCTCCCCGTATTTGAGTTTGCATAACCATTTGGAGGGGCACAAGGGCAGTCACACTCAAGCATTCCGACTTATGCATATAGAAGAAGATCTCCATCAACTTATCCGTCATTGAAGAAGCAAAGCGATCCACGGTATAAACGTGTGCCCGTTTATGTTAAGTCGATAAAAAGTGGATTTGGAAGTATTTTTGGCATAGTACTGTAGCAAATCACTGGGTCAAACAATGTAGCAGTTACTGTTCACAGCTGGCCGAAAATGACAGTTTTAGAGAATCCACACGGGCATGTGGAAATTACCCACACCCACATGGAAATTCCATATGGGCGTTTGAAAAATCCACGGGCCCGTGTAGTCGCCCGATTCCAGCCCTATTTAAAGCCGATTCAGCCCCGATTTTAGCATTCTTTTCTCTATCTTTTCCCCAACTTGAGAGAGGGCTTTGGCTAGGGGTTTTGAGGGGTATTGGCCAAGGATTTGAAGAGGTTCTACGGCTCCAACATCGTCATTCATTAAAAAGAAGGTTGGTAGGGGAGCTTCGCGAGGCGTATCCTATACCGGATGAGGGAATCCTTGGACTGACGAGTAGAGGACTTTCCACAAGACCATTGACACGACTATCAAGGGGGTTCCTTTATGGATTTATTGTTTTTACATTCTATTTCTTTGATTGTACTTAGCTCAATGGAGAGCTAAACCCCTAGTGGGTACTTGGGTATTTGTGAACCCTAGGATGTATTCGTTTCATTCAATCACTTTATTATGCTTTCAATAAATTATTGTTTATTATGAGTTCCAACCTTGAATGCTTGATTGTATGAACATTTCCCTTAGAGTGACACTAGGGTTGATAGTTCTCGTTGGTAACCTTGTGAGTGAGTGACACACCACATGCGTTAGACAAAGCTAGGTTGGAGAAGGGTTGAGAGGGTGAGTCGAGAGTGCAGGGGAGCGCCCCCTTTCCCCTTCAGCGTGATATATTCTACCTCCGTTCCTCGAGTTCTTTGCGGCCATAATAGAGTGAATGGTCTAAGGGATGAACTTCCGCTGGGGTTTAGTTGCGCGTGCAATCGAGTGAAGCGTTGAGGTGATCTTAGTATCTAGGGCTTAATCGTGGTTAGGGACCTTCCACCGGACCAAAGGGTTAGGGTCTATAATTAGGAAGAGATTTATCACTTGGAATCCCTAGAGCTCATTGCAACTCTATGTGAGTGCGAGGTTGAGAGGTTATCTAATCTCTACTCCGGGACATGTTTAGAGTTAGGCATAGTTCACCTTAGATTTGGGACTATGTAATGAAGGGTTTCCATTACTCACTATTGCATTGATTAGGAAGCATAATAGAGGGTTCTTGCACTTGAAGCGATCGTCCTAGGCGGAGCATTATCCTAGTACCACATCTTTATCGATTGCCTTACCTTCTTCTTTACTCGTGCTTTCTTACTTTTTGATTTTTACTTTTCGAGAATTGAATGATTGTCACAATTATTACTAATGATCTTTCACATAGCTAAGAAGTGAATTAAGTATTTTTATTCCCTATTCCCTGTGGATTCGATACCCGCTCATCCGGGATTATTATTTTCGACAAACCCATGCACTTGCGGGATATACACAAGGGGACCTTGTCAGGCAACCCAAGTGTTTATTGTTTTCTTAGTTAGTAGTTTTAGTTATTATGCGAATAAAGTGCCGAGTGTTCATGTCTTATTTTTTAGATGCTTTTACTGTGTTTTCTTGTGGGTTTTCAATGTCATCGTGTGTTTTTCATGCGGATATACACAAGGGGACCTTCCCATTTTCCTTAAAAGAGAGACCAAAGTAGTGGCTACATTCATTACCTAGAACATCGATTACTACCTAGGAGAAGATGGTAGAAGCTTTTCTTGCCCGATATTTTCCTCCTGGAAAATGTGCGAAGCTCAGGAATGAAATATCCTCCTTTATGCAAACAGAATTGGAGTCTGTTTTTGAGACATGGGATAGGGTCAAGGAGCTCTTACGAAAATGTCCTTAATATGGGTTTCCTCAGTGGATGATCATTCTGACTTTCTATAATGTGTTAAACCTAAGCATAAGGCAGTTACTTGATGCAACAGCAGGAGATACCATAGGAAACAAGGCCCCTAAATAAGCCTTACATCTCATTGAAGAGATAGCAATGAACAACTACCAGTGGAACATAAGAGACAGAAAAAAAGTAGCAGGACTTCATGAGATTGATACAGCTACTTCATTGGTGGCCCGAGTTGAGTCATTGAGCAAGAAGTTAGATACTCTAACTTCTTCTAGAATGGCGGCCTTGACTAGTTGTGGTGGGTGTGGTGGAGGACATGCTTCGTCTGATTGCTCGATTCCTTTTATTGGAACATCCTCAGTAGAACAAGTGGATTTTGCGGGTAATACAATGAGAAGCCAAGGCAATCAATATAGCAACACCTACAATCCGGGTTGGAGGAGCCACCGAATATTTTCATGGAATAATCAAGGGTAACAAAAGGCATAGTACCACTAGGTTTCCAACAGCACCAATAAGGCCCGAACATAGAGAATCGAGTTTCAGGTTTGGAAACCCAGATGACAAATCTAGAGAAAACTTTGACCAAGTTCATCCAATCATCGGATACATGATTTTAGTCGGTCTAAGCTACACATCACAACCACACCCCATCATTGCATAATCTAGAGAATCGAGTGGGGCAAATTGCTAAGTTGTTATCAAAGAGACTTCAAGGAAGCTTGCCTAGTAACACGGAGACAAATCCAAGAGAACATGTGAAGGCGATCACTTTGAGAAGTGGTCGTGAGGTTGAGGATAGACTTCTGAGCGAGAAGATTAATGTTGAAGTAACCGAGGTCATGGAGGTTGAGGAGAGAGCCAAAGGAAAGGATGTGGCACCCCACCCTACAAGCCAAGAATCTCTTATCTTTCAAGATTGAAGAATGACCAAAATGATGAGTAATACAAGAAGTTCTTGGGTCTATTCAAGCGATTACATATCAACATTCCATTTGTAGAGGCATTGTCTTAAATGCCAGGCTATGCAAAGTTTCTCAAGGACCTCTTTACTAATAAGAGGAAGTTGGAGGATAGTGCATCTGTGATCTTAGATGCTTTATGTTCGGTGGTGTTGCAAAAAGAATATGCCAAAGAAGAAGAAAGACCCGTAAAAGCTTCATCATTCCATGCAACATTGGTAATTTGTCCGAAGAGAAGGCATTGGCGATTCATGGGCTAGCATCAACGTCATGCCTTTTTCAAAAGCTAGGCTTAGGAGAGCCTAGGCATACTCGGATGACACTTCAATTGGTAGACCGAACTGTGAGACATCCGAGGGGCATCATCGAAGATCTACTTGTGAAGGTTGACAAATACATATTTCCTGTGGAGTTTGTAGTGTGGATGTTGATGTTCCTTTGATAGTTGGGAGGCCATTCTTGCGCACTTCCAAGGCTCTTATTAATATGGATGGCAAGGCATTGACTTTATGAGTTAGGGATGACAAGCGTACATATCGCCACGCCGAACCCATGAGACATTCTCTAGACTTTGATGATATTCTTTACTTTCTTGACACTACCGATGAACTAATAGATCAATATCTCAAGGAAATGATGTGTCTGGACCCGTGTGAGGGGTTGCTTGACCAAGAAGTAAAGGATGAAGAAGTTTGATACTTGATCTAGAGGACAAGGTGTAATCTACCCCGGGGATCATGAAGAAGATGATCAAAAAGATAAAGCGAGCAAGGAGACGGCACAAGAAATGTCCCAAGGCTAATGGGGATGTGCAGGAATAGAGTAAGGATGACGAACCCTTGTGTGGTAACATGCTCGATAACTTCCCCTCTACCTTGAAAAGATTATGTTCATCATGCTTTCAGTTTATGGGTAAGAGGGAAACATTCATCTATGAACCCCCGTGAGGTAAGAAGAGATACATCAAGCTTAGTGATGGTAAATAAGCACTTCTTGGGAGGCAACCCAAGTCTACTGTTATTCTAGCCTTTAGTTTAGTACTTGCATGAATAAGTGCTTGAGTGTTGGTATCTTGATCTCTTTTACATGCTATCATTGTGTTTTTCTTGTGGATTATTGGTGTGTTCATGTGCTTAATTATGATTGGCGAAGATTCTTGGTCGTTTAAGCGTGTTTTTCATTGATTCTTTGATTAATTTTGCATAGTGTATGTGAGTGCCCCTATAAGAGGCCCTTATGAAGACCCACGGCCGGGTAGAATTTAACAAGGGCATGTGAAACACTTAGAGAAATTTCTTGGGTGGACAGAGAAGACATAGGGATGTGTCGGTGCCCCTTGTCGGTCAGGCACACGGGTGTGGGGAATTTCCACACACCAGTGTAAATACGTTCAAAGGTAAAATATGGCATCCCGAGATCACACATGTGTGTGTGAGTGCTCCTATGAAGCTCCTTTGTGGATTCACACGGCGGTGGGTAATTTCCACATGCCCGTGTGGATGTGCGTAAATGCTAAGAGACATGGCTTTTTCTTTAAAATCTATTCACGTTTTTTCATCCTTACACTCAAAAACACTCAGAGAGAACATCTTTGCACTCTCCGGACTCCTCACCGTCGTTTTAAAGGGATTTCAATCTAGTTTTTCCGCCGATTTCAAGTTTTTTCATCCTCATCTCATAGGTAAACCTTTTTCCTATTTTTCCTTTGCCAAATCTTGATTTCTTTTTGTTTAAATCTTTTGAATGTTGTTTCATTTACATGTTAAATGGTTAGTGCATGCTTTTTAGATTGGTTTAGAACAAATTTTTTTGATACGCTGAGGATTCTTCATATAGTCCGTGCGGTTTTCAAGCACCGTGAATCGACACGGGCGTGTGGAATTTCCACACGACTGAGTTGATTTCTGCATGACTACTTCCATGCAAGTGTACGGGATCGCCAACTAATATCCTGTGAGTGACACATGGGTCGTATTCCATGGGGCCAAGGAAAGTATTATTACTCGACTCTTCATCTATTATGTAGCCTACTATCCTTAGTAATAAGAACAAATAAAACAAAATAAACTAACCTAACCTAATCCTATGGCAGGGTAACTAACACACAAATAAATAAACAAGGGAGTGCCAAACAAGAATAAGGTGGTGTTCGGAAAGGAATCCTCCTAGGGCTATCATTAAGTCCCAAACTTGGATTGTTTAAAGTGTATGGACGGCATTTAGGACCTAGAGATCTCATAAATAGGTTAACCCCAACTCCTCAGCAGTTAACCCCTAATCCCATACGAGTGTTAATTATAATCTCTTCCGGATTAACCCACCTACGATTGTAATGAGTTCAAGGAAATCTCTAATAGGAGTAACCCTACTATCCTTTGGCTTAAACCTAGCATTGGAGGGCTACAAAAACCTGATCTCTCAGCGTGTCGATACAAGAATCCCCTTTCAATCACTCCTAGATCTAGTATACATGAGTAGGTCACATCTACACATACAACTAATAATAGAATTGCGGATTTCTCCATAAATGTAATTCTAAGCATCAAAGCACAAAAGATTGAATCTCAAACAACCATCAAATTAAATGAAGAACAACATCCCAAGTTCATACACAAGAATAAACCCTAGGGTTCATCGACATCCAAACACCAAAATAAGTTAATCCCTCATGATGAGGGATACTTATACAACATACAAGGAAACTGATAAGTGCTTGAGTAGACATATTTCTATATATGTTTTACATACATTGAGAATCATTTTATATGTGGTTTATGTCTTATATTGTGCATTCGGTGTTCTTTTATGCATATAGGTTGTGAATGCATTAGAAATGCAAAAGGAAGCAAACATAGACTATTAAGGCACTATATTGAGAATTCTTACACAAATCAAGGACGAAAGCACAAGAGGAGTTTGTGAATGAGGAGATGTGTGCCAACTTCCATAGATATGCAAGTCAATTCACCATTTGGAAGGCCACAAAGGCAGTCACATCTTCACATTCCTACACTTTGTGAGGATTTCAAGATCTTTCAAGATGCGTCAATGAAGAAAAGTGTTATAGCCTACCACATAATTGTGTGGCCAATTATGTTGCCTCAAGAGAAGAATGTTTGGATCACGTTGTATGGGAACCACTGTAGCAAAACACTGTGGTAATTTTACTGTACAAAATTACTGTTCATGTGACCGAGTGGAAATTTCCGCAGCCCACATGATAAGTGCTTGTGCAATATGAATGTGAAGCGTTCTTTCCATATGTTGATCATTACTTTTCTCGGATTTTTTCCACTAATATGTGTGTTTTTATGCTACTTTTATGCAAGTTGGGCTGTGAAACCAATTATGAAGGAAAGAAGCCAATGTGGATCACAATGCACCAATTTTTGAGGAAATCTTGCTAAAGTTCAAACGCGAAGATAAGAGTCAAGTGCGAGATGCTAGAGTGTGTACCAACCTCCCCGTATTTGAGTTAGCTTGGAGGGGCACAAGGGCAGTCACACTCAAGCATTCCGACTTATGCACATAGAACAAGATCTCCATCAACTTATCCATCATTGAAGAAGCAAAGCGATCCACGGCATAAACGTGCGCCCGTTTATGTTACCTCATTGAAAAGTGGATTCGGGAGTATTTTTTGGTAGAGTACCGTAGCAAACACTGTAATAGTTCGCTCACAACCGCCGAAAATGACAGCTTTCAGAGAATCCGGACGGACGTGTGGAAATTACCCACGCCTGCAGGGATTCCACAGGGGCACCCACAGGGGCGTGTGGATTCCCGATTCCAGCCCTATTTAAAGCCGATTCAGCCCCTATTTCAGGATTCTTTTCTCCATCTTTTCCCCAACTTGAGAGAAGGTTTCGGCTAGGGTTTTGAGAGGTATTGGCTAGGGTTTTGGAGAGGTTCTACTTCTCGGAAATCGTCATTCCTTTGGAAGAAGGTTGGTAGGGGAGCTTCCGTCGAGGCATATCCTATACCGGATAAAAGAAACCTTGGACGACGAGTAGAGGACATTCCACAAGACCATTGACATGACTATCGAGGGGTTTCTTTATGGATACATTGCTTTTAAATTCTATTTCTTTGATTGTACTTAGCTCCATGGAGAGCTAAACCCCTATTGGGTACTTGGGTTTCAATGAATCTCTTTATTATGCTTTCAATTAATTGATGTTTGTTGTGAGTTCCAACCTTGAATGCTTGATTGTATGAACATTTCCCCTAGAGTGACACTAGGGTTGAGAGTTCTTGTTGGTAACCTTGTGAGTGAGTGACACACCATGAGCGTTAGAAAAAGCTAGGTTGCAAAGGGTTGAGAGGGTGAGTCGAGAGGTACAGGAGCGTTCTCTTTATCCTCTGACGTGATAGATTCTACCTCCATTCCTCGAGTTCTTTGCGGCCATAATAGAGTGAATGGTCTAAGGGATGACCCTCCGCTGGGGCTTAGTTGCGCTTGCAATGGAGTGAAGCGTTGAGGTGATCTTAGTATCTAGGGCTTAATCGTGGTTAGAGACCTTCCACCTGGACCAAAGGGTTAGGTCTATAATTAGGAAGAGATTTATCACTTGGAATCCCTAGAGCTCATTGTAACTCTATTCGAGTGCGAGGTTGAAAGGTTATCTAATCTCTCCTTCGGGACATGTATAGAGTTAGGCATAGTTGACCTTAGATTTGGGACTATGTATTTTAAGGATTTCCACAACTCACCATTACATTGATTAGGAAGCATAATAGAGGGTTCTTGCACTTGAAACGATTGCCTTACTTAATCGAAAGTACCCCATCTTAATCGATTGTCTTACCTCCTCCTTTACTCGTGCTCTCTTACTTGTTGTTTTTTTAATTTTTGAGAATTGAATCATTGTCACACTTATCATTAATGATCTTTCACATAGCTAAGAAGCGGATTAAGTGTTTTTTTATTCCCTACTCCCCCGTGGATTCGATACCCGCTCATCCAAGATTATTACTTTTGACAAACCCGCTCACTTACGGGATATATGCAAGGGGATCCCGTCACCATGCGAACGCGTGGAAAATCCATATGGGTGCAAGGGGCACGTGATGATGCGGTCTAAGGCCGATAAATAGCCATTTTGCCCTATTCTTTCTCATCTTTGCGTGGCTCTTGAGGGGTAAGACGGCTAGGGTTTGGAGAGGAGGTCTTTGCCAATTTTGATTGTGTTCTTCACCAACTTTGATAGTTTCCTTTGACGTCATAGTACTTGGGAAGCCACCATCAACCTAGCTCTGGAGAGGAATCCATCAAGATGTTGAACTCGCCCACTAAGGCCTATCATCACAAATTCAAGTGGGTTTTTCTCTATGGTTTTTTTGTTGATTTTTCATTGTATTAATCATTGTCTTGTAACTTTCCACATGGAGGGCTAAACTCTAGTAGGTACTTGGGCATGTGAACCCTACGATCTATTCTTTTGTATTGATTTGCTTTATATTTATAGTTAATCCGAGTTGATTTGAGTTTAACCTTATGATTTCATTGCTTACAAGTGTTATTGATCTTTGTGATTTATTTACGTTGCTTGATTTGTTACTTTGATGTGAGAGGTCCCCATTAGAGTTAAAAATTCAAGGTTAAAGAGTGTTGAGAGGGTGAGTCATGAGATAGTGGAACGTCACCTTTCCCTTCTGATTGAGTGTTTCCTATCTCCGTATCACTAGACTCCATGCAACCATATTTGGTGTGAGGCATGAGATTGAGAGATTTCTCCACTGGGATCTTGTAAGGGGTTAGGGATCCTTTGCCGGGAATTAGGGTTGGATCTATCTTTAGGAATCGGTTTAACAGTTAGGTATCCCTAGAACTTATTGCGGTCATATGGTGTGTGAGGTGTTGAGATTGAGTGAATTCTCCACCGGGACCTTGTAGGGGACAAGTACCGATTGCTTGGATATGAGGACCGGTTGTTTTTGGATTACCTCAACTCATTAGACTCGTTTTAGAAGCATTTAGCGAATCTTGAACTTCATGATAGATCCTAGGGGGACCATTGCCCGGGTACCTCATATTTATTGATTAAGATTCTCTCTCCATTTCACCCTTG